>NC_063333.1:106508293-106538404 GCF_021869965.1 Rhincodon typus | reverse complement strand
ATTTTTCTGAAGAAGGGTCTAGGCCCGAAACGTCAGACTTCCTGCTCCTCTGATGCTGCTTGGCCTGCTGTGTTCATCCAGCTCTACACCTTGTTATCTCAGATTCTCCAGCATCTGCAGTTCATACTATCTTGGAATCATTGATGCAAATTGGCAGAACATTAAAATGAACAATTGCAACAACGCTTAACACAGCAATAAAAGGTCTTCTATTGACCTATAACATTGTATCGTGAATTGTTGAAGAAGCATATCTTAAACATCCTAGTTCAGGGAATAATGTTTCTATCACAACCAAAATACACTAAGGAAAGGCAATTAAATCAAAGACAGGAAGGAAAATTGGTATAAAATACAAAACAACGGACAACAGAAAAGAATAATGTTTAATTCTTTATTAAAATGCATTTTGTGCGCTTAGAAGTGTGATTAGTTCAAACTGAGCATAACATCTACAGAAACAGAATTCCCCATCAAAAATAATCTAACTGGAGCCCTGTGGATTGTGACGAGCAAAGATTATACAAATTAAGCCCGTTTTGTCTTGAATTCAGATGGTTAAGGGATGATCAGATTGAAGTCTTCAAGATATTAACAGGAAAAGGCAGGGTAGATACAGATAAACATAAACAATTCCATGGGTTGAGGAATTCTAGGTCTAGGGGGTCTAGTCTCAGACCTAGGGCCAGACCATTCAGGAGAGATGTCAGGAAGCACTCCTACGCAAAAGGGAACACTCTTCCACAATTGGTAGTGAATGCTGGATCAGTTGTTAATTTTAAAATCAGACAGAAATTTTTGTTCAGCAAAAGTATTAAGGGATATGGACCAAAGGCAGGCACAGAGAGTTTGGCCACAGTTCAACCCTGATCTCAGTGAAATGGTGGAACAGGCTCGAGGAGCTGAATGGCCTAATCCTAATAGGATGTTCCCTCCACTTGCATTTAATTAGCCTATGCTTTTAGAAAGGCACTTGTGAAGGTCTTACAGAATAACAACAACTGTTTTGAGTAAATGTTTTAGAAAAGATTAATTTAAGAATGAATGATGAAAATTCTACTAAAAATTGGCAAGCTTAAAACCACCAGCAAATGAACAAAAGTATTTTACACCCTTATTTTCTTCTGAAAGTATGCATAAACCAGAGAATTGGGAGCACAATGACTTAATCACGAGTGTCAAAAAATCAGATTGTTATTGAGGATGAACTATTGAGACTAACGTCTCCTTCCTTAGGCGGCAAGATCAAATGCTTCCCTATAGTCAGAATAATCCTATTTGCATATATTTAATTATAAAACTTGCCACATTAACTTCTCCTTCTCAAATAACTTTTGCCCTGTTGAAAAACTGAATGAATCAAAATCTTGCCTATAAATGCAAGTTGGTACCTGTTCAGTTGTGTTTTCTGCCTAGAGACTGGGTGATGTCATTCATTTTTCTTTCGCTCACTTTAGATGGAACCTCTACGGTGAATAGACATGGTGTTTCCCTGGATCCTCCAGCCAAGCAACAGATTAACCACAATGCATCAACCTCAGAACATCAGGTTGCTTGTTACTGGACAGGCTCAAGCAGCACGCATTCTCTCACAGGTAGTTTTTGCAGGCAGACTCAGGTAGCAATTTCTGGCCAAGAGGCACTGGTTTTGCAGGAAGGGGCAGCTCTGGTTCAGAACTGACTTTTAGCACAAGAGGAAAACACAACCGACCTCTGGTTGAGAGGTACAATTTTAACACTGAGGGAACAACAGTAAGCTTGTGGCTATAAGAAACAGTGAATCATATTTAACAGTTGGGGTGATAGGGAGGGGATGACTTCTGGTATAGAACTTGATCTTCAAGCTTCAGTGCAGCTTTCTGCAAAAGAGAGCCAGTACAAAAATAAGACAAACAGCATCGCGTTATTGTGTTACACCAATGCCAGCTTCTGGACAAGGGTTTGCAGTCACCAGGACCAGGTGGCAATCACAACCTGATAGTCCTAAAAGGTTAGAGCTCCTTTCTTTTTGAAAGGTGAGTCATTTCAAGGAGCAGCTGGACGCCCCTGTGGAATTTCACAGTTCTCTACTCATATGTTCACCTAGGATGTCACAAATGCAATGTTTTTCAGATCTCACCGATGATTTTCTTCCCCCTTGATTTGGTCAGTCAAGCAATGACGGCATTAAGCTTCCCTGCAGGTACAGGGTTCAATGGATTGTACCCATTCAGAATTGAGGCAACCCCATCACCAACCAGCAATGTTCATGAAAAGGATTCCATTTCCTTGCATGTACAACTCATTTGTGAATATAACTACCAGATTTTGCAGGTCTGAGCTAGAAACCCTGGGAACTGCCACACTCATACGTACTGTAGCACTCAGTTGCCAGCCTCCTTCAAGGTCTTCAGCACATGTAAGAATGTTTGATGAGTGACAAGCAGATCATTTCTTGACATGTCTGATGACACCTCTAAGAAGAAAGATGAAACACCGTCTTTTCTTCATAGGGAAAAACCTAGTTGGGTTAAGTCTTTGACAGAGTATTTTGTGATAGACCTGTGGAACATTGGGCTTGATGGTCAAACAGTATATTCTTGCCTGGTGCTGCCTTAGTTACATTATCCCTACACACTATAGCAAGTATAAATATTAAACTTAAATTATTCGATAAAAGAAAATTATGCTACAATGTAGTCGTTGTTGTAATGTAATTGTTAATAAAGTTTGTTTAAAGACTAAAATTGAAACTTTTGCGACTATTCATCTCTGTGAGGTACATATTTTGGATCAATCACAAGGTGCATGCACCAAAAGCTATTACTTTTAGTCAGCTTCATAAAAACACTGCAGACAATAGCTTTTGATTGCAAGCCCAATAAAAATTAACATGTCTCTGCTCTACAGATACTCACCCTAAATGCCAACTTAATTGTTTCCTGCATTTTAGATGGTCTTGATACTACAGATAAGGCAATCACATACTCTCTGATATCAATTGTTCCATTTTCATTCTGAAAGCAGGAATAATTATATTCAGTAAACTGTGACAAAAGTCTATAAACCTCATGAGAACAAATACTATGATTAAATACTTTACTAAAATTAAGTACTTCAGCAAGGTACTTCAAAATAGCATTGATTACATTTCTTACATCTAAAATGTTTTACAGAATGATAAAATAAACTGTAAAGATTTCCTACAAAGATGACAGCAGAGGGTGCTGCATGCTACTCAAACATATCTTGTGGAAAGTCTCAGAAACCAACATATCTACAATAACTACAAATCATGCTTACTCTAAGATCCCTTTGAAAGCTTCATAACACATTGAAAATCTATATTTATTCACAACAATTTCTGTAAAGAGCCTTGCTTTTTTACCATTTGAAGCAGTGACATATGACCCAGCATACTCAATGACCACAACTTTTTAAACTATTATGCTAACTACTTCTAACCAGTTACAATTAATCACTGCACCAACTATTTTCTGATGACTAATGGCAAAAGTACATTTTTGTTTGGAATTTTTCCTTGTATCCAGATTATCTCCACTCTCATTAACTGAGCAGAACAGCAACATTAGAGTACCCAGGCGAAAAGCACAGTAAATCACTAGACAGAGAAAAACAACCCTTACAAATATTCTGATCTTAAGTGGGCTGCTTTCTTGCAAGTCAACAAATCCCAACTTGCATGCGATACATAATTCACTTGAACGTGAGGGAATGCTGTGAACTTTAAGTTACTAACTACAGCCTTAAAGCCAATCTGTCAGATACTGGGCATAAGATATAAGGATTTGATTTGGTTTTTGTGGAGATGGGAAATGAAGACTGAAGAGAACTGGATTCTAATACTTTATAGCAAAGACCTCCTTGACTCTGGATAGTCAAGAGGCTAAATGAACCCTGGAAGATCACTCATAGCTCCTGACACAAGAACTCCATTGGGAATTGGCCAGCAAATTTGAATACTCAATGGACAATTTATCTGCTCTCCGAGACCCTCTGAGAAGTCTTCAAATCTGATTTTGAGAGAGAGACTTCAGATGATTCCAACGCTCAGAAAACGGTAGGCGGGAGAAAACCTTGTGTAACATCTGGGTAACTGTATAACTGTCCATAACCCACACTCCCCTGATGAGTTCCCCAAATTTCAGACTGACCCAACTATCTACCTCTTTTACCCTACCCCTTTACTTACCTTACCCTTCACCCACTGATCTTATGCTCAATATCTGCTCAGTTTCCTTAATGTTTCAAATCTCTAACAAGTTGTCCACACTTTCTTGCCAACTTAAACCACAGTGCTCCCTCTCTCATCCTACCCTTACCCCCAACCACCCTAACTCCCTCACCACATTGCAACCTTTCACACTTAACTTCCCTCTGTAGGTTTTCAAACAACCTTTGGACATTTAAAATAGAATATGGCAGTTAATACCACAAAAATATCATATGGTTTATTTCTCACAATCCAGTGCTGAAGCAGCAGTTCTATTTGAGTCCATTTCTGATAAAGCCAGAGTTGGGGAAGCCTGGTCAGAACTGTGGAGCTCCATTTTGGCAGAGAAAAATAGCACAGTGACTGTTCGATGGTGATAGCCACTCTTTAGGAGAGTAGGCCCTATATTCTCTTTTACTGACCTTACCAGTGGAAGATTTTCATGACCTGGTTGTTCAGGAAAATGAAATGAAAAGTAACTCAACTTATTGCATGTCATTCTACTGTGACTCGATCAGACACTTTTCTACATGACATGTATATATATAACTAGTTTCTAACAAGTACAGAAGGGAAGTCTAGAGTGATTCAGCTACTGTCTTTTTCCTCTGTGGGAACCAAACTTGACATTTCAGAGCTCAGATTTCAACATCCTTGGTCCAAATGTAAATGAAAGAGATGAACTCAAGAGGGGATGGAGGATAACTGCTCATGATAGCAAGGCAATACGTAGTTTCAGGAGCCCTATGAAAACCGGAGTCAATAGGAATTAAAGGGGAAAAGGCTCCATTGTTTGGAGTCATACATTGCACAAAAAGGTAATTTGGGTTATTGGAGGTTAATTATCTCAGCCACAGGGAATCACTGCATGAGTTCCTCAGGATAGCTTCCTGGACCTAACCAAATTAACAGCGGCTACAAAAAGGTGGGTTTGACTGCTGATGATTATATAATATTCAGCACCATTTGTTACTCTACAGATACTGAAGCAATCCTTGTCTAAATGAAGCAAGACCTGGATAATATTCAGGCTTGTGCTGATCAGTGGCAGTAACATTTGCATCACAAGTGCAGAGCAGTGACCATCTCCAATAAGAGAATCCAACAGTCACCCCTTTGAATTTAATCATATACATTCGCTTAAGCCTCAACATCAACATCCCGGGATTAATTTCAACCAGAAACTGAACTGCAGCAGACATATAAAATAC
This sequence comes from Rhincodon typus, assembly GCF_021869965.1. Taxonomy (NCBI): domain Eukaryota; kingdom Metazoa; phylum Chordata; class Chondrichthyes; order Orectolobiformes; family Rhincodontidae; genus Rhincodon; species Rhincodon typus. The sequence goes on along the minus strand of NC_063333.1, from coordinate 106,532,980 downwards.
AAAAGCAGATCAAAGACTGGGAATTCTGCACTAACTTAACTTCAGACTCTTGAAACTAATCCATCATCTACAGGGATAAGTCAGGCACGTGATAGAATACTCTCCACTTGCCTGGACAATGCAGCTCCAACAACATACAATAAGCTTGACACCATCCAGGATAGAGCAGCCCAATTCATTGGCAGCCTATCTAACACTCTTCACATTCACTCCTTCCACCACCAATGCAACATGACAGCACTGTGTACCATCTACAAGATGCACTGCAACAACTCACTCCTTAAGCAGCATCTTCCAAACATAGCTAGAAGGACAAGGGCAACAGATGCATGGGAACACCACCACGTTTCCCTCCAACGCATCCCACTATCTCATGCTGCCATTCCTTTACTGTCTTGGGAACAAAATCCCTACACCCCCCCCCCCCCCCCATTACACATGGTTCTAGTTACATCACATGGACTGCTGCAGTTCAAGGCAGCTCAGAACAACCTTAAGGGCAATTACGAACGGACAATATTAGCCTAGCCAGCAATGTCCATAAATTTAAAAAAAATCTGGACATGTGGGGAAATATTGGCTGCACAACTTCGGCAGTGGATCAATCTTTGAAAAAAAATGAAAATTCTACAAATTATGGAAACAGCAAAATTGATCTTTAAATAATTAGTAAGCAAATTCCATTGTATCTCTTAGTTGTTCTTCACTAATAAAGAGAAATTATACACAATAGGCAAAATGTAGATGGTTAACACAAGTCAATTACAAAATGAAACAGCACAGGAGAAGACCATTCAGTCAATCGTGCCTTTTGTTGGCTCTTCGATAGAGCCATTTCTTCCCTTATTAGTCCTTTGGGAAAAAGGATGACTTTCTTCCACTCAGGAGTTTAGAATCCTGAGGTAACTAAAGTTCTGATGCTGGATCCATATACCCTATCAAAGAGGGGAAAGTGATGCTCATTAGGTTATTAATGCACTCCTGCTTTTGGCATTTGTACTCCACCTGTGCGTGGAGGCAATCCTCAAAACGCTAGGCCTCTTTGCAGTTGTTTCTACTCCAGTTTGAGCAGTCTTGGGCAAAAGATTCCCACAACTTGGTAGGGATATTGCACCTTTTCAGGGAGGCTTTGACAACCTCTTGAAACGTTATCCATACCCTCCTGGTAACAGCTTGCCATGACAAAGCTTGGAGTAGAGAGCTTGTTTTGGACGTACTGGGTCAGGCATGCAACAATGTGGCTCCCTTGTACATTTGACTGACTTTAAGCACTGCTTTGGTCTTTGGATCTTACTTTTCAACCATAAAGAAAACCAGCTCACCTTCTCTGGTCTGCACGTGTAATTCCAATCATTGGCATCATTCTAGTGAAATTCTTCTGCGTCTTCTTAAATTTTGACAGTGCATCAACTGATGACTAATTTGATTTTATTTCTTTTTAATAGCTTTCTCAACTTGTCCTGAATATTCTATGTAGATTCATCCTTGGGCTCTGTATCCTGCAACCCCTTTAAAATTCTTGCAATATAGAATGTGTATTGTTTCATTCTTCCCTGTAAAACTTCATAATTCTGTGTTAAGTCAAAACTTTTTGATTTGGAAAGAGCAGTGGTGCTAATGTGAACTTCTGGGCAACACTGCATTTTTTCTCCAAACTGAAGAGCAACTGTTAACATCTAACCACACATACCTCTTCATATCATTTTATTTTTTCTTGCATGCTGTCAGTGTCCTTAATCCCTTAGGGTTAATGTTTCCTAATCTGTCAAAATGCCATTTCAAAAAAAAATATAACGTACATCATCAATTGGACAAGCCACATCAACTCTCTCCATTACTTCAAAAGAAGTTTAGCAGACCACTCAAACACACTTGGTCTTTAACAAATCTGAGCTGCCTTTCATTTCTTTACCATACCTTTCTAGGTGTTAATTAGATTTGGCCTTAAAGTTTTCCCAACATCAACCTTCCACTGACCAGTGATGGCCAGGTTTGTCTCTTACTTGCTTTGCTTTTTTTGCAAGACAGAATGAAAAACTTACAATTCTTTCATCCTGACATTGACCAGATAGCTACAGAAAGATTATGAAAGGTTACAGCACAAGCCTTCATAATTTGCACCCTTACTACCCTCAGTATTTCAGGATGGATACCATGCTGATTGGGTGACCTTTTTTCATTGAGAGGAGCCAATCTTTTATTACAGCTTCTACTTTAATCCTATCAAGTATCAATACTGCCTCATACTTTACTGTCACTTCTCTAGCAAAGTGAGATTAACAGTAATTATTTGTTTGTGAAGCATTCCACCTGCTTCTTCAAGATAATCTCCTTTGTGGTTGCTAATCTGTCAACTCATCCTTTGACGACCTTGTAACTTTTCATGTTTTGATTTTTGGGTTTCCTTTTATAATTAGATGATAGTATGTTCTCAATTTCTGCATCCCCATTTCATTTAATAAAACATGGAAGTTTATATATTAATTTTGCCTTATCTACTGTAGTGTTAGCTTTGCAATAGCCGCAAAGGTCTATTTTCTGTCTCATTGTAATGTTTAGTTATCTTGTGTGCTCAGGTTTTGGATGCTTGTGTTTCACGGGAATGCCCCTCCTCTGCCTCTGAACCACACCCCCCACTGTACCTCTTTGAAAGCTCCCCATTATTACATTACTTTCGTGTTCACCAATGTTTGATTCTAATTCATTCGGGTCAATTCCTTTTTATACCACTGAAGCCAGCCTTCTCCAAAAGGATTCTAAGACTCATGATATCCTGTTAACTGGTTCCCAAAATTTTGCATTTTTTTCTGTTTCCACTTGTGCATTCATGATCCTTTGTGGTCAGTGATTTGTTATTATTTATCCCCCTTTACAGATTCCTTAGTGCTACCAAAATAAAACCCAAATTGGATTACCTAGAAGGGAAAAAGTCGAGACAAAAATAGATGGCAAGTGGAAGATGAGATTACACCATCTGAAATTGGTGTCACTTGTATCCTCATACCTGGGAGGAATAGCAAGCAAGTGAATTTGTAGAAATTCACAATTTTGAAAGCAGATTGCAACATCAAACTGAATGCTATAGATTATTTATGGGAAACCCCAAACAACAACAAGCAATGATGACTCCTTAGAAACGCATCAGCTCCAGGATGTCATTCAGTGTCAATGTGGCCAGTCATATTGGCAGTTGCTAACACGAATGTTTTTTCCAATGTCACTGCATGAACACAAAAGTAAAATGTATGAAGTCACATCTACCAACAAGATGCCTGCAATCGCATCTGCAGATATTACTATCTTTATATAGCATCGACTATGACTGACTGCTTTTACAGTGTCCAGATGAACAGAAGAGAGGGCGCGGTTAGGAGAACTGGAGTTAATGCATAACTGAACTCAGACACAGCCAGCAACAACTGCTAGCTACTTTCACCAGCTTGCCTCTATGGCGCACACACTTCCTGTTGGCCAGTTAGAACCAGCATCATTCAAATGGGAGTAGAATGCCAAACGTCACTCTTTCTCCAAGGCCATGAAGCAGTACCTGGGTTTGGTAAAAGGCAAGGGGTCATGAAATAAATATTCTGCTTTTTCATAAAAACAATATATTCAATAGAGTCAGAGTTGTACACTACATAAACACAGTCTCTTTGGTCCAACTCGTCCATGTCAACCAGATATCCTAAATTAATCTAGTCCCATGTGCCAGCATTTGGCCCATATCCCTCTAAACACTTTCTATTCATGTGCATCCAGATGCCTTTTAAATGTTGTAATTTTACCAGCCTCCACCACTTCCTATGGCAGCTCATTCCATACAATGCACCTCCCTCTGCGTGACAAGGTTGCCCTTTGAGTCCCTTTATTAATATCTTTCCCTTCACCTTAAACCTAGCCCCTTTAGTTTGAATACGCCCACCCCGAGAAAAAGACATTGGCTATTCACCCTATTCATGTCCCTCATGATTTTATAAACTATTGTAAGGTCAACCCTCAGCCTCTGACCATCCAGCCTCTCCCTATAACTCAAAACGTCCAACCCAGGCAACATCCTTGTAAATCTTTTCTTTAGCTTTTCGCATTCAACAAGACCTTTCCTACAGCAGTAGGAACAGAATTGAATGCGGTATTCCAAAAGTGGCCTAACCAACATCCTGTACAACCGCAACATGGCATCCCAAATCCTACATTCAATGCACTGATCAATAAAGGCAAATATACCAAACACCCTCTTCGCTATCCTGTCTACCTGCGATTCCACTCTCAAGGAACTATGAACCTGCACCCCAAGTTCTTTGTTCAGCAACATTCTCCTGGACCCTACTGTCAACTGTACAAGTCCTGCCCTGAAAAGCCTTACCAAAATGCAACAGCTCACATGTATCTAAGTTAAACTCAATCTGCCATTCCTCGGCCCATCGGCCAGTCTGAACAAGGTGCCATTGTATTCAGATAACCACCTTCACTGTCCACTACACCACCAATTTTGGTATCATCTGCAAACATACTAACTATTCCTTCTATATTCACATCCAAATCATTTACATAAATGATAAAAAGCAATGAACCCAGCACCGATCCTTACAGCATACCGCTGGTCACAGGCCTCCAGTCCAAAAAACCCTCCATCACCAAGCTCTTTCATTATTTCAAGCCAATTTTGTATCCAAATGGCTAGTTCTCCCTGGATTCCACGTGATCTAACCTTGCTAACCAGCCTACCATGAGGAACCTTGCCTATATAGACTTCAGCAAGGCGTTCGACAATGTTCACTACTTTGCCTTCAACCACCACCTTTGTCACTTCAAAAACTCAAATCAAGTTAGCGAGAAACGATTTCCCATGCATCTTAGAACCATGCTGACTACCTCTAATCAGCCCTTGCCTTTCCAATACACCATTGATGTCAGGCTCTCCGATCTATAGTTCCCTGACATTTCCTTACCACCTTTCTTAAATAATGGCACCACGTTAGCCAACCTCCATTCTTCTGGCACCTCACTTGTTGCTATCGATGAAATAAATATTTCAGCCATTGGCCCAGCAATTTCTTCCCTACCTTCCCACGAAGTTCTTGAGATACTTGATCAGTTCCCAGGGATTTATCTACCTTTATGCATCTTAAGATGCCCAGCATCACCTCCTCTGTAACATAGACACTTTGCAAGATATCACCATTTATTTCTCCAAGTTCTCTAGCTTCCATATCCTTCTCCACAGTAAATACTGATGTGAAATACTCATTTAGTCTCTCCCCCATCTCCAGCAGTTCCAAACAGATGGCCCGGTTGACCTTTAAGGGGCATTATTCTCTCCCTAGTTACTCTTTTGATGTTAATATATTTGTAGAATCTCTTTGTATTCCTCCTAAAACTCTGCCAAAACGCTCTCATGTCCATTTTTACCCTCCTGATTTCCCTCCAGTATACTTCGACTGCCCTTGTACTCCTCCAGGGATTCACTCAATCCCAACTGTCTATATGTGACGTGTGCCTCCTTTTTCTTGACCACAGCGTGAATTTCTCTAGTCATCCAACACTGCCTACATCGATCAGCTTTGCCCTTCAGACCAACTGGACTCTCATTTCTCAAGGCCTCCCACTTTCCAACCACCTCTACCCGAGAACAGCTTCTCCCAATCAACTTTTGGAAGTTCTTAACTAATACTGCCTAAATTAGCCTTCCTCCATTTAGAACTTTAACGTTTTGATCAGTTCTATTCTTTTCCATAATTATAACTGGTTTTAAAATAATTATGATCATTGACCCCAAAATGCACCCCCGCGGCCAACTGGCATCTCAGTCACTTGCCCTGCCATATTTCCGAAGAGACAGTCAAGTTTTGCTCCTTCTCTAGTAGGTTCATCCACATAGTGAATAAGAAAATTTTCTTGGACACACTTAAAATCCTCTATATCCAAGCCCTTAACACCACAGCAGTCCCAGTCTATGTTTGGAAAGTTAAAATCCCCTACCATTACAACCCTATCATTCTTATAGATATCGGAGATCTCCTTAAACATTTGCTTCAATTTCCTGCTGACTATTGGGGAACTATAGTACAATCCCAATAAGATGATCATCCCTTTCTTATTTCTCACTTCCACCCAAATAACTTCATTGGATGTATTCCCAGGAACGTTCTTCCCAAGTACAGTCGTAATGTTATCCCTAACCAAAAATGCCATTCCCCCTCCTCTCTCGCTCCCCTTTCTATCCTTCCTATTGAATCTGTACTCTAGAACATTAAGTTGCTGTTGCTGCCCTTCCCTGAGCTACATTTCTGTAATAGCTATGATATCCCAGTCCCATGTTCCCAACCATGGCTCGAGTTCATCTGCCTTATTTGTCAGGCCTCTTGCATTGAAGTAAACACAGTTTAATATATCAATTATTAATAAATTGGTAATGCCATTTGTATATACAGAATACAAGTTTACAGGTAAGAGTACATCCAACTCATCTGAAATAAGAATTGAAAAATGTATTAAACTCTGTACATTTAACAATTGTTGGCAATATAGCTTACCTCAGCGAAAAGTAAAAACATATCTGTTACTACATCACAAATTGGCAATTTCAAATAATGAGCAAAAGTCTCCAGAGTTGTCATTCCTCCTTTCACTTTTTTGGCACTTTCTGCAAGTTCATCTAGTTCTTTTTCAATTTTATCAGGCTTCAAACTGAAATTATAATAAGAACATTATGATCATTAGTCAATTTCAAAGTTCTAAGACAGTTAGTGACATTGTCTTAACAAGAAAATGCTATCAGCTATCATAAGTTTACCAAAATTAAACTATATTTGTAAATATTCAAGTGTGGTCCTTATACTAATCTTTTAAAGGTTTCAAATTAAATCACATTTTGAATAGCCTGCAGTTTCTTAGTGATGTAAAATTGATCTGGGAATGAACACTTAATGAATGTACACTTAATTCAATGCTTCATTTTAGGGCATAATTTGTATGAAAGGGAGACTATCAGTGAGCATTGTGCTTTCATGAAAAAAAGCTCAATTTTTTTCAAAAAATGTGTTCTCAATTCCTAGTCAGTGTTGAATTACAAGCTTGAGTAGCTGGTATGGGAAGGGGGATGCAAGGAAGACTGCAGTCTCCTTGTAGAAGCAGAAAGTGGAAACTCAGAATTCACAAGAAAATCAGCTTTTCAGGGATACAAGGGAGCGCTCTAGCAAACTATGACTTTTAAGAAAATGACCAATGAATTAGATTGAAGTGCTCACTGGGAATGTGTCAGAAGTGCAGGGAGAGAGACCAAGGTGTGATCTGGTGATTAGGTTTGCATCAAAGAGACAGGTGAAAATTACTGGCATCACTGAAGCCTCAGTAAAGAGTAAGATTTTATGGTTGTAGTTAATAAGTTCACAATTCTAGGCAGATATGCAGAGAGAATCAGTGATTTATTTGTTGACACAGTCTGTAGGAGCAATGTGGGTGGCTGAAGCAAGACAAAGAAATTTGGTGCTAAGAAAGCAATGAGAAATAGCTTGACGGCTCTTCACAGAATCCAGAAGGGCACAATGCATAGCTGTGGCTTCACGCATATGTCAATCACCAGGAGAATCGTGTGCCAGGGTCTTGTAATGGCAATGGATAGACAGTATAGGCAAAGGATCTGCCAGGCAAGTAATAAAAAGATGAGCATGGTTGACTTGCAGACAGTGTAAATGGACAAATCTGCAATAAAAGGTTCAGATAGACAGCTAATGTAAAACAAGGGACAGACTATAAACGCGTACCTTACTGAAAGCTCACCAGCGGAGACAGACAGTTGAGGAGGATTATGGAGCTGAACCTCAACCAGGCAGGTTTTCCTGGACCCCTCTGTCTCCATATCGGGCAACCACCTAGAAACCGATATTCATTTCAAGCCCACCGACTCCCACAGCTACCTAGAATACTCCTCCTCCCACCCACCTTCCTGCAAAAATGCTATCCCCTATTCCAAATTCCTTCGCCTCCGCCGCATCTGCTCCCAGGATGAGGCATTCCACTCCCGTACATCTCAGTTGTCCTCGTTTTTCAAGGACCGTAACTTCCCCTCCTCGGTGGTCGAGAACGCCCTCAACCGTGTCTCCCACATCTCCCGCACCTCATCCCTCACACCCCGTCCACGCAATAAAAACCAAAAAAGAATCCCCCTCGTCCTCACGTACCACCCCACCAACCTCCGGATCCAACGCATCATCCTCCGACACTTCCGCCATCTGCAATCCGACCCCACCACCAAAGACATCTTTCCCTCCCCACCTTTATCTGCTTTCCGGAGGGACAACTCTCTCCGTGACTCCCTTGTCCGCTCCACACTCCCCTCCAGCTCCACCACACCCGGCACTCTTCCCTGCAACCGCAGGAAGTGCTACACCTGCCCCCATACCTCCTCCCTCACCCCCATTCCAGGCCCCAAGAAGACTTTCCACATCAAGCAGATGTTCACCTGCACATCTGCCAATGCGGTATACTGCATCCGCTGTACCCGGTGTGGCTTCCTCTACATCGGGGAAACCAAGCGGAGTCTCGGGGACCGCTTTGCAGAACACTTACGCTCGGTTCGCAACAAACAACTGCACCTCCCAGTCGCAAACCATTTCAACTCCCCCTCCCATTCCTCAGACGACATGTCCATCCTGGGCCTCCTGCAGTGCCACAACGATGCCACCCGAAGGTTGCAGGAACAGCAACTCATATTCCGCTTGGGAACCCTGCAGCCCAATGGTATCAATGTGGATTTCACAAGTTTCAAAATCTCCCCTCCCCCCACCGCATCCCAAAACCAGTCCAGCTCATCCCTGCCTCCCTAACCTGTTCTTCCTCCCACCTATCCCCTCCTCCCACCTCAAGCCGCACTTCCATCTCCTACCGACCAACCTCATCCCACCCCCTTGACCTGTCCGTCCTCCCTGGACTGACCTATCCCCTTCCTAACTCCCTACCTACACTCACCTTTCCTGGCCCCATCCCCGCCTCTTCGACCTGTTTGTTTCCTCTCCACCTATCCTCTCCTCTATCCCTCTTCTATCCGCCTCCCACTCTCTCCCTATTTATTTCAAAACCCCCTTCCCCTCCCCCTTTTCTGATGAAGGGTCTAGGCCCGAAACGTCAGCCTCTCTGCTCCTATGATGCTGCTTGGCCTGCTGTGTTCATCCAGCCCTGCACCTTGTTGTCTAGGTTTAACTAAGGGTCCAGGAAAGATGCATCATTACTTCCTATGTCTGAAATACAGGCAGGTAGGTCTAATGTTGGAACAGAGTAATGAGGTGGAATGTGAGTGAAACTCAGGAACCAAAAAACAGTGAAGTTCAAGAATTGGGTGAGCAAGAGATAAATCACAGGATCAGTGCAGATGAAGAAGCTAGTAAGCAGCAGTAATAGTGTGAGATGCTAACACGCTAGCAAAACGTGGCAGAAGCTCTTGACGATGAGTACCGAAAGCAACGATGGGAACCAGGTGTAAAACAGCAGTCAGCCTGTAAGGAACAGCAACTGCAGCAAAATGTGAACCAGCTGGATCAGAGTAAAGTTCACTCAGTAGAGCAAGAAAAAAATCCTAAATCAGGAACAGCAAGTAAATTCACAAAGGCAGGTCAAAAAAGGAATTCAGAGTTCTTTTTTAAACCCATCCGTATAATTTCTTCAATATACTTTTCCTATGTTAACATTTTTAAGAAATAGATTTTTTTTTGTATTTTGGGAACATGAGCAATAACCAGTAGAAGGCATAGCACCCTGTTCAAACATATTTTGACAACATAAATATGATACTACTGCTAAGTGAATGCTTGGTTCATTCATTTCCCAATGTTACCAGTTAAAAGTAAAAGCTTTCTTTTTCAATCCTGAATGGAACTGACATAGACTACTCTTTAGAACCATTAAAAATAATAAATTGTATGGAAAAAGTGATTTGCATGCTAAGTGTAATCTGGAAAACAGAACTAAAATAAACTGGTGATCACTGCCATAGGTGCAAATTATAAATGGCAAATCTTGACTAGCATTTTGGGGAACTAATAAATACATGTTTGGACTTCTAACTAGGTTAGTATAGTCATAAAATCTAAAAAGAATTCAACTAGATGCTGCACCACAGAGATTAAAGGGTGTTTCTTAATGGAGTAACTAAAATGGGCTAAATGACATTGTCTACATAATCCACTGATCACTGTCATGACATATCCTGACATTTTCTGTAAAAAGTAAAGATCACCTCCAAGGAAGTACAATTTGTATTCGCATGGGCTGTAGAACCCAAGTCTGATGTTTCTTCTTCAAGTACTGAAATTACTTTTAAAAAAATACCCAAAAGGTCACCTTTCACAAGCATTTAGTAATCAGTACCTCCGACTGTATTTATTTTGTATCAAGATGCTAATAATCAGCATTCATTGTAAGCTGATATGTAGATCATTTTTACATGCCTTAGTGTAAACTGAAATGCATATACTGTGCAAAAACTACATTATACACCAAATCTGACGATTGTGGAAGGAATAGATAAAAACAGAGATATCGCACAACTCGAGCTTAATGCAAACAAGCATGTTTTTAAACATAAGCAAACTGGGCTAGACATGCAAACTATTGAATCAATTCCTTCTGTTTTTTTAAAAAGAAGAAAAAACAGGAATGTCTATCAACACAGTAGTGTCTATATCAAAATTGCACTCAGATTTGCACAAGTAACATTTTTACACAAATACATGCCGTTCATCATGACTCCACTGCTTGAGCACCAAGGTCACAGTATATAAAATACCTTCGAGATTAATCCATTCTCAGCGGAAAAATTGATGAAAAGTAAACTGAAATTCTTAGCTGTGTTACTGATTAAAATAGTGGTTGGTCAAGAGATTGGACAGAATTTAAAACCTGCAAAGATGACTAAAAAATGATAGATTAATTAAAGTACAAAGAAAACTAGCCATCAATACCAAAAAGAATTACACAAGGTACCAAAAAGGGGGGGATAAAGTAATAAAAACCAAAAGAACTGCGGATGCTGTAAATCAGGAACAAAAACAAAGTTGCTGGAAAAGCTCAGCAGGTCTGGCAGCATCTGTGAAGGAGAAAACAGAGTTAACGTTTTGGGTCCGGTGACCCTTCCTCAGAACTGTAACGTCTGTGTGGGTCCTCCAGAATGCTTGTTTGAGTAACAAATAATAGAAAGCAAGGAAACAGCAGAAGCAACGAACAGATATTTCTTCAGAAGATACAAAATCCATCCCCCAGAAATATCTGGAAATCAAGAGGTGAAAGGAAATGTAAAGCAATTAAAATGAGCAGGGAAGAGTACTGAAAAAGGTGGTTACCAGGACTTGATATAACACAAGGATGATGCCTAAATGAAGTAGCTGCATTAGTTTTAATTTTCCAGAATTCCTTTGATTCTAGAACAGTCACGCCAGACTGGGAAACTGAGAGTGTACCTTCTCTATTCAAGAAAGGAAGGAGACAGAAAGCAGGTTACTGCAAGCTGTTAGTCTAATCGCTGTCAAAGGGAAAACACTACAATTGATTATTGCGGTGGTAAGGCTCTTAGAAAATCTTAATTATGTAGAGTCAGGATGATTTTGTTAAAAGGGATATCATATCGGCATAATTTATTACAGTTCTTTCAGGAAGTAACAAGCCACATGAATGAAAGGGTAAACTATCTGCTCCTATGATGCTGCTTGGCCTGCTGTGTTCATCCAGCCCTGCACCTTGTTGTCACAGATGTGGTGTACTTGGTTTATTTACCAAAAGTCATTTCATAAGATACCACATCAAATACTACCATGTAAAGAAAGAGCTCTTGATACACAGGGTAACATATCAGAAAGATTGGCTGGCCAAAAGGAAGTGGACAGTAGGAATAAATGTGTCATTTCTGGGTTGGCAAGCTGTGACCAGTGGAGTGCCAACTGGTTAGTGCTGAAGAAAAATTATTTACAATCTATATAAATGATATGGAACAAGGAATAGATTGTATGGTTGTTAAATGTGATGAAAGGTAGGTAGGAAAGTACATTGCAAGGAGGAGACGAACCTACTAAAGGAATTAGATAATTTGAGTGGGCAAAAAATTAGCAGATGGAGTAGAATGTGGAAAAATGTGAACTCTTTCACTTTGGCAGAAAGATTCGGAAAAACAATATGTACTGTTGCAAGGAGAATACAGTATGAAGTAGAAAATGTTTTGGTACAATGTTTGCCAGGCCACGTTAAATATGTTGTACAATTTTGGTCTCCTCACTCTAGAAAGAATATAGCAACTTTAAAAGCAGTTCAGAAAATGTTCACTTGACTCTCTGGAACAAAGATTCGACAGTTGGGGTCTGCATCTAATGGAATTTAGGAAATCTCACTGAAACATCTTGATCCTTAGGGGCATTAACAGGGTGCCTACTGAGAGAACATTTCCCATTAGAGGGAAGGCTGATCAAGCGGACAAAATTAGAAAATAAGGCAGGAGGAACATACAGGTTGACTTTCTTGTTCCTCTGATGCTGCCTGACCTGCTGTGTTCCTCCAATTCCACACTGTGCTGACTGACTCCAGCACTTGCAGCTCTTGCTATCATCGAAAATAAGGCTCTCCATTTTAAGACAGGGAAGAAATTTTTTTTTCAAGAAACTCAGAGGATCATAGGTCTGTGAAATTCTCCAAAGAGCAGTGGAGACAGGTCATTGAATATTTAAATTGAGGTTTCTGGATTAACAACAGAGTCAAAGGGTATAAGTGGTAGACATGAAAAATTGAACTGAGGCCATAATCACATCAGTTATGACCTTCGCAAATGGAGGAGCAACCTCAAGGGCCTGAGTTGCCGACTCCTGCCCCTAATTGGTATACTCATGTTTCTGAAAGATTACTTTTAAGATGTCTATAGTTAATGGATTTTTAAAAATATAAAGCTTTTACAAAATAACCAGTTCACTGTCAGGACATTCTTCAGCATCTTGCATTTCTACATGATATCTGCCCAGTTAAGAGCTTAATTTGGCAGAATCAAGTCAAATTTTAAACACAAGTCAGTTCAGCCCATACTTACGTTCCCTTTCCCCAACCTCCCTTCTACATCCTTGCAATCTTTCAAGCCAAAACCTTCAAAGTCTTCATCCAAATCAAACAAAATTGAGCATGCCCATAGGTCAGCAAGTATGACTTTCCACCAAAAGTATTTGCTTGGGATGCATGAATACATTGCACCCAGATTCCCAGCCACAGTCAAATGCAAATGTTACAAATTTCCCGACGAGCAGTTACTTAAAACATGTGATCTGCTGCTGCAGAAACATCAGCTAATTTGATTTAATTGGGAAAAGTAGTAAAGGCAACATAGGGAAAACTGTCCTTTTGCAAGTGGTTAGGCTCTGTAATGCACTGCCTGAAAAAGTAGCGGCAGCAGATTCAGTCATGGTTTGTCAAAGAGAATCAGACCATTATCTGAAAAGGAAATACTTGCAGTGTCACAGGGGTTTGAAGGGTGGGGTAGAATGGAGTGGAACTTGGTACTAGGATAATTGCTCCTGCAATGTGCCAGTATAAGCATTAGCAGAATGAGTAAAATTCAGTCGGAGGCCATTCTCTGAACGCCATCAACTTAAAGTGAAAAGTTTTAAAGCAGACCATTTCTCATAATGCCATTTATGTTACTGTATTATGTTGCTTGATTGCACTGATTTAAATACATTTTATATTGCTTTTTATTTCAATCCCTTTAGCAATGAAGGGTAAAATTCCATTTGCCTTCCTAATTACTTGTTGTACCTGCAGACCTACCTTCTGTGATTCATGCACAAGGACACCCAGGTCCCTCTGCATAGCATAGTAGTTGAACATTTGTGAATAAATCTAACACATTCAATTTGAATGGATCATAACAGGTCAGGTGTTAAATAATTAAAAGACAGACTGACTATCACAACTAATTCTAGAAAAGCGATATGGCTGAATTTAAACAGCAAGAATTGTGTTTCCTTTCTTTTAGTTACCATTATAAATAAAAAGTAAAACAGAACCTACTCGAGTTTTCTGGCAAGTTTTGCAAATTCTAGTAGACAGGTATCCACAGGTAGCTTCAGCTGGCTGTCAGACATTACAAGCTGACAATCTTCAAATGTGTAGTCAGTCACAGGAACACCAAGAGCGCTAAAAGGAACAGGTTCAAAAAAAAACTTATAGTACATTACTACATTATAGACTTGGGTTAAAGCTAGGCAGCGTTAGATGTAAATTCTGAGTGTTTTTGTACAAAGCAATGAACTACAATGAATAACCTCTATAAATTAGCAATAATTACAAAAATTAAAAAGTTTGCCCATTCCCTTTTATTAAGGAATACAGCAACATGGATTACCTCAAAAAAAAATGATATGAAGCAGCATTTAAAAAATACACTGTACGTTAAGCAGAGAGATGGCGAGATTAGGTATCTACCATAAAACATGAGAAACATAGACTCACACTCCTGTACTCGATTTTATTATGTTTAATGGAGGTTGAACAGTCCTTCATAGAGGGGGTCTCTGGCTGCTCTGTTACACAAGATATTCTCAGACAAAAGTTTACGCTGATTACAACTTATTCTTGTGTTCTGTTAAGATCACAAATTCATGCTGCTGATACTGGTTTCAATCAAAGTGAATCTAAGTGGAACTGTATGCACTCATTATATATGCATGTCAAACCGCACACTCCATGTGTTATCGTAATTGCTGGTCTAGATCTCAGATCAGATAACTTTGCAAGAACTCTTTACCATTAATACCAGGGGGAGGTGATGGCCTAGTGGTATTATCACTGGACTGTTAATCCAGAGACCCAGATAACATCTGGGGACCCGGGTTCAAATCCCACCTCAGCAGATGGTGGAATTTGAATTCAATAAAATAACTGGAATTAAGAATCTAATGATGACCATGAATCCATTGTCAATTGTCGGAAAAACTAATGCCCTTTAGGGAAGGAAACTGCTAGCCTCACCTGGTCTGGCCTACATGCGACTCCAGACCCACAGCAATGTGGTTGACACTGAACTGCTCTCTAGGCAATTAGGGGTGGGCAATAAATGCTGCCGAGCCAGCAATGCCCACATCCTGTTCATGAATAAAGGAATAAAATACATTTTTCCAGGGTGGAATCATTTTTCTTCAAGGCTACAAAGTAAACACTCGATTCAGGATAGAGTTTAATCATCTATTTCAGGTTGGCAGAAGTGCATAAGGATTTTAAAAGTCCAAGTGTATAACTTCTGCAATGCAAGTTAGTAAATAAAAATGTTAAATAGTTTGCATTATTTTTTGAAAAATTGGGTGGGTCAGTGCTGCTTTTCTGCTTTAAATTCATTCAAGAGCTCACATTAAAATACTAAAAAAAAAAGTATGCCTAAAAGGAGCTTTAGTTTTTATCCAATGGCTTGGAAGACTGAATACACACTCCTTGAACTGACCTCTCAGGGGATATGAGATCCGAGCCACAAAAAAATCTTTTTTGACGCTCCCGATTGTCTGCATTGGTATTGGGGACTAAAATAATGGATATGTTGATTACATTACATTAAGTTTTGCGTTAATTATTATTATACTTACTTTGCCATTACCTTTCTAACATTATTTGCATACAAAATAGGGTTTCTCTTTTCCTCCGCAGAAGGTGTATATACTGGCAAAAACTGAAAACAAAATTAATATAGCTCTTAAAAACTGCTTTTGACAATGAACCAGATTATTTCAAATAACTATATACAGAATGGTGAAATATTCTTAATAAGATCAACTTATAATGCAAATTAAACTTAATGAATCTTTTAATCCAAACTATTTGCTTCCAAATTCTACAATATCAAGCATTTTAGGAGAAATAAATCGGAGTTACTAGAGTTATTTGACTCATCCCGAAATATTATTGTCAAAAGTTCCATTAGGCATCATGGCAGAGATTTTCCATGGGCAACCTAAGTGGCCATGTTCAACGGCAACAGACACACTAGGACTTGAATCAGTAAGCTTTAATAAACTATCCCTAAAACCTTTTATGAATTCCTGATTAAGAATTGGACTCCAGTCAGTCTTTGGACTTGTTAGCTTGTCAGTGAATCACAGATGGCAATGATAAATTTCCAGCTCACCAAAATATACCATCAATTACAGAACTACAGCTTCTTGGCCCTGGTAATTGTTGTTGGGGGCTTAATCTTCAAGGAATTCATGGGCAAGAAGGCAGGTCTTTTTCTTTAGAGTCTTGCAGTGATAGTCAGAGGGTTGAAAGGAAGAACAGGGTACTGTTTTCAGTGGCCACCCTCTTACACCAATTGATACCCCGAATGACCCCAGATTGTGGCATATAGTGTCTCATCCCCAGCTGGCAGGCACGTAGCTCTGGCTTCCCAGTCAAGAAAAGTAGTTATTTTCTCACCTACTGGGAAGGCAGATTACTGAGTCACTGAGGCCACAGCACTGGATGGGAAGGATCCAAATGTCATGGTCCATACAGGCATCAAATTAAGCAGAAAAGAGGTGGTTCTGCATAGTCAGTATGAGCATCTACGTGAAATGAAGTAGAACTACAAAGGTCAAAATCTCTGCATTGTTATTGCCTGAGCAATGTAAAAACTGGCAAAGGTAAAATCAGGTTACAGAGATGGATACATGACTTGAAAGACTGGTGCAGAAGTGGGTTAAAGCTCATGGAGGACTAGCATCAGTATTAGGTCAGTTCTTTGGAGAGTTAATGCAGACTCGATGGATCGAAAGGCCTCTTTCTACGATTCAACAATCATGGGCGATTTTACTTTGTACAGACTGGAAAAATTAGTTGGGTAAAGACAGCCTAAATGAGGAACTCAAAAATGTTTTCAGTATAGTTCCTTAAAATTGCCAGTTTTGGAACCGACCAGAGAGCAGACAATAGAGGACCTGATATCCTGAACTGAAATAGGATGAATTAATGATCTCAAAGTGAATCAGCCCCTAGATAACAGCAACCATATTATTGAATAATATATTCAGTTTGAGATTTTAAGGATTTACAGAAGAGTAATTATGAGGGCATGAAAACAGTGAATAGGTGCAACAAGTTCAGGAGAAGGTCAGTAGAGATGCAATGGGGACTTAAGATATTTTCCAAAAAAGTAAAAAAAAATTACGAGGGTTGGCCCTGCCCAAAAAAAAGCACATAATTGTGCAAATACAAATGGTAGCTCAAACTGGTGAAAAATATATACAAAGAATGACCTAAAAAACAAAAATTAGAAAGCTAGCCAGAAATATAAACAGATAATACGTTTGTGAATATTTAAGAAGAGTTAGCCAAATGAGCATTAATTCTATAGAAAGTGAGTCTGGAGAATTAATAATGGATTATAAAGAGCTGGCAGGTGACAAGACAAGGTGACAACAGACAATTTGCATTCATCCTCACTTTAGGGGTTACGATATTCCAGATGCAGCAATAAATCAGGAAATGGAAGGGAGGGAGGAACATCAGAAAATCACCACTGCCAAAGAAATGATACTGAGCAAATTATCAGAGCCTAAGTTGACATGTGCCTAGGTGCTAATGGACTTCATCTTGGGGCTTTAAAAAAAGTGGCTAGTGCAATGGTGCATTTGTTTTAATTTTCTGAAAGTCCCTTGATTTGGGGAGGTCCCATTAGATTGCAAATTAGTGAATGTCACTCCTTTGTTTGAAAAAGAGCCAGGGAGAAAGCAGAAACAACAGGCCAGTTAGTTTAATATCTGCCAGAGGGTAAAATGCTGGAAACTATTATTAAAATAAGTTACAGTAGGCCAGTTGGAATAGTTAAAGGTAATCAGGCAGAGTCAACATAAGCTTTAGAGAAAAATCATTTTTGACTAATCTATTGGATCTCCTTGTGTTGGTAACACATGCTGTAGATTAAAGCGAACTGATGGACGTGCAGTACTTAGATTTCCAGAAGCCGTTTGATTGAATGCCTCGAAGATTATTGCAAAAAAGCACATATCATTGAGGGTAGCATATTTGTACGAATAGAAGATTGGCTGGCAACATGAAGGAGATAGTAGGTATAAGTGGATCGTTTCCAGGTTAGCAAGATGTGACAAGTGGTGTGTCAGAGGTTGGTGCTGGGACTTTAAATGTTTATAACTTACAAAAATGACTTGCATGAATGTTTGGAAGGAGAGGAAAAAAGCTGTGAACAGGACATAAGAATGCCACAGAGGGATATTGATAGGTTAAGTGAGAGGGCAAAAATCCGACAGAGTATAATGTGAGAAAGGATGCAACATTGGCACAAGGAATGGAAAGGAAGCATATTATCCAAATGGTCAGAGACTGCAGAACTCCAAGACAGAGGGATCGGGTGCCCTAACAAATGAATCATAAAAAGGTTAGTATGGAGGTATAGTAGACAGCAGAATCATTTATCATGAGGGGAGCTGAATATGAAATATAGCAGGTTATGCTTCAACATACAAGGCACTGATGATATCACATCTGGAGTACAGTATTGGCTGTCTTATTTAAGGATGGATGTAAATTTATTGGAAGCAGTTCACAGAAGATTACTAGATTAATAAATGGAATGTGTGGACTATCTTATGAGGAGAAGTTGAATAGGCTAGGCTTATAGTAGCTGGAGAATAAGGCGACTTAACTGCAAACAAGATCTTGAGGGGTCTTGACAGGGTAGATTTAGAGAGTGTTTCCTCTCATAAGAGAATCTATAATTTAGGGGTTACTGTTTAAAAATCAGGGAGTCATCCATTTAAAGCAGATGAGATTTTTTTTGAGTCTTAAACTCTCCTCCTGAGAAGGTGGGGGAAGCAGAGTCCTTGACTAATTTTAAGACAGTAGTAGTAGTAGATTCTCATTAAGCAAGGGCATTAAATGTTATCAGGGTAGGCAGGAATGCAGTTGAGCTCTCCATCAGATCAGCCCATGATCTTCGTAAATGGCAGAGCAGACTCAGCTAAATAGCCCATTTCTCCTTCTTGCTCATATGTATATTTGGATATGAAGTGGCAACTAATTAACCACTCAAGGGCCTTAATTGCTGATGAATTGGAGAAGATTGTGTATAGAACTCCTCACTCAGCACCCAACCGATAAGGTGGCAAGAAGTGGGCGAGTCTTTCTCCAAAGCTAATGCACCCAATTATTTCCCCTTTTCGCTACCTCTAAGGAGATAAAATTGAACCCTGTGTATTGCATTGAAACCATCAGTTCATGCAGAGGAACCTGTGAAAACAATCATGGGAATTCTACAAGCTGAGTTATTAAACATTCCTAATGCACTTGTGATATTTACTAAATTAGTCAATTTAAAAATAACTACATTCACAGGGTGTACTGAAGCATTTGCAATTTAAAACCTTTTCAATTTTCAAAGTTTTAATTGTCTGGTGTGTACCTACCAACAGCAATTTGGTTAAAGATGATGAATATATTCTTCCATTATTCTCTAGCATTGTGATAAAGGGAAAATTTATATTCTAAACAGCTTTTATCCATTTTTATAGCAGTACGCATCAGAATTTATAACTTAAGTGTTTAGCATGTTGCAATTCAAAAGTGAAAATGTAACAAAATGAATTTTCCATTTGCACAACTGGGAAATTTTAATGGCTGTAATAGCCATCTTAAACATCTTTAAAAACAGCCTTGAGATAGTGTACAAAATTTTAGTTTGGCAAGTAAAAAGCTCTTCTGATTTAAATCTAATTGCCCTTGTTTGTTAGGAATGTATATGTAAAAAAAATTTAGTTGAATTAAGGAACGGGCACCAAAGCTAAAATGATTTGATGATTCTGGTACTTTTGCTTAAAAAAAAAAATTCCTCAAATTTGGAAAGGAACAGAAAGAAACAATATCGGAAACTGGTCTGTGGTTGAAATTCTTAATGCAGAACGGGATGAGAGAGAGATGACAAGTGTCAGGAAATTCCCACTAGATCTATTTGTTCAGCGATTTTCCATCTATATTATTTTGAAAAGGAAACTACATAAATAACATTTAATGTTCAATCAACTTTGCTAGAATGTATAACTCAGACTTGACTGATTCATCATTTCCAGGTAGGCGTTTTTAAAAAATCTAACCCAAATAATAAAATGAACGTAAAGGTTATAGTCCTCCAAACGGCATAAGAAAAACTAACCTCTATTTCCACATCATTGTGTATCTGGCACAACGTAAGCCATAGGATTTTTAACCTGAGGAATAAAATTGCATAAAAAGTGATACTAATCAGTAACCTGAATATAAGTAGTCATTTGATAGTACAAAACTTGCGTACTGCTGAATAGAAAATACTTTGTCAAAACCAATTGTCTTGTACGGATTAGGCCAGCGCTTGCAGTAGGACATATTAGCATGTACTGGAGGCCACGTGTATTAATGTACAGGGGACTTGGCAGGCAGAAATAACACAAACATACACTGTGCCTGATGAATGCAACAAAATGGAGGATTGCCATTCACTGGCTCATTTCTCAAGGGAATACCCTGACTAGAAAGTCAACCTGTACTGGTTAAAACTTGAACAACACTTCACTGTTAATTGTCAGTCACCATTAAATGGTGCACTCTCCCAGGCAATGACCCAGCAGAGTCCACTTGCCAAGCAATCAGAAGGCTCCTCTCATACAGTTCAAATGTTGCTTTTCATTTACTTTGATACTTCTCGCAATTTGTCCTGCTAAGTGCAAGACAAAATTTGTCTTTTTGAGCAATAACCAGAATATCTTAAATCATGAATTTCTGTAACATGTTTACAAGATACAAAGGTATACCATGATATACCACAGTAGCACTTGCTTCAACTATTACACCGATCTCAAATTATGCTCCTGCTTAAAGACCTCATCTTCAATAACTTCCAACTTAAAAAAAACTTAGCTTAAAATGTGTTTGATTAAAAAACAACTATTTTCCTTCTGTTCGATTTTATAAATCAACTTTGTTTCTTTAAATGTTCACAAGACCTAGGTTACATGCTATCATGAATAAATATTAAGCCCATCGATAAGCCCTCTTTATTTTCCTTCAAGTGACACTGAATCCCAAACTCTGCCATGGCAAAGCAAACTTAGCAGCCCATATAGTCCAAATAATCCTTCTTCAGCAACCTGTCTCAACTCTCAAGCGTATCTTTATTTTCTTGAGCTCTACACATTTCTGCCCTGTTTGGATTTTGTAATGATGCATCATTTTATGATGTCAGAGTCATAGAGGCATACAACACAGAAACTAGCCCTTCTGCCCAACTCATCCATGCTGACCAGATTGCCTTAGCTGAAGTAGACCCATTTGCCTGTGTTTTGCCCATATCCCTCTAAACCCTTCCTATACACATCCCTGTCCAAATGTCTTTTAAATTTTGTAATTGTATCTGCCCCATCTACTTCCACTGGCAGCTTGTTCCACGTACACATCGTCCTCTGTGTGAAAAAGTTGCCCCTCAGGTTGCTTTTAACATCTTTCTCCTCTCACCTTAAACTTATGCCCACTAGTATTTGACTCCCCCTCCCCTGGGGAAAAGACCTTGGCTGTTAAAACTATCCACACCCATGATTATTTTATAAACCTCTACAATGCCACCCTCAACATCCAAACTCCAGGAAAAACGTCCCAACCTATCCAACCTCTCCTTATAACTCAAACCTTCCAGTCTCAGTAACATCCTTGTAAATCTTTTTTGCACGCTTTCCACTTTAATGACATCTTTCCGACAGCAGGGTGACCAGAATTGTATGCAGTACTCAAAATATGGCCTTGCCAATATCTTGTACAGCTGTAACATGATATCCCAATTCCAATACTCCATGCTCTGACCGATGAAGGCAAGCACGCCAAATGCCATTTTCCCCACCCTGTCCACCTATGATGCCACTTTCAAGGAACAATGTACCTGCACCAAGGTCTCTTTGACAACACTCCCCACGGCTCTACCATTAAATATGCAAGTCATGCCCGGACAGTCTTACCAAACTCCAGACACCACATTTATCTAAATTAAACTCCATCTGCCATTCCTCACCCCAGTTGATCAAGATCAAGATTACCTTCTTCACTGTCCACTACACCACAAATTTTGGTGTCATCCACAAACTTACTAACCGTGCCTCCTATATTCTCACTCAAATCATTTCTATAAGTGAACAGCAGACCTGGCACTAATCTATGCAGCACACTGCTGATCACAGGCCTCCAATTTGAACAACCCTCCAACACCAAGCCAATTTTGTATTCAACTGGCTAGTTCCCCCGGGTTCCATGTGATCTAATCATACTAACCAGTCTGTCACGCAGAAGCTCAAGAGCCTTGCTAACGTCCATGTGGACAATGTCTACCCCTCTGCCTTTATCTATCTTTTGTCACTTCCTCAAAAAAACTCAAAATTTGACAAACGTGATTTCTCATACACACAGCCATGCTGACTATCCCTAATCAGCCCTTACCTTTCCAAAGGCATATAGATCCTGTCTCTCAGAATCCCTTCTAACAACTTAACCACCACTGACTTTAGGCTCACTGGTCTATAGTTCCCTGGCTTTTCCTTACAATGTTTCTGAAGTAATGGCACAACATTAGCCACCCTCCAGTCTTCCAGCACCTTATCTGTGGCTGTCATTGACACAAATATCTCTGCTAGAGGCCCTGCAATTTCTTCCCTAGCTTCCCAAAGTCCTGGGAAATACTTTGAACATAGAACATTACAGCGCAGTACAGGCCCTTCGGCCCGCGATGTTGAAACCAATCTGAAGCCCATCTAACCTACACTATTCCATTATCATCCATATGTTTATCCAATGACCATTTAAATGTCCTTAAAGTTGGCGAGTCTACTACTGTTGCAGGCAGGGCATTCCACGCCCTTACTACTGAGTAAAGAACCTACCTCTGACATCTGTCCTATATTTATCACCCCTCAATTTAAAGCTATGTCCCCTTGCGCTAGCCATCACCATCCAAGGAAAAAGGCTCTCACTGTCCACTCTATCTAATCCTCCGATCATCTTGTATGTCTCTATTAAGTCACCTCTTAAACCTTCTTCTCTCTAACGAAAACAGCCTCAAGTCCCTCGGCCTTTCCTCAGAAGACCTTCCCTCCATACCAGGCAACATCCTGGTAAATCTCCTCTGCACCCTTTCCAATGCTTCCACATCCTTCCTATAATGCGGTGACCAGAACTGTACGCAATACTCCAAGTGCGGCTGCACCAGAGTTTTGTACAGCTGCAACATGACCTCATGGCTCCGAAACTCAATCCCTCTACCAATAAAAACTAACGCACCGTACGCCTTCTTAACAACCCTATCAACCTGGGTGGCAACTTTCAGTGATCTATGCACATGGACACCGAGATCTCTCTGCTCATCCACACTACCAAGAATCTTACCATTAGCCCAGTACTCTGTATTCCTGTTACTCCTTCCAAAGTGAATCACTTCACACTTTTCCGCATTAAACTCCATTTGCCACCTCTCAGCCCAACTCTGCAGCTTATGTATGTCCCTCTGTAACCTGCAACATCCTTCCGCACTATCCACAACTCCACCGACTTTAGTGCCATCCGCAAATTTACTAGCCTATCCTTCTACGCCCTCATCCAGGTCATTTATAAAAATGACAAAAAGCAGTGGCCCCAAAACAGATCCTTGCAGTACACCACTAGTAACTGAACTCCAGGATGAACATTTCCCCATTAACCACCACCTTCTGTCTTCTTACAGTTAGCCAATTTCTGATCCAAACCGCTAAATCACCCTCAATCCCATGTCTCCGTATTTTCTGCAATAGCCTACCGTGGGGAACCTTATCAAACGCTTTACTGAAATCCATATACACCACATCAACCGCTTTACCCTCATCCACCTGTTTGGTCACCTTCTCAAAGAACTCAATAAGGTTTGTGAGGCACGACCTACCCTTCACAAAACCGTGTTGACTATCCCTAATCAAATTATTCCTTTCTAGATGATTATAAATCCTATCTCTTATAATCCTTTCCAACACTTTACCCACAACCGAAGTAAGGCTCACTGGTCTATAATTACCAGGGTTGTCTCTACTCCCCTTCTTGAACAAGGGGACAACATTTGCTATCCTCCAGTCTTCTGGCACTATTCCTGTAGACAATGATGACATAAAGATCAAAGCCAAAGGCTCTGCAATCTCCTCCCTAGCTTCCCAGAGAATCCTAGGATAAATCCCATCCGGCCCAGGGGACTTATCTATTTTCACACTTTCCAGAATTGCTAACACCTTCTCCTTATGAACCTCAATCCCGTCTAGTCTAATAGCCTGTATCTCGGTATTCTCCTCGACAACATTGTCTTTTTCCTGTGTGAATACTGACAAAAAATATTCATTAAGCGCCTCTCCTATCTCTTCGGACTCCACGCACAACTTCCCACTACCGTCCTTGACTGGCCCTAATCTTACTCTAATCATTCTTTTATTCCTGACATACCTATAAGAAAGCTTTAGGGTTTTCCTTGATCCTACCTGCTAAAGACTTCTCATGTCCCCTCCTGGCTCTTCTTAGCTCTCTCTTTAGGCCCTTCCTGGCTAACTTGTAACTCTCAAGTGCCCTAACTGAGCCTTCACGCCTCATCTCTACGTAAGCCTCCTTCTTCCTCTTCACAAGAGATTCAACTTCTTTAGTAAACCACGGTTCCCTCGCTCGACC
>NC_063333.1:106477561-106508193 GCF_021869965.1 Rhincodon typus | reverse complement strand
ACTTCTTTAGTAAACCACGGTTCCCTCGCTCGACCACTTCCCCCCTGTCTGACAGGTACATACTTATCAAGGACACGCAGTAGCTGTTCCTTGAACAAGCTCCACATTTCAATTATGCCCAGCTCCTGCAGTTTCCTTCTCCATCCTATGCATCCTAAATCTTGCCTAATTGCCTCATAATTGCCTTTCCTCTAGCTATAACTCTTGCCCTGCGGTATATACCTATCCCTTTCCATCGCTAAAGTAAACGTAACCGAATTGTGGTCACTATCACCAAAGTGCTCACCCACCTCCAAATCTAACACCTGGCCTGGTTCATTACCCAGTACCAAATCCAATGTGGCCTCGCCTCTTGTTGGCCTATCTACATACTGTGTCAGGAAACCCTCCTGCACACATTGGACAAAAACTGACCCGTCTAAAGTACTTGAACTATAGCGTTTCCAGTCAATATTTGGAAAGTTAAAGTCCCCCATAACAACTACCCTGTTACTTTTGCTCCTATCCAGAATCATCTTTGCAATCTTTTCCTCTACATCGCTGGAACTTTTCGGAGGCCTATAGAAAACTCCCAACAGGGTGACCTCTCCTTTCCTGGTTCTAACCTCAGCCCATACTACCTCAGTAGACGAGTCCTCATCAAACGTCCTTTCTGCCACCGTAATACTGTCCTTGACTAACAATGCCACACCTCCCCACCTTTTACCACCTTCCCTGATCTTACTGAAACATCTAAACCCCAGAACCTGCAACAACCATTCCTGTCCCTGCTCTATCCAGGTCTCCGAAACGGCCACAACATCGAAGTCCCAGGTACCAACCCATGCTGCAAGTTCTCCCACCTTATTCCGGATGCTCCTGGCATTGAAGTAAACACACTTCAAACCACCTTCCTGCCTGCTGGTACACTCCTGCGACCTTGAAACCTTAATCATGACCTCACTACTCTCAACCTCCTGTACACTGGAGCTACAATTCAGGTTCCCATCCCCCTGCTGAATCAGTTTAAACCCTCCCGAAGAGCATCAGCAAATATCCCCCCCAGGATATTGGTACCCCTCTGGTTCAGGTGTAGACCATCCCGTTTGTAGAGGTCCCACCTACCCCAGAATGAGCCCCAATTATCCAGGTATCTGAATCCCTCCCTCCTGCACCATCCCTGTAGCCACGTGTTCAACTGCTCTCTCTCCCTACTCCTTGCCTCGCTAGCATGTGGCACGGGTAACAAACCAGAGATAACAACTCTTTGTTCTAGCTCTAAGCTTCCACCCTAGCTCGTTGAATTTCTGCCTTACATTCCCATCCCTTTTCCTACCTATGTCGTTGGTGCCTATGTGGACCACGACTTGGACCTGCTCCCCCTCCTCTTTAAGGATCCCGAAAACACGATCCGAGACATCACGGACCCTGGCACCTGGGAGGCAACACACCAACCGCGAGTCTCTCTCGCTCCCACAGAATCTCCTATCTGTCCCCCTAACTATGGAGCCCCCAATGACTAATGCTCTCCTCCTCTCCCCCGTTCCCTTCTGAGCAACAGGGACAGACTCTGTGCCAGAGACCTGTACCCCATGGCTTACCTCTGGTAAGTCCGCCCCCCCCCCCCCCAACAGTATCCAAAAACGGTATACCTGTTATTGAGGGGAACAGCCACAGGGGATCCCTGCACTGTCTGCCTGTTCCCTTTCCGTCCCGACTGTAACCCATCTACCTTTTTCCTGTACCTGAGGTATGACTACCTCCCCGTAACTCCTCTCAATTACCCCCTCAGCCTCCCGAATGATCCGAAGTTCATCTAGTTCCAGCTCCAGTTCCCTAACGCGGTTTCCGAGGTACTGGAGTTGGGTGCACTTCCCGCAGATGAAGTCAGTGGGGACACTAGTGGTGACCCTTACCTCCCACATTCTACAGGAGGACCATGCAACTGCCCTAACATCCATTCCCACTGTTCTGAATTCCCAAACAGACTATTGAAAAAAAAACTAGTAACCTTACCAAATCGGTGCTCAGAACCTTTTTTTTGGTTAGGAGGAGGAGGATGGGTGGGAGACACTACCTTGGTAATGTTTCGGGTAAAGCAACTGCCCAAATATATTACCTCACTTACTCAGCCGTCCCGTGTCCGCTCCTGCTCAGCGTGCGCTCTGCCTATTCACAAGGTAAGTTTTTAAAGGATTAACTTACCTTCCCAGCAGCCCCCGGTCCTCGCTCTCACTGCTGCTGCAAAAATGGAGTCACGCGAGGGAAGACTTTTATAATCGAAAAGCTTACCTTCTCAGGGTGCCCTCGCGCTTCCTCCCAGACTCCCGCCACTGAAACAACTGAAAGGCCACAGTCACACGAGGGAAGACTTCTATAATCGAAAGGCTTACCTTCCCAGGGTGCCCTCGCGCTTCCTCCTGGACTCCCGCCGCTGAAACAACTTGACCAGAAACCAGGGATTTATCCACCTTTACGTGTTTTAAGACCTCCAGTACTCTTAAAGACATCATTCATTTGTAGGGGATATGGGTGTCGCTGGCTGGCCAGTATTTATTGCCAGCCCCCAAATGCCCTTGAAGATTGTAATGAGCTGCCTTCTTGAACCGCTGCAGTCCACCTGCTGTGGGTTGACCCACAATGCCATTAGGGAGGGAATTCCAAGATTTTGACCCAGTTACAGCAAAGGAATGGCAATATATTTCCAAGTCAGGATGGAGTGTGGCTTGGAGGGGAAGTTGAAGATGGTGGTGTTCCCACGTATCTGTTGTCCTTGTCCTTCTAAATGGAAATGGCTGTGGATTTGGAAGATACTGTCTGAGGATCTATGGTGAATTTCTGTAGTGCATCTTGTAGATAGTACATACTGATGCTCCCGAACATTGGTGGTGGAGGGAATGGATTCTTGTGGGTTTAGTACCAATCAAGAGGGCTACTTTGTCCTGGATGGTGTCAAGCTTTTTGAGTGCTGTTGAAGAGGAACTCATCCAGACAAGTAGGGAGTATTCCATCACACTCCTGACTTGTGCCTTGTCGATGGCGGACAGGCTTTGGAATCAGGAGGTGAGTTACTCACCACAGTATTCTCAGCCTCTGATCTGCTCTTGTAGCCAGTGTTTATGTGGTGAGTCCAGTTGAGATTCTGGTCAATGACAACTCGTAGAATATTGATACTGGGGATTCAGCGATGGCAACATCATTGAATGTCAAGGGGTGGCAGTTAGATTGTCTCTTATTGGAGCTGGCATGTATGGGGCAGGAATGTTAGTTGCAACTTGTCAGCCCAAGCCTGGATATTGTTCAGATCTTGTTGCATTTGAACACTGGCTGCTTCAGTATCTGAGGAGTCACGAATATTTGCAATCAGTGAACATCCCCATTTCTGATCTTATGATGGAGAGAAGGTCATTGATGAAGCAGCTGAAGATGATTGAACCTAGGACCCTACCCTGAGGAACCCCTGCCGAGAGATGCTCTGGAGCTGAGATGACTGACCAATAACCATGGCCATTTCCCTATGTCAGGTATGACTCAAAGCAGAGGAGAGCTTGCCCCTGATACCAGTTTTGCTAGGGCTCCTTGATAAGAAAAAAGAATAATACAGCACAGGAACAGGCCCTTCGGCCCTCCAAGCCTGTGCCGACAATTCTGTCCTTCCACACTAAAACTGCCTTCACTCACAGGATCTGTATCCCTCTATTCCCTTCCGATTCATGTATTTGTCCAGGTGCTTCTTGAATGTCGCTATTGTGTCTGCTTCTATCACTACCTCTGGCAGCAGATTCCAGGCATTCACCACACTTTGTGTGAAAAGAAACCTGTCTCATGCATCTCTTTTAAAACTCCACCACCCCCACCCTGAATCTGTGTCGCCTCAGTAATTTACCCCTCCACCCTGGGGAGAAAGCCTCAAAACTTTCCACTCTATCCATGCCATTCACAATCTTATAAACTTGAGGTCACCCCTCAATCTCCTGCGTTAGTGAAAACAAACCCAATCTATCTAACCTTTCTTCATAATTAAAATCCCCCATAGCAGGCAACATCCTGGTAAACCTTTTCTGTACCCTCGCCAAAGGATCCACATCTTCTGGTAGTGTGGTGACCAGAACTGTACACAATATTCGAAGCGTGGCCAAACTAAAGTTCTATAAAGCTGCAGCATAACTTGCTTATCATTATATTCAATGCCCCTTCCAACAAAGGCAAGCATGCCATGGGCCTTGTTAACCACCTTACCTACCTGCACTGCCACCTTCAGTGACCTGTGGACCTGCACACACATATCCCTTCGCATATTCATACCCCTAGGGGTTCTGCCAATCACTGTACAATTTCCATCTGTACTTGGCCTTCCAAAACCCATCACCTCATGTTTGTCTGGATTAAACTTCATTTGCCATTTTTCTGCCCATGCCTCCAACTGATCTATGTCCTGCAATGTTCTCAGACAACCCTCCTCACTTTCTGCAACTTCACCAACCTTTGTATCTTCTGCAATCTTACTAATTAGACCAGCTACATTTTCCTCCAAATTATTTACATAGAGCACGAACAGCATAGGTCCCAGCGCTGATCCCTGTGGAACACTAGTTACAACCCTCCATTCTGAAAAGGATCCTACCACCACTACCCCATCTCTGTTGACTAAGCCAGTTCTGAATCCATCTTGCCAGTTCACCCCTAATACCATATGACTTCACCTTTGTACTAGTCTGCCACGAGAGACCTTGTCAAAGGCTTTATTGAAGTCCATGTAGACAGCAATCATTTTTCCCTCATTACTCATCTTAACCATCTCAAAAAAATTAGTCAAGTTAATGAAGCACGACCTCCCCTGCACAAAACCATGCTGTCTATTGCTAATAAGTCCATTTGCTTCTCAGTGCCAATAGAGCTTGTCCCTGACAATCTTTTCCAATAACTTCCCCAACAATGACATGAGGCTCATAGGCTTGAAGTTTTCTGGCTTATCCCTACTACCCTTCTTAAATCATGGGACAACATTGACTATTCTCCAGACCTCTGGAACCTCACCTGTGGCCAAAAGGAAGTACTTTGCAAAGACAGTATGACTAATTGAAGAGATTTCTACGCAGTTAACTTCTGCAAAAATCCTGTAAGATACATTTGTATAAAATGATCTTGAACTAAGTGAATGCTGTAAACAAAAAATATTTTCTAAGTCACTATAGTTATCCTTTTATCCTCACATTTATTACAGGGCAAAAAAGCTCTCATTACTTGTTATGACAAATGTCCAATTACGAAGACGTCTACTGAAGTGTTTCGATACAGTAGGCACTGGTTATCTGTTACTTTGAAAATTGATAAACAGGCTATGCATAGCATTGAGTAACACCATGATATTTAGTTCTCATCTCATTCTTTTAGTCAAAAGTATTCACATTGTTATTTAAGTTTGGCATTTTCTCACTAGCAACGGTAGGCAAATGCATACTACTCCTGTCTTCACCCAAGTCAGGATACACTGATTTCATCCCCATGTCCTTCCAACTCAAATCTTCACTGGTATTTACCTCCAAGGATAATTTTTTTTGAAATCAATGAAAAGCTTAATCTTATTAATTGATGTACTAAACAAATATCAATATACTGACAAGAATAAACAAAAATTAAGTCAGCTTACGCTCCAGGTCCTTGCCACGTCCAAGTGATTGTATCCTGGAATTAAAAGAATGAAAATCAGATTGATTGTTTACTGAGGGCTGGATATTGTATACAGACAGCGATTCAAAGTGGTTTGAGTTTTACAGGAATAGGTACAGATGGCACATCGCATGATTGTACTGTTCAAACTGATGGGACCATTGGCATTCCACACAAAGTCAACAGCTTACATTTATATTGCATCTTTAATGTAATAAAATTCACAAGGCAATTCATTGTTATATACAGTAAAATTAGAATATTATGCAACGTATGTCCAGACGGTCAAAGCAGGTGGTTTTGAGGATCACCTTAAAGAAAGACAGAGCTGAGGGGTTTGGAGAGACCAATTAAAATCAAGTATATTCAAGAGGCCAGAATCAGAGTACAGATCTCTCAGAGTTGAGAGGCTAAGGCAATTACAGAGATGCAAACAGAAAAATAGAAGCAGAAGTAAGAACCAGCTCCGTCATTCAAGTAGATCATTGCTGACCTGTTTGTATTGAATTCCACATTCCCTCACCTAACAAGAATCTACCTCCAGCTTAAAAATATTTATTAAGCTCATTTCCGCCATCTTCTGAGCAGGGAGCCAAAGTTGCATAACCCTCAAAAATACTCACGTGTCCTAAAATGGTTCACCTTGTCAAGACAGTTTTGGTTCTTACATGCTTCTTACTCTGCATTCTTCTAAAACTCCAGAAGAAATAAAGCCAGCCTGTCCAACCACTCCCCATACAACAACCACTCAAAGTACCAATGCAGCAAAGAGGATTTCCATTGTCCTTACTTACCATCCCACCAGCGTCCACATCCAAAAGATCATCAGCTGGCATTTCCTCCACCTCCAGTAAGATGTCACCACCAGACACACATTCCCCTCCCCTTCCTCGTCCGCCTTCTGCAGGTACTGTTCCCTCAGGGAGGCCCTGGTCCACACTTCCCTCACCCCCTCCACAGCGCTACGGCACCTTCCCCTGTAACCGGTGAAGGTGCAATACTTGCTTATTTACCTCCTCCCTCCCCAGTATCCAAGGGCCCAAACATACCTTCCACGTGTAGCAGAATTTTACCTGCACTTACCACAAACTAGTATACTGCATTCACTGCTCACAACGTGGTCTCCTCTACATTGGGGAAATGACGTGTAGGTTGGATGACTGCTTCGCAGAACATCCATGTTCTGCCTGGAGAAAAGACAGTGTTTCCAGTTGCCTGCCAATTTAATACACCACCCTGTTCCCTGGCCAACATCTGTCTCAGGCTTGCTGCAGTGTTCCAGATGAGCTCAGCTCAAGCTGGAAGAACACCACCTCATTTTCTGCTTGGGGACCCTACAGCCCTCCGGATTCAATATTGAGTTCAATAATTTTGGGGCCTGAACTCTTCATTTGTCCTCGTCCCTGACCCACACACCAGGCCTTGTTATCACAGTCTGCCATTACACACTACTTATCGTTAGTCACTAACAGTCCCCGTTAACAGCTATTCACCCTCCCAGCCAGATCATTATCCACTCCTTTGTCTATCCAACTTGTTTTTCTCTCTTTGGGCTCTGTTCCCACATATCATTTACTCCATACCCTCCCCCCGCCGACTACCCTATCTTCTCAATAGAAACCCGTATGTTCTGAGGAAGGGTCAACAGATCCAAAATGTTAACTCTGATTTTTATCCCACCCAGAGATACTGCCAGACCTGCTGAGCTTTTCCAGCAACTTCTGTTTTTGTTACCAATCCAGTGAATCACCTCTGAATTGCCCCCAACACATTTACATCCTTCCTTAAGGAAGGTAACCAACACTGCAAACAAAAGATATGGTCTCGACACTGCCACATATGAACTGATTTAAGTATCTGCTTTTTTATTGAAGCTACAAGGAACAATGTGACACTTTCCCACATTATAACCATCTACCAGATTTTTACCTGCTCACTCACCCTATATCCTTCTGCAACTTGTCTTGTGCTTTCTTCACGACACTTTCCTGCCCTTGTGTCTGTGCATTTAGCTACAATGGCGTAGGGGGAGAGGTGCATGTGTCCCTCTCTCTGCCTGCATGTCTACATGTGTATCTGTTTTTTTTTGGGGGGTGCAATAGTGGGAGGGGTGAGATCTGCATGGGAGGCTTCAAATATTAGAGAACAGTACTCAACCTGTCAAGGATTAGTCAACTAATTGGTGATCAAGAAAACTTGAAATCACTGAGATAATGACTTCCTTGCATAGGAATATGGAATCCAGTTTCAGGCTGTTTAAGTTTGGGGCTAGTATAATTAAAAAATAATGCAGTGGATCTCAGCAGGGTAATTTGGGTAGAATCATCAGCAAAAATCAGAGATTTCAATCTGTTTAGTTCCCTTGGATTAAAAGAATGCCATTCTTCATCAATGAGACGGTCGTCAGGTATTAAAGCCTAGCTGGATTAGTGCAGGGCATTGCATTATTGCTACAGAACTAAAATTCACCAACAGAAACAGATGCTTACAAGATGAACTTGATATTTCTTTTTAATGGCTAGGTAGGGTACAAATGGATATGTAAGTTTACTAGTAAATTGCCATGTTAAATCAAACGTAATTACAATTGCATCAAATATGGGATGCAACATAACATAGGAAACATCTATGCTCAGTATTTTGTGGATTTAAAATTGAAATCTGTGGATCTATTCCAGTAAAATGGTCCACCTTTAGATACCTTCACAGTTTTCATTCATCCAAGTAAGTAGTAAAGGTGCAAATGTTAGTGCCTCAAAAAGGAATCCTATATTTAGGAACATTTAACACGGTCATCAAATCGGCAGGACAAAAAAGTTTACTCTGGCCAGCATATCTAAACCATCTGTTGTTACTCACGAAGCATTACGGAAGAACATACTTTTTAAAAAGTAAGCTATAATAGATATGAGAGTTTTAAAAATGCTAACTTAAAATGAACAATTAACATGAGGCAACTCTGTCTTTCTGATGAGTTCTGATGTAACATCAACAACCTAAAATGCCACGTTTCTCTCACATATAACACCTTGTGGAGCTGGAGGAACACAGCAGGCCAGGCAGCAGAGGAGCAGGAAGTTGACGTTTCAGGTCCCGACTCCTCTTCAGAAATGGGGAGGGGGAAAGAGAGCTCAAAAATAAAGAGGGGAAGATAGGTGGGATGGTGACAAGTGAGTGCAGGTAGGAGTGGTGAGGATTGGTCAGTGAGGTGGGAGGGGCAGTTAGATGGGAGAGAAGATGGACAGGTTGCATCAGGTCAAGGAGGCGGGGATAAGAGGGAAGGTTGGACATGGGAAGAGGCTGGGGGTGGGGAGATTTTAAAACAGGTGAAATCCATGTTTAGGCTGTTGGGCTGTAGGCTCCCGAGGTGAAATGAGGTGTTGCTGGTGCTCCAGTTTGTGAGCGGCATCATTGTGATACTGGCGGAGGCCCAGGATGGATATGTCACTCAGCGAGTGGGAGGGGGGAGTTAAAATGGCTCGTGACCAGAAGGTATTGTCATTTGTCACGTACAGAGCGCAGATGCTCGACAAAACAGTCTCCGAGTCTCCGCTTGTTCTATCCGATGTACAGGAGGCCACGTCGGGAGCAGCGGATGTAGTAGACCAAGTTGACAGATGTGCAGGTGAATCCCTGTCTAATGTGAAAGGTTTGTTTTGTCTCTTTGATCGTGGGGTCGGATTGTAGGTGGTGGAAGTGAAGGAGAATGATACATTGGATGCGGAGGTTGGTGGGGTGATATGAGAGGACAAGGGGCATTTTGTCTTTATTTTTGTTGGGGGAGAGGGGATGGGAGGGCAGAGGTGCAGGAAACACGAGATGCAGTTGAGGGCTTACTCGATCATCAGAGTGGGGAAATTACAGTCCTTGAAATAGGAGGACAACTGGGATGTTTGGGAGTGGAACACCCCATCTTGGGAGCAGATGTGATGGAGGCAGAGGAATTGGGAGTAGGGGATCGCATTCTCTCATACTGCCTGACCAGCTGAGCCTTTTCAGTTGTTTTGTTCTTGCAAACTTAGGTCTTTTCTTAAATAAACTTAAGCACAGATAAAGAAAGTGTACACTCTTAAACAGGCACTTACTAAACCATAAAAACCTCCCTCAACGTAAAAAGGTAGCAAAACAGGAAATATTTCATTCCAACTTCACTGAGAAACTAGGATCTAAATGTAAAATAATGAGCGCAATGCTAGAATGTAACATTTCAAAATGGTATTATTTTGGAAAGTAAGAGAGAGATGAATAACTATGCAGGAAGGATAAGATTGCAATAATTTATATGTGACTTAATTCCTCATGTTATTTCACTTTTAAAGTAGGGGACTAGGACTAAGTGATTGGCAGCATGGTCTCAAGATCTCAGAATCTCATGTCTTGAGATACTACAAAATCCCACATGCTTTCAAATTCCAAGTTTGATAACGTAACAGCCTCTCAGACATAGATGGAATTAGAATCCTGCTGCCAATTGCAACTGTTCAAGAGACAGTTGAAAACCTTAAGTGCTGAGGAAAAGCCATGGAGAATGATTTGTTTGAATAGTTTTGGTTTTAAGACAGAACCCAAGGAATCTCAATGGCATTCTTGGAAAGCAACAACCAACTTATCAGTCCAAAATTCACTATCAGTTGTCTGGCACACTGGGATGACCTGAGATTGCAAAGTTGCTTTGAACTCCTGTTTTAAGCAAAATAAACCAATTAGAATCATTCCAGTTGTTTGTTAACTACTAATGAACTAACGTAATAACTCTTCTCTTAATTGGGTTTGAACTCTAATTTTCCAGATAATGTTCATATGATTGGATTTGACTAGAATTACCAGGCTTATGGTCATGAAAAGTCATTGGCCAACTGGATTAAGGAAAATCCAAAGGCTTTTTATACATATATAAAGAGCAAGAGGGTAGCCAGGCAGAGGGTTGGCCCACTCAAGGGACAAGGAATTTGTGTGTGGAGCCAGAGAAAATGGGTGAGGTATTAAATGAGTACTTTGCATCAGTATTCACCATAGAGAAGGACTTGGTGGATGATGAGACTGGGGAAGGGTGTGTAGATAGTTCGGGTCATGTTGAGATCAAAAGGGAGGTGGTATTGGCGGGGGTGGGGGTCTTGAAAAACATTATGGTAGACAAGTCGCCAGCGTGTGATGGGATATACCCCAGAATAGTGAGAGGCAAAGGAGGAAATTGCTGGGGCCTTGAGCGAAATCTCTGTATCCTCACTGGCTACAGGGGAGGTACCAGAGGATTGGAGAATAGCCAATGTTGTTCCTTTGTTTAAGAAGGGTGGCAAGGATAATCCAACTAATTACAGGCCAGTGAGCCTTACGTCAGTGGTAGGGAAATTATTGGAGAGGATTCTTCAAGACAGGATTTACTCCCAC
Organism: Rhincodon typus; assembly: GCF_021869965.1. NCBI lineage: Eukaryota > Metazoa > Chordata > Chondrichthyes > Orectolobiformes > Rhincodontidae > Rhincodon > Rhincodon typus. The sequence continues at coordinate 106,497,156 of NC_063333.1, read as the reverse complement.
CTGGAAATCAGTGGGCATATTAGCGAGAGGCAACATGGTTTTGTGAAAGGGAGGTCGTGTCTTACTAACTTGGTTGAGTTTTTTGAGGAAGTGACGAAGATGTTCGATGAGGGTAGGGCAGTGGAGGTTGTCTACATGGACTTCAGTAAGGCCTTTGACAAGGTCCTTCATGGTAGGCTGATACAGAAGGTAAAGTTGCACGGGGTCAGAGGTGAGCTTGCAAGATGGATAGAAAAACTGGCTCGGTCGTAACTGGTCCGATTAGTAAGTTTGCCGATGACACAAAGGTTGGTGGAATTGCGGATAGCGATGAGGGCTGTCAACAGATACAGCTGGATATAGATCGGTTGGTGACTTTGGCAAAGAGATAGCAAATGGAGTTTAAGCCGGGAAAAATGTAAGTTAATGCATTTTGGAGGGTCTAATCCAGATGGAAAATATACAGTAAATGGCAGAACTCTTAAGAGGTAGAGAGAACTGGGTGACAGGTACACAGGTCACTGAAAGTGGCAACGCAGGTGGAAAAGGTAGTCAACAAGGCTTACGGCATGCTTGCCTTCATCGGCCGGAGCACTGAGTCTAAAAATTGGCAGGGAATGTTGCAGCTTTATAGAATCTTAGTTAGGTCGCATTTGGAATATAGTGTGGCGACCAGATTTGAACACAACCAGAAGGATGTGGTAGCTTTGGAGAGGGTACAGAAAAGATTTACCAGGATGTTGCCTGGTATGGAGGGCATTAGCTATGAGGAGAGGTTGGAGAAACTTGGGTTGTTCTCATTGGAACGCCAGAGTTTGAGGGGCGATCTGATAAGAGGTCTCCAAGATTATAAAGGGCATGGACAGACTGGACAGTTAGAATCTTTTTCCCAGGGTGGAACAGTCAGTTACCGGGGGCATGGGTTTAAGATGTGAGGGGCAAGGTTTAAAAGGTGATGAACGAGGCAAGTTTTTTTTTTAAAACGCAGAGGGTGGTGGGTGCCTGGAACTCGCTGACGGGGGAGGTACTGGAAGCAGATACTATAGTGATTTTTAAAGGGTGTCTCAAAAAATACATGAATAGGATGGAAATAAAGGGATACGGTCCCCAGAAGGGTAGGGGGTTTTAGCCGTGTACGGATAGCATATTGGTGCAGGCTTAGAACATACGTTCCTGTACTGTAATTTTCTTTGTTCTTTCTTATTGATCTTGTTCTGAATGTGATAGGGACTGAGGGGAATTTTTTTTTTTTTTTAAAACAGGTGTGATTCACAGACCCGAAGGAAGTGTAGGAAGTTCAGTACCTGGTTTAGCAAACAAGCACCTCATGCAAAAATTATGACTGTGCAATTGTATTTTGCTCTAATGTAACAGCTTTGGCAGAGATGGCCTATTCACTTAAGAGAGCAATTATTTTGCTTTCATGCAAGAAATATTTAGCTAAGCAGTGCAGAATCTATCGCATGACCGAGCCAAGGCAAAAATTAATTAACTTAGCCTTTCCTTTGTATGCTGCTTTGTTTTTGGTAGCTTTCTTTACAATTTGGTCATCTAGTAGCTAATAACTATCGATGATACCCAAGGATTAAAACTTTCTTTTGAATGCTTCCTTTGAAAATAAATATGTAGCACATTTTCTGAAAGTATCTCTCCATTGTCGAAATCTTAGACTCCTGGAGAATGTGAAGGAGGAAGCAAAAAAAACTAAATATTTCATTTATTCTTGCTTTTTTACATACCCACCGTGGAAAGACTCCAGAATTTGATCTAAAACTTTCTGGAACCATACGACCAATACAATTAGCAAAGAACCACAGCTGTGGAAATGCAACTGCAAAGTTTGCGGGCTTTCTACAACCTAAAGGGCTAGGAAATTATGTTTGCCATATCTATTTTGCAGTGTTACAGCATTTTTTAATATGTGGCAATACCTGCCCACAGAAATCTTAGAACCAAAACATTTTTTCCTTGGGGCTCAAAAATGTTAGGACACAACTGCTTATGACATTTAGAACTTTATTTAAAGCAAATGTAATTGAACAATGATTTAATATAAATAATTTCATTAGATTAATAAAACTGAAATAATTATGTGTAAAGTGCATTTAAAAAAAATCAGATTTTAAGAAGTACTTACTGTTTTATTAGGATAACGCAAGACCACAGGTTGCACGGGAACCCCAGGAATGAATGCACCTGAAGAAAAAACATGAAAAAAAAAATACCATCTTTTACTCCCCCTTCCGAACAGTCAATGTCTTTTTCTCCCACTGTTTCTGGAGAGACACACTATCTACTATAGAATTATCAAAGATTCAGTACCTCATTCAATTGACCATTACTCATGTTAGCCTACATATGGAGTGGGCAGATATTTTGACCAGGGGTTAGCATTACCACAAATGTATACAGTCTGCTTCTGAATTCCTGAAAATTAAATAACTCTGTTCAATCTACATAAAAACTTTGAAAAGAAAACAAAAAAGTTTCAACAAACAAAAGAAGCTCTTAGAATCATGTATAGGATGTAGTGGAGGCCATTTGGTCCATTGTGCCTGGTTCTTGGGGAAGCTATCCAATTGGTCCTACTCATTTGATCTCTCCCCAGTTCTGCAAAGTTTCCCCTTCAATCATTTATCCAATTTTGTTTCAAAAATTAGGAAATCTGCTCCTAATAAACTTTAATGCATTCCAATCCATAACAACTTGCTGTTTAAAACATGCTGTCATATCACTGACTCTTTCAGCAATTACATTAAATCTGTACCCTCTGCTAACCGCTTGTTCCACTACTGGAAACAGTTTCTGTTCATTTATTCTATCAAAACACATCATGATTCTGAATAACTATCACATCTATCCATATCCTCTGCACCGTAAACAGCAACCCAATTTCACTAGTCTCAACATAGCTAGGCTGGAAAGGGAATAGTGTATCAAAGTAAGAACGTATGAGGGCTGAAAAATTTAAGAAGGTGTAGGGTGACATCCAAGGCCTTGACATTCTTCCAAAACACATCTGGACAATACTCCAGCAAAGCCTAATTATGGCTGACCTGATAATTAACTTTACTTTCCTGTCTTTTCCCCACAACCCTTGATTCCCTTACTGATTAAAAATGGTGTCTCAGTCTTGAATATACTTGATGATCCAACCTCTACAGCCATATGCAGTCAAGAATTCACAGATGCACCACCCTTAGAAGAAATTCCTCATCTGTCCTAAGTGGGCGACCTACTATGCTGTTGGTCCTAGACACAGTCAAAGGTGAAACAACCTCTCCGCATTTACCTTGTCAAGAATCCCCAAGAATCTTTTGTACTTCAGTAATGTCACTTTTCTGAACGCAAGTCAGTACGCGTCCAACTTAGTCAACCGTTCCTCAAAATCCCTTTACACCCGAGACCTATCTAGTAAACCGTCCGTCCTGCCTCCAATGACGGTGCACTTTTTCATAGTTAAGGGGATCCAAACAGTAATCTAAGTGTGGTCTAACTAGAGCCTTATATACTTTTAGCAAGACTTTCCTATTCTTATATACCATTCCCTTTGAAATAAAAGGCCAATATTCCATTTGCCTTTCCTATTACCTGCTGAACTTAGATGCTAGCCTTTTTTGCGATTTCTGCATAAGGACTTCAAAATCCCTTTGGTTTTAATCTCTGAAATGTTACATTCTCATATTTGACTTTATCTTAGCTTCAAATTTAGAAATCAAGTTTAATAAGTTCAAGTCACTAATATTCTGGCAGACATCCCTGGAACTTCCCTTCAGTCTGAAGTTACTGACTCACCACACTGCTGTTCCTTAGCCAGTTTTTACATATACACAATCACTGCCCTTTTAATCCCATGGGTTTCTATTCTGTTAGCAAATCAAACATACAAAAAACTTTATCCATTGCCTTTTGAAAGTCCATAAACAGATCAATCATATTACTCTCACCCATGTTGGATTTTATCTAAATTTTTACCAAGCCAATTAATTTTTGTCCCAGATTATATATTCAAAGCTTCCCCACCAGCAGCATTACGTTGACTTAACTGTTGCTACCTGCTTGATCACAACCTGCCTTTTGAACAGACAGCTTGACTACTATTGGCCTTTAACCTTCTAATTTAATGTGATAGGCTTAGATATACATGTTGAAGCAGTCAAAGCAGGATATCTTGGCTTTAAAGCTTCACATAAGAGTGACTGTCGTATCAACAGTTATGTACAATGAGTCAAATGCTGTTTATGTATCAGAATATGTAAAAAACAAATTATGACTGTAAAATTTGAAAAGCATTGTTCTCAAAGATATGCATGAATGCCAAAACTGACCAAAGCTTAACCTCATCTAACGAAATTAAAAGGGTGATGTACTCTAATTTGTCAACTGAATATACAAAACAACTTTTTTTCAGTTTAATAAGGATGTTTTTACAGCCTCATTGCTATATTAATTTTTGACTCACGGAACACATTGTGAAGTGACAAAGACCACTCGACAGTAACTCATTTGAAAAACAAAATCCACACAATTGTAAGCCCAATTTAATCAAAGAAATAAATTAATAGCTCACAAATAGCAACTTAAGTGCAGCTTTAATACAGTACTAGAGTCAACAATAAAACCCTTATCTATGTACAGGTTATCACAAAGTAAATATCAAAAGATAAAATTGCCACAAATGCACATTCATGAACAATAATATCTCAAACAAACTGTGCAATCCACAAAAATAAACAAAGAATTTTGGCCAGAATCCTATTAGCCTAACCCCACTTGTGCAAAACTTTGTTATATACTCACTTGATATGACAAACTCATATTGCAAATTAATTCAAGCATTGCATATGTACAGGCATAACACCATCGATTTAACAAGGACAATGCACAAATTTATACATACAGGGTCATTTTATTTCCTTTTAAATGCACTCTGTCAGTAAAGTTGGTTGAGGTTATTTAAAGGAAAGGGTGGAAACAAGCATTAAGCAGGAGATATACAAATAAAAATACATATTTAAAATGACAAATTGCTGGAGTTAACTTTCGAATATCACTATCTAAAAGCGTCTGGAGGTGTGAAAACAGAAAGCTATAGGCTTAGACTCAAAGGTCAAATTTCTAAACGAGGTTTGATACTCTGGATGATAAAGAAATAGAAGGTGTAAGACAGTGTCAACCGTCAGGATTGTTAGGGGAGTTCGGAAGCAGGTTTGCACATTCTCAGAGGCTGTACTTGAGGCTGTGGCAGAAACCACAGCAGTGAACCAATGTCTTATACCCACAAAAGGGAAAGGAAGTCACAGAAACAAATATGGGAGGGTATCACTTAGGACCAAGCTAGCATCGCCATCTACAACATGGTCCCAATAGCGCAAAAATAAAATCCAAAATAGTCAACACAAGATTCCAACTCAAACAAACTTCCCAGGACTGCATCACCATTTCATACAACATTTAGCTATAAACTGGCAATCATACAACAAACACTATTTTTCTGAGGAAGGGTCACTGGATCCAAAACGTTAACTCTGATTTTTTCTTCACAGACGCTGCCAAGCTGCTGAGTCTCCAGCAACTTCTGTTTGTTCCTGATTTACAGCATCCGCAGCTCTTTCGGTTTTTACTATTGCATCCTTCATGCTCCCTACTTCTGATGCATTGTATAGCTCTCCAGCCACAGAAAACAAGATAGGTTGGCATTTCTATAGCACTAAATTTTATGTTCTGAGGTGTTGAAACAACTTTATGGCCAATTAGTTATTTTTTGAATTCTTGTCATTGTTGTAAAGTTGGAAAATGACAGATAATCTGCATTCAGTAAGCTTTTCAAACTTCAGTGTAACAGCGATCAAATAACCCTGTTATCTTGACCAAGAGAGAAATATTGTTCAGAACATTGGGGAGAAATATCTCCTACTCTTGCCCAAAATGGTGTCATCACATCTTTAACCCATGTTTTCAACTACCTTAGAAGGCTGACATGGTGTTGGTTGCCAAAAAATTGCTCAAGCCAAAGGCGAGAACAATTATTTTCAGTTCGTTCAATGATGTGGAGTTTGCTGGCTGGGCAAGGCTTTGTTGTTCATCTCTAGTTGCCACAGAAGGTTGTAGTGAGCTGTCGTCTTAAACTAGTGAGTCCCATTTGGTGTAAGTACATCAACACTGCTGTTAGAGAATGAGTTCCAGCATTTTGACCCAGTGACAGTGAAGGAACGGTGATGTCACCAAAAGAAAGGTTGGTACAAAGAGACGTACAGCATGGAAACAGACTCTTTGGTCCAATTCATCCATGCCAAACAGATATTCTCCATTAATCTAGTCCCATTTGCCAGCATTTCGCCCATATCACTCCTAAACCCTTCCCATTCATATACCCATCCAGATGCCTTTTAAATGTTGCAATTGTACCAGCCTCCATCACCTCTTCTGGCATAGAATGATTCCTTCTACCATTGATGTACAGATGCAGCAGTATGTGCCATCTGCAAGAAACACTGCAGAAATTCACCAAGGTTCCTTAGACAGCACCTCCCAAACCCATGCCCTACTACCATCTGGAAGGACAATGATAACAGTCGCATGGGAACATCACTAACTGCAAGTTTTTCTTCAATCCAATAGTGATATCTAGAAAAGTATCAATATTACAGAGGAGGAGTGCTGGACAACTTAAAACGCATAAAGGTGGATAAGTCCCTGGGGCCTGAGCAAGTGTACCCTTGAACTTTGTGGGAAGCGATTGCTGGGCCCCTTCCTGAGATAGTTGTATCATTGTTAGCCATGGGTGAGGTGCAGAAGCCTGAAGGTTGGCTAATGTGGTAAGAAAAAGCCAGGGAACTACAGACCATTGAGCCTAGTGTCAATGGTGGGTAAGTTGTTGGAGGGGATTCTGAGGGACAGGATCGACATGTATTTGGAAAAACACAGACTGATTAGGGACAGTCAACATGGCTTTGTACATGGGAAATTGCCTCTCACTAATTTGGTTGAGTTATTTGAAGAAGTCACAGAGGACTGAAGGCAGAGCGATGGTCGTTGCCTATATGGACTTTAGCAAGGCGTTTGACAAGGTTCCACAAGGTAAACTGGTTAGCAAGGTAAGATCACGCGAAATACAGGGAGAACTAGCCATTTGGATGCAAATTTAGCTCAAAGGTAGAAGAGAGGGTAGTGGTGGTGTGTTGCTTTTCAGACTGGAGGCCTGTAACCAGCGGTGTGCCGCAAGGATCAGTGCTGGGTCCACGGCTTTTTGTCATTTATATAAATGATCTGGAAGTGAACACAGGAGGTATGGTTAGTAATTTTGCAGGAGACACTAAAATTGGTGTTGTGGTCAGCGAAGAAGGTTACTTCAGAGTACAACTGGATCTTGATCAGATGGGCCAAGGAGTGGCAAGGTGGAGTTTAATTTTGATAAATGTGAGGTACTGCATTTTGGAAAGGCAAGTCAGGGCAGAACTTATACACTTAATGGTAAGGTCCTGCGGAGTATTACTGAGCAGAATCTTGGGGTGTAGGTTCATGGTTCCTTGAAAGTGAAGTCCCAAGTAGACAGGGTAGTGAAGGCGGCATTTGGTATGCTTGCCTTTATTGGTCAGTGCATTGAGTATAGGAGTTGAGAGGTCATGTTGTGGCTGTACAGGACATAGTTTAGGCCACTTTTGAAATAGTGCATTCAATCCTGGTCTCCCTGCTGTAGGAAGGATGTTGTGAAACTTGAAAGGGTTCAGAAAAGGTTTACAAGGATGTTGCCAGGGTTGGAGGGGTTGAGCTATAGGAGAGGCTGAAGCTATGTTCCCTGGAGCATCGGAGGCTGAGGGGTGACCTTATATAAGTTTATAAAATCATGAGGAGCAAGGATAGGTTGAATAAGTCGGGTCTTTTCCCCAGGGTAGGGGCATCCAAACTAGAAGGCATAGGTTTAAGTTGAGAAGGGAAAGATTTAAAAAGGAACCTAACTGGCACCTTTATCATGCAGAGGGTAGTGCATCTATGGAATTATCTCAGGAAGGGGCCCAGCAATCACTTCCCTAACTTCCCACAAAGTTCAAGGGTACACTTGCTCAGGCCCCAGGGACTTATCCACCTTTATGCGTTTTAAGTTGTCCAGCACTCCTCCTCCGTAATATGGATACTTTTCTCGATATCACTATTGGATTGAAGAAAAACTTGCAGTTAGTGATGTTCCCATGCGACTGTTATCATTGTCCTTCCAGATGGTAGTAGGGCATGGGTTTGGAAGGTGCTGATAAAGGAACCTTGGTGAATTTCTGCAGTGTTTCTTGCAGATGGCATATACTGCTGCATCTGTACATCAATGGTAGAAGGTGTCAATTTGAAGATGTGGTGCCAATCAAGCCGGTTGCTTAGTCCTGGGTGTTATGAAGTTTCTGGAGTGCTGCTGGAGCTGCACACATGCAGGCAAGTAGGGTGTATTCCATCATTCGATTGACATGTGCCTTGTAGATGATACACAGATTTTGGGAAGTCAGGTGAGTTACTCACTGCAGGATTCCTAGCTTCTGACTTGCTCTTGTAGTCATGGCATTGATAAGCCCCGTTCAGCTGAGTGTCTGATCAATGATGTGAACAGTGGGGAATTCAGTGAATGCAATGCGATTGAACGCTAAGGGGCAACAATTAGATTCTCTCTTGTTGGAGATGGTCATGCATGTTGCCTTGAACTTGCTCAGAATTGGAAATGATCTGGATCTTGCTGCATTTTACATGATCTGTTTCAGCAGGAGTTGCTGCAAATGGTGTTGAATATTGTGTAATCTCCAGGGAATATCTCCACTTCCAACCTCATGTTAGAGGGAAAGTCGCTGATGAAGTAGCTTAGGCTATCTAACAACCAAGAGTCAAAATACAGAAAGGAGATAGAAGGCTTGGTGATGTGTTGCAATGAGAACAACCTCTCTCTCAACATCAGCAAAACTAAAGAACTGATCACTGACTTCAGAAAGAAAGGAGAACACGCCCCATCTACAATCAACGGAGCTGAGGTTGAGGGTGGACAGCGTCAAGTTCCTAGGAGTGACGGTAACCGACTTGTCCTGGACTTGCCACATAGATGCGATGGTCAAGACAGCACAACAATTGCTCTTCTTCCTCAGGTGGCTCAAGAAATTTGGCATGTCCATAAGGACCCTCACACACTTTTTCAGATGCATACTGTCTGGGTGCATAACGGCCTGGTATGTCAACTGCTCTGCTCAGCACTGTATAAACTACAGAAAGTTGTGTGCACAGCCCAGACCATCATGGAAGCCAACCTTCCATCCACAGACTCCATTTACACAGCTTCTTGCTGCCAACATCAAAGACCCATTGTACCCCAGTAACGCTCTCCTACAACCTCTGTCAGCCATAAGATAGAGAAGTTTGAACACATGCACCAGCAGGTTCAGGAACAGCTTCTTCCAGCTGTTATTAGACTGAGGCACAGACTTTCTAACTTCAAATAATGCCGATTTGGTAGTATTGATCTTGCCTAGCGCACACCTTGTGACGTAACTTATATGTCTTTAAGTTTTGTTTCCACCCTATGATCTGTATGCCCTTAATTACAATGATCTGCCTGTACTACGTGTAAACACAGCTTTTCACTGTACTTAGGTACGCGTGACAATAAATCAAAATTAAAATGATTAGTAGGCCTAGGACACTATCCTGAAGAACCCGCATTATTAGGTACCGAGGCTATGATGACTGACTGCCAACAATTACAACCATCTTCCTTTGTACCAGGTAAGACTCTAATCACAAGTGATCCTTCCTTAAATCCTAGGGTTGCTAGGGCTCCTTGATGCAACACTGGTTAAATATGGCCTTGGTGCAAAGGGCAAATCACACTCGCTCACCTGTGGAATTCAGCTCTTTTCTCCATGTTTGGAATTCAGAGTGTAATGAGGTCAACAGCAGAGTGGCTTCAGCAGAACCCAAACTCGGCATCAATGACAACACTCTTGTTTAACACTTTTGAAGACCTCTTCCTTCACTTCACTGATGATCAAGTTATTTGATATATTTAATATAAAAAGTAAGGGGAAGGGGCTAGGGAAAGGGTAAGGCAGACGTAAATCTTCAAATGTGAAAATTGACTTTCATCAGTTAAAGGATCACAGGTCATGGTAACCAGAGATGTTTTCCTTACCCCATGTTTGACCTGATGCTAATAGACTTCATGCAATCCAAGAGAGGAAGCAATTCCACAAGACCATTCCCCTTGAGGGATCAGTGTTGACAATGATAGGGAGAGCAGCAGCAGGTGCCACTGACAGTCTGATCAGGGTATACATGCCAGAAAGATATGTGGACACTACAACCTCTTTACATATACATATCTCTGCTCACTAAATCTCCCAAAACTATTCTCAAACTCCACATGATCTCATGACCTATACCTTCCTGCATGTTACACCTTAATTTTATCACTGTCCTGTTGAAGTACTCAGCATCACTGATGCCAGATTTCAGCTGAAATAAAACAAAGAACTGCAGATGCTGGAAAACTGAAACTGAAACAGAAACAGCTGAAGAAATTCAACAGGTCTAGCAGTATTTGTAGAGACAGCAGAGTTAAGGATTTGAGTCCAGTGACCCTCGTGTTTGACTCCACCCTAGTTTAGCATGCACTTGCAAGTACTCCACAATTTCATCCTTAATAATGGAATCGAATATCTTAGCAACAACCAAGGTCAGGCTAACCGACCTATAGTTTGTGTCTTTGGCCTCCCTTCTTAAATAGGGGTTTACGTTCGTCACTTTCCAGTCCTCTGGGATCTTCCCGGACTTCTGTGATTTCTGAAAGACCACCACCAATACCTCTACAATCTCTTCAGCCATCTTCTTCAGAACTGTGGGGTGTATTGCATTTAGTCCAGGTGATTTATTCACCTTCAGACCTTTCAGCATCCCAGCACCTTCTCTTTAGTGACTGTCATCACACCTCAGCCCCAGACTCTCAAAGTTCTGGTATGTTGCTGGTGTCTTTTATTGTAAAACCTGATGCATAGTACCTATTCAGTTCCTCTGCCATTTCTTTGATCCCCATTACTACTTCTCCAGCCTCATTTTCCAGCAGTCCAATGTCCACCGTTACCTCTCTTATCTTTTAGATATCTAAAGAAAATCCTTATATTCTTTTATATTAGTAGCTAGCTTACTCATAAGTCAGATTCTCCACCCCACACAGCCCCCCATCCCGACTACTTTTTCAGCTGTCCTCTGGTGATTTTTAAAGATTCCCCAGCAATCTTCAGTGCCCTTGGCCCAAGAATGTTCTATTGCTGAAATGATCATCCCTCCATCATAAGGTCAAGTGAGACGTGGGATATTCAGTGACAAATGCACCATATTCAGCATTCACAACTCTTCAGATACTGAAGCAGTCAATGTCCAAATGCAGCAAGACCCAGACAATATCCAGCTTTGGGCTGATGCATGTCAAGCAATATTCATGCCAGAATTGTGCCAGGCAATGATCATTTCCAACAAGAGAATCTAACCATCACCCCCTGACATTACCATTCAGCATTACCATTGCTGAATCTTCCACTATCATCCGGGAAGTTACCGCTAACCAGAAGATGAACCAGGCTAGTTATACAAATACTGTGAATACAAGAGCAGATCAGAGGCTAGGAATCCTGCAGCAAGTAATTCATCTCCTGACTCCCCAAAGCCTGTCCACCCTCTACAAGGCACAAGTCAGAAAAGTCATGGAATACTCCTCACTTGCTAGATGACTGTAGCTCCACACATGAAATTTGAGACCATCCAGGACGAAGCAGTCCATCCGATTGGCATCACATCAACATTCACAGCCTCTACCTCCAACACTCAGTAGCAGTGCGTACTATCTATGACTAACACGGCAGGAATTCTCTAAGGCTCCCGAGAGACCACCTTCCAAACCCATGACCACCACCATCTAGAAGGACAAGGGCAAGAGATATGCGAGAACACCATTTATACATGCGCCTCCAAACCACTCACCATCCTGACTTGGAGATATATTATCTTTCCTGCAGGTGCCCCTGGGTCAACATCCTAGAACTCCCTCCCTAACAGCATTGCGGGTCTACAATACAGCAAATAAATTTTGGTGGTTCAAAAGGCAACTTACCACCATCTTCAAGAGCAATGAGGTATTAAGGATAAATGCTGACCTAGTCAAATGCTGGAAGAAATGGAAGAGGATAGAGACAGCCACCATATTCAATGGAAAAGAAAACAAAAACACTGAGGAAGAAAGCATTGTATCAATTGGTACTACCATGCCAGACACTAGCTCACAGTCCAACAATCCAAATAACTTAGGGACTCCTATCCTCAGGTGGGAGTGGCTATAGTACAGATGAACCAAAATGATACAGGTTGATTAGTTAAAATCTGGGGACAGATTTCATAGACTCAATATGCTTTCCTTGAGTTTAAAATATTATGAGGTGATTAAACTGAGGTGGTTATAATGATTAAAGAAATCGATAGTTAGGCAGAACAAAGATGCATTCAAGTAGTGATTTCAGGAAACATTTTCTTATACAAAAGAGTAATAGAAAGTTACGAAGGCAGGTCAATTTGTAATTTCAAATAAGATTGATAGATTTTTGTTTGCTATGGGTATTAAAGAATATGGGAATAAAGTGGGTAGACTGAGATACAATACATGATCTAATTAAATGGCAGAACACACTTCTGGACTGAATGACCCATGGTCCAGTGGTTAAATATAAGGACCAAAAACAGGAGTTCTAAAAAGCTCATTTGTGCTTAGAGTCTTTAAGTTCCATTTGCTCTAAAACCACTTTGGAATACAAAGAGTGGTTTTCTCAACTTGAGAGTTCCTAAGAGAATACTTGAAGTAGTTCTACAATGTGCACAGGTCAGGAAGCACTAACAACATGTTCATAGTGACAAACTGTAGCTGTCACATGTAAATACAAGGTAGAAAGAAACTGTAGGACTGAAAAGTTCCAAAATCAAAAGATTCTTTTTAAGAAAGTTGTTTTGTGTTAATGTGCTAAATACTGAATCCATAAAAATTCTTGTACGAATTAAAATTCCATGTACAACATTACGTTAGCAGGGTACTCAATACTTCACAATTTTTTTCTACAAATAAAACAGAATTGTGATCACTAATACTTCAATACAGTTTGAAACAGCTTGAAATATACTCTCCAGAGGCAAAATAAAAATTATATCCAAGTAATTCAGAAATCAAGTGATCACATTTTAAGTATTGTAATTGTCTGTTATGCGATACTGAAACTATTGGTGAGAATGAAACTATTGCCTTACCAGGTTTGAAGGTTATCAGACATGACCTATTCGTACATGTACCCTCTGGGAATATCATTACCTGGAAATAAGATCACGAACCATTTAACTGAATACATAGAATAACATATTTCTTTAACAACCATATTTTGAAAAAAAAGTCAAACTAATTTCAAATACGTGCAAATTATTTTGGAAATAGTGGATGTCAAATAAGTTAAGCACATGGAGGTTGAAAACATGTTCAAAATACACAGTCCAAGAGTACAGTTAGCAGGATAATTCAAAATTAAATATGGAACACTGTTCAAAAGTGAGAGCGCTTACGGCAAGGTCAACTAGGAACTTAGCGTCCTGGCCTCTAGGAAGGGGATTTAAATTTAGCCAAAAGCAAAAAGGGCACGTCGATTTCCATTCTTGAATTGTAATCACTCAAATTCTTACTTGTAAATATCAAGGTCAGAACTCTGACCTATCCAGCACAAACATCTTCCGCATCCCCTCCCTTGTCAGCATTTCACAGGGATTGGAGAAACAGCAAGAGTGCAACATACTTGGGAGTGAACAGCAACAGCAAAACTTCCTGATAAAAGCCTGAGAAGCAAAGCCCAGACTGTGCTCAGTTGGAGCAGCAGCTAGCAAACTTTTAGAGGTGGAGCACGTGAAGCATTGTCAGAATTCAATAAGTGACTCAGGCCAAAAGGAAGCAGCTGACAGAGTAAATACTCACCCGATCTTTGACATGACTCCAAAACTTGGAATACATATAGACACCACCTTGGAGGTCCTTTAGAAGTACTATCAATGCTGTTTGAGATGGGTGCTCCACATCAATTGGCAGGACAGGCATACTAACTTCAGCATCCTTGAAGGAGCCAATAGCACCAGCAGAGGCCATGCTCATTCGAAACCAATTCTGCTGGGCTGGCTGCGCACTTAGGAAGCCTTAGTTTTGACTGCCAAGACAAACATTTTAACCTAGCTCAAGCAAGGCACTTGAACAAGTGGAGGACAAAAGAAAGTATTTCAAAGTCTCCCTGAATGCTTCCCTTAAAGTAACGCAACATAGAGGCCTTCATTCAGAAGGAACAGACTTGGAGGAAGCTCCTGTAGGGACATAATTCTTGAAGAACACCCAGCAGGAGGAAGAACGGAAAAAGGAAACAGAAAGGCAAGCCAGTGAACTCAAGGTTAAGGACCAGCTCCACCACCAGAAACATGTGCCAAACATCTAGTTGGCGATATGGCTCAAGGATTGGGCTCAGCCACGCAAGGACCCAGAAAACTCATGACCAGTAAAACGGAATTTTTGATTGACCAAGGAACTTGTCATCAAGTGACTGCCACCACCAATACTATTTTTATTGCTTACAGTTTGTGTATTCATAGTTTTTAAAAGGGCAATAGCACAGAGGTCCAAAGACGGCAGGCCGAGAGTAATTGATAATTTGATTTTAAGAACAATCTAAGAATTTAATTTAAAGGGATAAGTCATGGAAGAGAGCTCAAGACCTTGGTGTGCTCTTGCTGCTCTACACAGCCAGTCAGACAGGCACTGGATGTGTGCAGAAAGTGTTTCCAGCTGCACCTCTTGGAAGCCCGAGTTCTGAAGCTGGAGCAGCAGCCGAGGACACTGTGGCGCATCTGGGAGGCTGAAATTATTGTGGGTAGCAAATAGAGTACTGGTCAGTCAGGAAGCTAAGACTTCACAGTGAACGAGGGAATATCTGGCCACCAGGCAGGTGAGCAGGATTAGGCAGGCAGCTCAGCAGCCTTGTTGCCATTTCCTTGCAGAACGGGTGTACTGCTCTGGATACTGTTGGTGGGAATGGCCACAGAGGAGTGTAAAAATAGCCAAATTTGTTACACAACAGTTTGGCTTTGCTGCAGGAGTGTTAAATGTGCTGAAGGCTATAGTAATAGGGGATTTAACAATAGATTTAACGATAAAAGGTTTTTAAAAGTTTCCCAATCCTCTGGCTTCCCACCAACCTTCACCACATTTTCTGCTTTTTCTGGTGCTTTTATACTGTACCTGACTTTCCTTGTCAGGAAAGTCTTCTCCTCCCATAACATGTTTCCTTGGGATGAACTGTGCTATGTCTCCTGAATTACCACTAGAAACTCCTGCCATTGCTGCTCTGCTGTCCTCCCTGCAAGGGTCCCCTTCCAACTTTGGCCAGCTCCTCCCTCAAGGCTCTGAAGTTACCTTTACACATACGTAATATCATTACATGTGATTCCAGGTTTTCCCCCTCAAATACCGTGCGAATTTGATATTATAGTCACTGTCCCCTAGGGGCTCATTCACATTAGAGCCCTCTAATCAAGTCTGCCTCATTACACATCATCAGATCTAGAATTGCCTGTTTCCCCCATTGGCTCTACCACAAGCTGGTCAAAAAAAAATCTCAGTCCATGAATTTCTTTTCTTGAGATCCGTTTCCAACCTGATTTGCCCAGTCCACCTGCATACTGAAGTCCCCTATGATTATTATAATAGGTGTCTTACATGCCTTCTCTATGTCCTGATTTATTTTCTTTCCCACATCCTGTCTACTGCTAGGAAGCCTATACACAACTCCCATCAGTGTTTTTTTTCACCCCTTTGTAGCTCCTCAACTCTACCCACAGAAATTTTACACGTTCTGACTCTATGTCACTTCTTGCTATCAATTTAATTTAATTTGTTACTAACAAGGCAACCCCACCACGCCCACCACCACCCCCCTCTCACCCTTCTGCCTTTCCCTTCGATAGGATGCACATTCTTGGATATTTAGTTCCCAGCCCTGATCCCCTTACAGTCACGTCTGTGATACCCACAATGTACGTGCCAATTACAATGTGCGCTACAAGCTCCCTTACCATGGTTCATCTCCTGTGTGCTTTTAAGTAAAACACCCTCAAGTCCTGCACAAAGGATCAACATTCTCTATTCCCTACAAGGTACACCATTCAGGAGCAAGATGAGAAATTTCTTCACCTAGAGAATCACAGAATCTGTGGGAACCTCTGCCACAGAAGGCGGTTGAGGCCAAAAACATTGAGCATTTTCAAGGAGTTAGATATAGGTCTTAGGGCTATAGCAATCAACAGTATGAGGAGAAAGGTGGGACAGGGTACTGAGTTGGATGATCAGCCACAATCATATTGAATGACTTAATAGGCTTGAAGAGTGGCCTCCATCTATTTCCATTTTCTCAGTTTCCTCTACTGCACCCAGGTCCACTCATCTTTCACTCTTGCATGAAATCACAAGTGGTATAATAACTGTCCTTTTTTTAAAAACCTTCTCGCTCCCCTGCGTCCAAGGCCTCAAACACACTTCCCGGGGAAGAAGCAATTAACTTGTATTTTTTCAAACTAATCTACATTATTCACTGTTCAAAATGTCATCTCTCTAAGGGGCAAGGCCAAATACAAACTAGGTGACTGATTTGTAAAACACTTCTGCTCGTTATGTAAGAATAACCTTGACCTTCGAGTTGCTTGCTATTTTAATACATCTTGCTCAGTGGTGCTGCAGTGTTCCCAGCAAAGCCCAAAGCAAGCTATTGGAACGGTACCTCATCTTGTCAGGCACTTTACAACCTTCAGGATGCAACAGAGTTCCACAACTTCAGACAATGAACACTGTCCTTAATTCTGATTACATCCCATTTACTTGGGCTTGTTCTTAGCAAAGCTGACCTATTTTCTACTATTTAACACTTACCATTAACATCTGTCATCCATATCTCTCCTCTACTATCATTAACATTCTTGTATTTTGCTCAAGGCACTCTCACTATCTGTTCCACCTGCGTCTCCCTCCTTTGTCAAGTATGTAGAAACCAATGTTTCTCAGCTCTCTGCAGTTCTGAAGAACTGTTTCTCTCTCCAAAGATGGGGGCCATAATTTGAATACTGTACACGGTTATGGTCTCTTTATTTAAGGAAAGATGCAAACGCTTCAAAGGCAATTCAAGGTGGTTTACGAGACTGATACCTGGAATGAACAGGTTGGACAGTCTGGGCTTGTTACCAGTCTGGTTTTGAACAGCTGAAGGGTGACTTGATAGAAATTGTAAGATTCTCAGGGGCAACCTCTCAACAATTAATTGGGAGTTGCCTTTTAGAACAGAAATGAGGAATTTCCCCCCCCCCCCCCCCCAGAGTGATACGCAACTTTGGAACTCTGTTTCAAAGCAGAGGAGGAATGGTAACTGAACTTTTTTTTGGCAGAATGAGATAGATTCTTATTAATACAGAATCAAAGGATATTAAGAGTAGATGGGACTGTGGAATTCCAAATACAAACAGATTAGCCAGGATTGTATTGATTAGCAGAGCACGCTTGAGAAGACAAAAGGCCTACTCTGCTTTGAAATCCTATGTTCACGTGTAGCTTCCTAAGATGTTGAGAGAAAACATCAAGCTTCCAATACACAAGATTAGAAAGGAAAAGTCGCAACTAGAAACGAGCAGCAAATCTTGGTATCTCACTCGCAACACTAACACAGCTTTCTTTCAGAAATTACCCAACTAGTTGTGTATTACCACTTTAAAGTATTCACATTAGCACAGGCATACAAGATATAACCTTAAAATAATTTTTAACATTCACATCAAATAAAAATTCACCTGAGGCCACCGGCCATTAGACAGGGCTCTTTGCTTAATTTCTTCGACTGTTTTCCGGCGGGAATACTGGTCTGAGCGAGACACCAAGACTGGCCGAATATATTTGATCAATGCTGGTGAGACAAGTCACAAAACTCAATAAATAAAAGCATGAAAATCTGGTGTCTCAGTGCTTCCCACTGCAAAAATACTAAAAACAGACACATTGCATAACCGAGATTTTAATGTATATACTCGAGCAAACGATAAGCAGGGATACCACAATGCAACACCTGAAAGGATATTGATCCTGATTACAACATGACTATTTTGACTACCATCCAGTTATGCATTGTAGCCAATAAGAAAAATTGAAAGCTGCAAGTTGCTTCCTCGCTGTCTGCCGTGCAGCAGATATCACTTTCTGATTGGGTAATTTGATCCCCAGAATTAGAGAAATGTTTAGCATAGCAAACAGGGGATTAATTGTAGGCAGCAATTTTGTCATGATGATGGTATATACTGGAAACTATTCTCCTTAAAAATGATCAACTCAATTTGTTTGATGTTTGATTGGATTCCCACACAGTCTCAGATGAGAATAAGCGAAGAGCACACTCAGTCTAGCATATACCTCTGTCTTGCTGCATTATCTCAACTTTATTACAATTACACAGCTCTTCCCTGTCAGGTTGATGCTGTACAAAAAAAATTCTTTTTACTGACAACTTCCATCATGCAGGAGGCAGCTTTAGGGCAATCCATATCCAAGACTTGCTAAAAACTCTGCTTGCATTTTCATACCAGGGAGAGGGGGAGCACGCAAGGTTTGGAGGCGCGGAGTGAGCATATGCGAGGGCGGGGGGGGGGGGGAGAGCAAGAGCGAGGATAGGGGAAGGGAATGTTGAAGGTGTTGGATGAAGTGCCAATCAAATCAGCAGGATGTGTTATGCTTCTTCGATGTCACTGGAGATACATTCCATCACACTGCTGATGTGCATCTTGGTGGGTAGGCTTTGGGAAGACAGTAGGTGCATTACTCACCTCAGAATTCCCAGGCTCTGACTTGTTCGTGCAGCTACAATATTAAAATGGCTGGCATGGTTCAGTTTCTGATCAATGGTAATCCCAGGACATTAGAAATCTGGGGATTCAGCAGTTGTGACAATAAACACCTAGGCAAAATGGTTAGCTTTATTCCTCTTGGAGATTGCCATTGTCTGGCTCTCTCGTGATGCAAACATTACTTACCACTTATCTGTCCAAGATTGGATGTTGTTCACGTGTTGCTGCAAAAGACAGCTGCTTCAGTATCTGGTGAACAGCGCCAAACATACTGTAGTCTGGAAACATGCCCATTTCTGATGTTATGATGGAGGGAAGATAATGATGAAGCAGATGAAGATGGCTGGGCCTAGGATACTACCTTAAGAAAGTACCACGTTGATGTTCATGGAATTCTGATGATTAGCCTCCAAAGAATTCAACCATCCTCCTTTATGCTCAGTTTGATTCCAACTAATACAGTTTTCCTCAGAGTCCTCTTGACTCTGGATTTGCTCGGGGGCTCCTTGATGCCACACTTGGTCAAATGCTGTCTTGCTGTCACCTCACCTCTGGAACTCAGTTCATGTCCATGTTGAACCATAGCCAAACACAGGTCAGGAACAGAATGTGTAGAGCTGGATGAACACAGCAGGCCAAGCAGCATCAGAGGGGCAGAA
>NC_063333.1:106445942-106477161 GCF_021869965.1 Rhincodon typus | reverse complement strand
CAATGTGTAGAGCTGGATGAACACATTAGGCCAAGCAGCATCAGAGGAGCAGGAAAGCTGACGTTTCGGGTCTGGACCCTTCAGAAAATTTTCTGAAGAAGGGTCCAGACACGAAACATCAGCTTTTCTGCCCCTCTGATGCTGCTTGGCCTAAGGTGTTCATCCAGCTCTACACATTGTTACCTCAGATTCTCCAGCATCGGTAGTTCCTACTATCTCAGGTACAGAATGGTCCTGTTGGAAACCAAACTAAGTGTCAGCAAGCACATTATTCCTGAGCAACGACACTTAATACCACTTCCATCACTTCGCTGATGAATGAGTGTAGACTGGTTGGTTGGTATTTAGCTGGGTTGGATTGATCCTACTTTCTGGCTGCAGATGGATGCAAATGCTTCAGCCCAGTCTTTTTCACTGATGTGGCTTGACTCAGTCGTCGAGGAAAATAACTTTTGTTGAGCCACCGCCTCTGATTAATTGCCCACTACCATTCATGTTGCAGGACTGCAGAACTTCATTCTGATCTGTTGTTCACAGGATACTTAGCCCTGTTTATCATATGCTACTTGCATAGTTTGACAGGCAAATAACCCAGTGTTACAGTTTCACTAGGTAAATACCTAATTTTTTTAGGTTAGCCTGTTGCTTTCCTGCACTCTTCATTCTCTGCTAGACAGTTAGATAAAGGTTATAGTTTCTGGGTTGAACATCCTTCTGTTGCTGATGACTGATGGTGATGCACAGATAGCTAAGTTTTGAGTTATTAGATCTGTTAAAAATCTATCACATTTAGCACACCGGTAGTACCTATCAACACGATGGAGGCCATCCTCAATGTGAAGGATGTTGTCTTTAGAAGGACTGCATGGTGATCACAGCTACCAGTCATGGAAATATGGAGCTGTAATAGATAAGTGAGGACAAGATCCATGTTGATTAGAAGGTTTCACACCTGCCTGCTCCAGGCCTAATTTAGTAGCTATGCCCTTTAGGACTGGGCTAGCTTTGCCAGAGTAGTGGGCTGAGCAACAACTTGGTGGTGAACACAAGTTCTCACAAAAATATGTTCTATGCCTTTGCCATCCTCAGTGCTTCTTCCAAATGATACTCAACGTGGAGGACTATTTATTCATTAGTGGAGAGGCAATTTAGGTGATAATCAGAAAGTCTCTTTGCCCATATTAGATCCTATGCTGCAGACTTCATGGGGTCAATGTTAAGGATGCCCTGGACAATTCCATGATAGTATACCATGTTTGTAACTCTGCCAGTACGACATGATTTACCCAGGAATGGTAATGATGATGATGGTATCTGGGACATTGTCTGTAAGGTATGATTTATGGCTATGAACATGTCAGTCTGTTGTTTTACCACTGTGTAGCCAGCTCTCAATCTTGGCTCAAGCCCCCAGATATTAGGAATCACTATTTTGCAGTGTCACCAGTGCTAGGTTTGCCATTGTCGCTGCTGGTGTTGAGGCTGATGCTGAGCAGTCTATCCAATTTAATTCCTTTTCAAATAAAAATCTGAACTTTCCACTGCTTAAGAATAGTTCCATTGGGTTTCACTTTTCCCTTTAAAAATAATTGTCAAAAACAACAAATTCTGAAACTTTCTAGAAAACAGCAATAGCCTTAACCGAGTTAACAGGCAGAAGACAAAACAAGTTATTGATTCTTTAATCTTTTATCCTTCATGGAAGGAATGAATTCTACCCAGCTCAGTCAATCTTTGGATATTTATGTATATTCTTAAACTTCTGATGTGAAAAAGTCTGTTTTATCATGAGACATTTCCACTGGCGAACATTTAGGTAGGGCAAACATCTTTCTCTGCAGACATTATAAATCATCCTTGAAATTGTGGATGTTACTCAGAGGATGGTGATTTCAAAGTGCGACTATATTTGTGTACTATTGAGTTGGAAGTTAAATACAACATGAGAAATGCAATGTTTTTCACCAAGTTTGAAAGTATCCACTGCAAATCCGTCTGCATTCTGGTATAGGTTGATGGCCTCACCTTTTTTACAAGATGCCAATTCACTACAAATACTGTAAATCACCTGCCTCTCCATACTGTGGGTAGTGGTTTTGAGAGAAAGAATAACCCTTTTGTAAGCACTATGATATTTTGTTATGTTGGAATGCTGCAAACAAGTGTCACTTGTTCTTAGGTTGACATAGTTCTGCAAGTTGGACAGTTCAGATGACAAGGTGACCCAAGTTTACATATGGTGTGGCAACTGTTAGGCATATTCTTAATTCTAATACAAAGTAACTAAAAATAGAGAAAGAGACAATTTTAAAGCATTGCAATAATCATCTAAAAAATGACTATAAATCTTCAAGTTTAAAAGGGAATCAAGAATAATAAAACTCTACCTTAGAAGTTAACGACTTCTCTGGTTCAGATGTGTAACAGCTATTTGCAGCAATTTATTTTTAGTTAAATTGATCTTCAATTTGGGCTAAGTGATCATTCTTGGAGAACAGATATACAGCATATTAACAGCTAAATGGTGCCACACTGAACCAACTCCAACCGAGTTCAGTTTTGTCCCAGGTAATACATAAAAAATGAAAACCACACATCGTCAGTGGTCTCCTGTAAAAAACTTGATCAAAGCATGCCAGCATAGTTGTGTCTTAATCCACTAGTCAGTTAATGTAATATTACAAAGTTTTCACAGTTCAGAAACATACCATTTGGCTTTACATTTGCCAGCATTCATACTCAGGAGTATGCTCCCACCCTATCACATTTAATCCAGTCAATATATCCTTCTACTCCTTTCTTCTGCATACAAACTTTTAACTTCGCTCTAAATGCATTTACATTAGTTGCCTCAATTACACTCCACGATAGTGAGTTCCACATTCTAACTACGCTTGGTAAAGATATTCTGCTGAGTTCCTTATCGGATTTGTTGACGATTTACTTATTTATGGTTGCTAGCTCTGGTCTCACCTGCAAGAGGGTATATCTTCCCCACATCTATCCCATTAAAAACTTTTACGCTTAAAGCCCTTTAAAATGTTATCACTCAGGTAGAGGGAAAAAGATTCCCTGGTATAACCTCTCAGTTGTGTTATCACTCTAGGACTTTTTTGCTCTTTGTTTTTTCTATTCAGTAATTCCATGCTCTTTTCATAAAGATGGAGAGCTGAGTATTCGTATTACTCCAAATAACCAAGGTTCTATACACAATTAAAAAATCCCTCCACTTTTCAGTTTTATCCCTTTAGAGATGAATCTCTCAGCTTTATGTTTTAAAATGATTTTATGACCTACGTCATTTACCCCAGATTGTAGTTCTGCTCCTGAAGGTAGGGCACATTTCCCAAAGAGAACACGCCTCCTCATATTTTCAACCAAAAATGTACCACCTCATTTGTCTGTACAGGTGGTTCCTGATTTATGATCACGTGCACTTGTGATAAATTGCACTTATGAAAACTATCCCACAGATGGATTTAAGTTTTGAAGACCTAACATGTGAACATTTCCTGTACTTACAAAAGGTGCTTTCCATTTTCCTGCTTCATGCTCCGACTTGCAATTGGCCTCCCAAAACGGAACCCGTTCGCAACCAGAGGACTACCAGTATAGATTCTCATTTGGCAAATAAACAACATTAATAAGGTCTTCCTATATTTTTAGGATCACAGTTTCCTCTATATTAACTATACTTTTGAAATTTACACTATTTTGAGATAGTATTGGAGGTGTTCAAATGATAGTCAACAGTGGTCCCAGCAACAAGGCTCATTGAACATTACATTCTACCATATTTGCTAATCTGACCAATTGACATTTTACACTTTTGAGGTTGTAGCCGTGCTCGCTGAACCAGTGGGTTTGGTTGCAAATGTTTCGTCACCCTGCTGGGTGAGATCATCGGTGCACCTCCGGTGAAGCGTTGATATTCCATCCTGCTTGTTATTTATATGCCTCAGTTTGTTGGGGTGTTTGGTGTCACTTCCAGTTCTGATTCTCAGTGGTTTGTGCACAGGGTCTAATTCAATGTGTTTGTCGATGGAGTTCTGGTTAGAATATCAGGCCTCCAGGAATTCCCTGGTGGGTCTCTGTTTGGCTGACAAACTGAAGCATTGAAATAACAAGTGGTATAGAACACCAACGCTTCACCGGAGGCGCACTGACAATGTTACCTAGCAGGGTGGTGAAACATTTGCAACCAAACCCACCAGCTCGACAAGCATGTCTACAATCTCATCCACGACCCGAGCTACAAATCTTCGAGAAAATTTTTTTACACTTTTCCATATTGCAGTCAGTTTGTTATCCATACTGTTAATTGTCCCTGACTCCATATATTCTGAACTCGTGACTACTACAGGGCAACAAATTAACACGTTAGCAATTT
This sequence comes from Rhincodon typus, assembly GCF_021869965.1. Lineage (NCBI taxonomy): Eukaryota > Metazoa > Chordata > Chondrichthyes > Orectolobiformes > Rhincodontidae > Rhincodon > Rhincodon typus. The sequence continues at coordinate 106,472,771 of NC_063333.1, read as the reverse complement.
AGATGAGGGAATTAAATGTAATCTCGAAGTCTGCAGGTGATACAATGCTGGATGGAAGATTGTGCTTACAGTAAGATATACAGGCCGGTCAGACTGAATTCCATTTGCCACTCATCAATCAGGGTAAGTGCAAGCTGATGCTCTTGGAAAGGACAAAGTTAAGGAATACATGATAAACAGTAGGACCTTGGGGAGCATGTCTACCAATCCTTAAAGTAGCAGGACAGGTAGATCAAGTGGTTGAGGCAGCATATAGGATGTTAGCCTTATTACCTGAGGCAGAGAGTTTAAGATTAGGTAAGTTATGTTGGATTGTGTGAAATACAACAACAGTACTGTGTGCAGTTTTGGAATCAACATTATAGGGAGGGATGCAATGCACTAGAGAAAATGCAGAGGAGATTTACCAGGACATTACCTGACGTGGCTGGAGAGTTTTAGTTAGGAGGACAGACTGGATAGACTAGGGTTGATTTCCTTGCAGTAGAGGAAATTGAGTTGTATAAAACTGAGAGGCATAGTTAGGATAGATTTTAATCTTGATGGGGTGGGGGGTGGGGCGCCTTGGCGGCATAAATTTATGGAATGGGCAGGAGGTTTAGAGGGGATGTTAGGAGTTTTATTGGTGGTGAAAATCTGGAACTTACAGACTAAGGTTGGCAGAGGTAGAAACCCTTATCACATTTAAGTAGTATTTAGATGTACATTTGTGATGCCAAAGCATGAGGCTATGGACTAAGTGCTGGAAATGGGGATTAAAGTTGTTAGGTGCTTGTTTTTAACTGGCACAGACTTACAGTCAGTCATAGAGTCAGAGCTGTATAGCATGGAAACAGACCCTTAAGGTCCAACTCGTCCATGCCGACCAGATACCCTAAATTAAGTTCCTGTATCTCCTAAATTAATCTAGTCCCATTTGCCAGCATTGGCCCATATCCCTCTAAACCCTTCCTATTCATAAACCCAAGCAGATGCCTTTTAAATGTTATAATAGTACCAGACTTAATTACTTCCTCTGGCAGCTCATTCCATACACACACCACCCTCTGCATGAAAAAGTTGCTCCTTGGATCCCTTTTAAATTCTTCTCCTCTCAACTTAAGCCTATGCCCTCTAGTTTTGGACTCCCCTAACCCAGGGAAAAGACCTTGGACTATTCACCCTATCCATGCCCCTCGTGATTTTATAAACCTCCACAGTCACTCCTTAGCCTCCAACATTCCACGGAAAATAGCTTAATTAGTTTCTCCCTGTAGCTCAAGCCCTCCAACCCTGGCAACATCCTTGTAAATCTTTTCTGAACCCTTTCAAGTTTCACAACGTCCTTCCTATAGCAGGGAGACCAGAACTGAATGCAGTATTCCAAAAGTGGCTTAAACAATTCCTGTATAGCTGCAACATGACCTTTCAATTCCTATACTCAATGCACAGACCAGTAAAGGCAAGCATACCAAATGCCTTCTTCGCTACCCCGTCTACCTGGGGCTCCACCTTCAAGGAACTATAAACCTGCACTCCAAGGTCTCCTTGTTCAGGAGCACTCCCCAGGACCTTACCATCAAGCATTCAAGTCCGGCCTTGATTTGCCTTTGCAAAATGCAGGACCTCACATTTATTTAAATTAAACTCCATTTGCCACTCCTCGGTGCAACTGATCAAGATCCCATTGTATTCTCAGGAAACCTTCTTCGCGGTCCACTACACCTCCATTTTGGGTGTCATCTGCAAACTTACAAACCATACCTCCTGTGTTCACTTCTAGATCATTTACATGAATGACAAAAAGCAGAAGACCCAGCATCGATCTTTGCGGCACACTGTTGGTCACAGGTCTCCAATCTGAAAAGCAACCCTCCCACCATCACCCTCTACCCTTCAGCGAGGTCTGTATCCAAATAGCTAGTTCTCCCTGTATTCCTTGTGATCTAACCTTGCTAACCAATCTACCATGTGGAACCTTGTCAAACGCCTTGCTAAAGTCCACAGAGACAACTCTGTGGTCTGCCTTCAATCTTCGTTGAGTTTTTGGAAAAAGTGACAATCAAGTTATTGAGAGACAATTTCTAATGCACAAAGCCACGTTGACTGTCCCTAGTCAGCCCGTGCCTTTCCAAATACATGCAAATCCTGTCCCTCAGAACAACCTTGTCGAACACCTTACTGAAGTTCATATAGATCATGTCCACTGCTGTCCTCATCAATCCAGTTCGTTACTTCTTCAAAAAAAAAACTGAAGTTGGTGAGACATGATTTCCCATGCATGTTAGAGCCACGTTGACAATCCCCAATCAGTCCTTGCCTTTCCAAATACATGTAAATCCTGCCCCTCAGGATTCCCTCCAACAATTTGCCCACCACTGATGTCAAGTTCAACAGTCTATGGTTCCTTGGCTTTTCCTTAGCACCTCTCAAATAGTGGCACCATGTTAGCCAACCTCCAGCTTTCCAGCACCTCACCCGTGGCTATCGATGATACAAATATCTCAGCAAGGGGCCCAGCAATCACTCCCCTCGCTTCTCACAGCGTTCTAGGGTACACCTGATCAGGTCCCACCATTGAGTGATCCACCATTTAGTTTTAAGATGTCCAGCACCACCTCCTCTGTAACGTGGGCATTTTCAACATATCATTATTTATTTCCCCATGTTCTCTATTTTCCATATCCTTTTCAACAGTAAATATTGATGCAAAATACTCATTCAGTATCTCTCACGATTCGACAGATAGGTGGTCTTGCTGATCTTTAAGGGGCCCTATTCTCTCCGTTGTTAACCTTTTGTTCTTAATGTATTTGTAGAATCCCTATGGATTCTCCTTAACCCTATTTGCCAAAGCTAGCTCACGTTCCCCTTTTTGCCCTCCGGATGTCCCTCCTCAGTATATGCCTAATGCCTCTTCTGGGGATTCACTCTATCCCTGTTGTCTATACCTTACATATACTTCCTTCTTTTTCTTGACGAAAACCACAATTTCTCTAGCCATCCAGCACTCCCTACACCTACCAGCCTTACTCTTCACCCTAATAGGGACACAGTATCTCTGGACTCTCTGGACATTTTGAAGGCTTCCCATTTTCCAGCCTTCCCTTTAATTGTAAGCAAATGCCCCAAATAGCTTTTGAAAGTTCTTGCCTGATTCTGTCAAAATTGGCTTTCCTCAAGTTTAGAACTTCAACTTTTAGACGCGGTTTATCCCATTCCATCACTGTTTTAAAACTAATAGAATTATGGTCACTGGCCCCAAAGTGCTCCCCCACTGACATCTCAGTCACCTGCCCTGCCTTATTTCCTAAGAGAAGGTCAAGTTTTGCACCTTCTCTAGTAGGTACATCCACGCACTGAATCAGAAAATTTTCTTAGATCTTCTCCATCCCCTTAAAACAATGACAGTCCCAGTCTCCGTTTGGAAAATTAAAATCCCCTACCATTACCACCCTATTATTCTTACAGACAACCAAGATCTCCTTACAAATTTGTTTCTCAATTTTCCATGGACTATTGGGGGCAGGGGGGCTCTATATTGTGACTGTACTACAGCAATTGTCCCATTCTTATTTCTCAGTCCCACCCAAATAACATCCCTGGACATATTCCCAGGAATATCCTCCCCAAGTACAGCCATGATGTTATCCCTAATCAAAAATGCCACTCCCCCTCCTTTCTTGCTTCCCCTTTCTATCCTTCCTATAGCATCTACACCCTGGAACATTAAGCTGTCAGTTCTGTCCATTCCTGAGCCACATCTCTAATTGCTATGATATTCCAGTTCCACGTCGCAAACCATCATCATTTGCCTTATCTGTGACGGGTTTAAGGGCGTTTTTCAGTCTAGCTGTCTGGACCATGACTAACATATCCAAAGTTTTTTGGAGACTTAAATGTATATTTTATTTTTACTGTTTTCTAATCAATTTTTCAAATAGGGTAGATGTGATATGGCCTTCTTTTGAGATTGTTTCAAATACAAGGTTTCTGAGATAACATTTCAGAACCGAATCTTTATACTATTATAAATTGGAGGAATGACATTCATGTGATCTGTTATGAATTCTACTGAACAAAAAGTTGGAGCAGCTTGGATGTTAAGGCTGAGGGATGGTCAGGTTGCTTTACTGAGGAAAAGATGCAATACATTCACACCTGCAAACCGTGACCAGTGCAGGTGTCTTAACAGTGAACGGACTGCTGGTCTCCAAGTCATGACAAGGTGTAGGACTGTCAGATTTTGTAAGTGGTTATGCCTTAAAGCTTGGTTTAATTTCAAAACTGCGTAGCTATAGAGGCTAGAGGACAGCTAGTTAGAATTTCTTCCTGAATACCAGGCTCTTGTGATTCACATCACCGTAGACATGGGTTATAAGGGTAAAGTGTCCATAAGAAGCCACTGCAGGTGTGAGTTGTAAGTTTTCCCAAAAAAAAATCATTGAGCCTCAGATATGGTCTGTCCTCCAGAACCTGGGCACAGTGAGTCAAAGAAAGAACACAGACATACAGGTAACTAGTCTACATTGTTCATCACTGGCATGGCACGTGAGGATTGAACATAACAAGTTCGTAAATGTTTAATCAAATCTGGAAGATTGAAACTTTGGCGAGCGGGAGTGACCAGTAATTCATCCTTCATCATGAAAGTCAGCTCAAGGAGTAAAAAGGAAAATGGGACTGGATGTAGCTTTTTAATGGCTCCTGCAGAATGCAGCATCTACTTAAGGGGCGATGACAGCCAAGTGGTATTTTCCCAGGAGTACTTAATCCAGAGACCCAGGAAATGCTCTGGGAACCTGGGCTTGAACGCCATCACAGATGGAATATTAATTCCAGATTTTTTACATTGAATTCAAGAGTCTAAAGATGACCATGAATTCATTGTTGATTGTCAGAAAATCCCATCTTGTCACTAATGGCCTTTAGAGAAGGAAACTGCCAAGCTTACCTGGTCTGGCCTACACGTGACTCAGCTGTGTGGCTGATTCTTAACTGCCCTCTGGGTGATTAGAGATGGACAAAAAATTCTGGCCTAGCCAGCAATGCCCTCAAGCTGTGAATAAAAAAAAATTAAGAGCCAGAGTAAAATATAACAATGGCTGAGTGACTTTTGAACATCATAAAATTTAAATAGGGGATTTTTCTGTAGTTTAAGGTATAAGGTGCCTTGTCAAATGCGTTTCAATGCTTTTAGTCAGTTTGTTTCGGCTAAATTCTTAAAACTTGGAATCTTGGTTAATAAATTCAGTCAATCACTGGGAATTTGGAACTTTTTCTAATAATCAGGGATCATAGTAGCCATTGTTGTTAATAGTTCACTTCAGGTGGTTTCCCTTAGTTCTTTACATCTATTATCTCTTGTAAATAAAAATCCTTAGTCCTCACCATCCTTACAAGTTATTGTTCTATCTCCAACCACATTTTCTTCTCCAAATCCAAGGACATATCGTTGGGTCATATCCCTCTTTCTCAGAATTCTCTGAAGGATTACCTCCAATTAGGTTTACACTCTACCAAACAGGCTATCAGAATTACAAGCGACATCTTATATAATTGCGATAAAAAACCTATCCTTTCTTGTTCTCTCTGCAGTATTTTTTTCCCCACAGCCAACCAAACCATCCTTATTAAATGCCTGGAGTGAAGGACAAGGGGGGGATTTGGTAGTATGATTCAAAATCGTGAAGAGTTTGAAAAAAAAAAGTAGGGAGAATCTGCTTCTATTGGCAGTAGAATGGAGAACCAGAAGATACTGATTCTAAATAACTGGCAAAAGAACCAGAGACAACATGGAGGAAAAAAAAATTATGCAGCAAGTTGTTAGGATCGAGAATGTAGTGTGTGGAGGGCTTTCAAATGGGAATTTCTTAATTATCTTAAATATTTGCAGGTTATGGGAGAAGGCAGTGAATTAAATTAGCTGCTAAAACAGAACTGTGGATGCTGGGAATCTGAAACAGAAGTAGAAATTGCTGGCAAAACTCAGTAGACCTGGCAGCATTTGATGGAGGGTAGAGTACAGTTAACACTGAGTCCAGTAACTCTTCATTAGAACTGATAACAGCTAGGAAAAAGTGATTTTTTTTTCTCTCCTTGTCCAGTCCCTTCCCACTTACATCCTATGATTCTTATGATGCTTTACGCTGGTTTCAAAATTTCCAGTTCGTGGGCAGCAGCCACCTCATCTTCACCAAGGACATGCGATCCCTTTACATGGCCAGCTCCCATCAGGATGGTCTTTGGGCTCTCCACATCTTCCTGGATAAAAGGCCTGAGCTGGCCCCATCCACCACCACCCTTTTCTGCCAGGCCAAGCTCATCTTAACTTTGAGCAACCTCTTCTTCAACTCCTCCCACTTTCTTCAGATCTAAGATGGAGCCATGGGTACCCAAGTGGGCCACAGTTATGCCTGTCTCTTTGTGGGGGTACATGGAATATTCGTTGTCCAGTCTGATTCAGGCCCCTTCTCAACTCTTTCTCTGGTACATTAATAACATCATTGGTGCAACATCCGTCTCTCATTCAGACTAGGAAAAACTTCAATGTTACTTCCAAATTCCACTCTGCTTTCACTTTCATCTGGTTCATCTCAAATTCCTTATTTTCCTTCCTCAACATTTCTGGGGATAGGCTGGCCACTGATATCCATTACAAAACCACCAACTCCCACAGTTACCTAGACTTTACATCCTCACAACCTGCTTCCATCCCATTCTCCTAGTTTTTAACCTATTCATCACATCTGTTCTGATAATGCCATCTTTTGCAACAGGGCCTCAAACATACACCTTGATGCCCCCAACTGAGGATTCCCTGCTACAGGGAATCTACAGAGCCTTTAGCGGTGTCTGATCCATTTCCCGCAATCTGCCCTCCCTGCTTTTCTTCCCTTCAACAACAATGATAGGGTCCCCTAGTCCTCACTTACCTCCCCACCAGCCTCCACACTGTTAAGCCGACATTTCTGTTGCTACCAGCTAGATGCTAATGTCTAGATATTTTTCTCTACCTTCTGTCAGCCTTCCTCCAGGCCACCCTGGTGCACTTCTCCATTCTTAACACCTCCCCACACCCCATGCAATCAAAGAAGATGTATCACCTGCCCATTTACCTTTCCCCTCCTCACTATCCTAGGCCCCAGACATATCTTCCAGATGAAGCAATGATGTAGTTGTAACTTCATTCCATCTAATCTACTATATTCACTGTTCACAGTGCAGTCTTCTCTACACTGGGGACACAAAACACAGACTGGGTGACTGTTTTACAGAACACCTATGTTCTGTTCATAAAAATGACCAGAGCTTCATTCCCTGAAAACAATTCTGTTGCAGGCCTGCTACAGTGTTCCAGCGAGCCTCAGCGCAAGCTCAAAGAACAGCATCTCATTTTCTGCTTGGGATCCTGCAGCCTCTAGGACTCAACAATAACTTTAGAGCCTGATTCCCACCTTCCATGTTTTGCACCCATCCCCACAACTGGTCCAATTATGACACAGGTTACTTTTAGCACTGCTAGCCCATTCTCACCCACTGTCAGGCCTATCACATTACACGAACTGCTTTCAGCAGTCTACCAATCTCTCCTATTCTCAGCTCTCTTATTAATCAGCTTCTCCTCTGTACTGGCCTGTCAATAATCCCAATGTTTGCCTATCCCTTCCATATCTCTCTCTAGACTGTGTCTCCACTTATCTGCTCACCTCTCTACACTCTTCACTTCCAAACCCCTGCCCCAACCTAGTCTTCCGCATTAATATCAATTCTTTTCTAGCAGCTGCTATCAGTTCCAATGAAGCATCACTAGACTCAAAATGTTAACTCTGCTTTCTCCCCACTAAACTACCAGACCAGCAATTTCCGTTTTTGACGGAGATTAGCTGGAAGGCTTGAGAGCTGACAGGGACTCAACAGGCTGAACTGCTTATAACTGGGCTGTAATCATTTGAATGGTCATATTTAAATTTAATCCTAAGATTTGGTTTTGATTTTGATTTAATTCTGGCTTGTACATTCCAGATTTTTAATTCTGGTCACCACATTTTACGAAGGATATGTTGATCTTTCAAAGTCCGTAGAGGGATTTCCAAGAAAGGATCTGCGGACAAGAGATTTTAGCAACAAGGTTAAGTTGGAGAGGTGCCACATGAAATCAGTAGAAATAGCAGGATACATCAGATGAACGTGTGGCTGGAAATATGGTGCAAAGGGTAGGGTCTCAGATTCCTGTGACATTGGGACTGGATTTGGGGGGAGGTGGGTCAAAGTACAAACTGGACAGGTTACGCCTGGGCAGGAGCAGGACTGATCTCTAAGGGTGTGTTTTTGCTACTGTGGTTGGGCAGGCTTAAACTAGAATGGCAGTGGGATGGGAACCTAAGCAGGATAACAATGCAGGGCAAAGAGAAACTAGGACAGTAATAATAAAAAAGAACAGTAAAACACAAAAAACAAAAACAGGCAGGATGTTAATATAAAGTGAGAGATAAATAGAGTTCCAGTACCAAGAGAACTCAGCAAGATGAAAAACAGCAAATAGGCAAGCCTAAAGTCTTTGCCACAAAGTCACAGAGCACGGAAACAGGCCCTCGGTCCAACCAGCCCACGTTGAACATAATCCCAAACTAAACTAGTCCCACCTGCCTGCTTCTGGCCCACATCATTCTAAACCTTTCCTATTCATGTACTTGTCTAATTGTATTTTAAACATTAAATATTAACTGTGCCCGTATCCTGCATTTTAAAGCACAAAGTATTTGGGATAAGGTAGACAAACTGACGCCACAAATCAAGGTAAATGGATGCAACCTCAGCCATTACAGATACACATTTACAAGGAGATCAAAACTGGGAACAAAGAACAATACAGTACAGGAACAGACCCTTCAGCCTCCAAGCCTGCACCAACACATTTTGCCCTTCCATCCTAAAACGGTCTTCACTTACAAGATCTGTATCGCTTTATACCCTTCCTATTCAGGTATTCATCCAGGCGCTTCCTGGATGCTGCTATTGTGTCCGCTTCCACCACCTCCTCTGGCAGCGCGCTCCAGACACTGAGAACCCTTTGTGAGAAAAACTTGTCTCATACATCTCAAACTTCACCTTGAACCCAAGTCCCCTAGCAATTGACCCCTCCACCTGGGGGAAAAAGCCTCAAACTTTCCACACTATCCATGCCATTCTCGATCTTATAAACTTCTATCAGGTCACCCCTCAACCTCCTGCATTCCAGTGAAAACAAATCCAGTCTATCCAACCTTTCTTTGTAGCTAAAATCCCCCACAGCAGGCAATATCCTGGTAAACCTTGTCTGTACCCTCTCCAAAGCATCCACTTCACTCTGGTAGTGTGGTGACCAGAACTGTACGCATTATTCTAAGTGTGATCTAACTAAAACTCTATAAAGCTGCAGCATAAGCCATCTATGCTTATACTCAATGCTTCTTCCAATGAACGCCATAGGCCTTTTAACTACTTCATCTGCCCACTCTTCCACCTTCAGTGACCTGCAGACCTGCGTGCCCATATCCCTCTGTAGATTCATACCCCGAGAGTTTCTGCCAATCACTGTATAATTTCCATCTGTACTTGACCTTCCAAAACCCATCACCTCACATTTGTCCAGATTAAACTCGTTCTGCCACTTTTCTGCCCATGCCTCCAACTGATACATGTCCTACTGTATCCTCTGACAATCCTCCTCACTATCTGCAACCCCATCGATTTTTGTATCGTCCACTTAATTAGATTATCCACGTTTTCCTCCAAATTACTTATTTATGTAGACCACGAACAGAGGTCCCAGCACTGATCTCTGTGGAACATCACTAGTTACAACCCTCCATTCTGAAAAGGATCCTTCCAAAACCACCCAATCTCTTATGACTAAGCCAGATTTGAATCCACCTTGCCAATTCACATCTAATACCATATGAATTCACCTTTTGTTCTAGTCTACCATGAGGGACTTGTCAAAGGCTTTATTGAAGTCTATGTAGACAGTAGCAATCACTTTTCCCTCATTACTCATCTTAATCATCTCAAAAAAAATTAGTCAAGTTAGTGAGGCACGATCTCCCCTGCAAAAAACCATACTATCACTAATAAGCTCACTTACTTCTAAATGCGTATGGATCTTATCCCTGAAAATCTTTTCCAACAGTTTCCCTACCATCGATGTAAGGCTGACAGGCCTATAATTTTCCTGGATTATCCCTGCTACTTTTCTTAAACAATGGGACAATTCTCTCGTCCTCTGGGACCTCATCTGTGACCAAAGAGGATACAAAGATTTCTGACAATGCTCCAGCAATTTGTTCTCCTGCCTCACATAATATTCTGGCATAGGTCCCATCAGGACCTGGGGACATATCTATCTTAATACTTTTTAAGACACACAAAACCTCTTCCTGCACTTAGGAATTCAACACTCCTTTCCCCGAGATCATTGTCCACCAATTCCTTCCCTTCAGTGAAAACTGAATATTCATTTAGGCCACCACCTACCGCTTCTGGTTCCACACAGATTCTCTCCTTTGACCTTGAGTGGGAAAACGTTAACTTTGTTTTTTCCTTCACAGGTGCTGCCAGACCGGTTGAGCTTTTCCAGCAAATTTGTTTTTGTTCCAGGCTCAATGTTAGGTTCAACAATTTCAACATAACTGATGTCCCCATTTTGTTTCTTTATTCTCAGTTGGCTTTGGTTCTTCTTTAAGCTTTCGCTTTTCACTTGCATGAGGCACTTTATCTTATTCTACCAGTCAGATTTCTCTGGCCACATTTTGTTTCCTTGCTTGTCCCATTACTAATCTAACCTGTTCTGAGGAAAGGTCACTCAACCAGTAACATTAACTCTAATTTCTCTCCATAGATGCTGCCAGACTTGCTGAACTTTTCTAGCAATTTCTATTTCTGTCTTGGATTTACAGCATTCGCAGTTTATTCAGATCCCATTACTAAACTGTTTGACCTTGCATGATCAAAGCTTTTGTCATTTAAAATGAAACAATGATGCAGATCTGAAACAAAGACAGCATCTGTGGAGAGAACAACACAGCCAACATTTTGAGCCCAGTGATCCAGGCTAAGATTCTGTTCTGATGAAGGGTCACCAGACTTGAAACATTAGCTCTGTTTTTCTCTCCACAGATGTTGCCAGATCTGTCAAGTTTCTCCAGCACTTTGCCTTTGCCTCATAATTTAATCTCTTTTGGCCTTTCATCCCAAGGCAGACTATTCTCTTATTTTTCTCCCATTCTCCCCTTTTACCTGCCGAATACCTATTACCTCTACCGTTTCCCACTTTGTGATGAGAGGTCATCAACGCAATACAGTAGAGCTATTTCTCACTACAGCTGATACTAGATGTGATGAACATATCCACTTTTGCAAATTATGTTTTATATGCATGTTCAGCCTAGATTATAATGAAACCTGAAGCTAAGTGACCCTGTCAGGAAACCACTAGTGGACAGATTGCTGACTGGAATAAAGTAAACACTGTTGACCATTCTTGCTGATGTTTAGGAGTAGGGCTGATAGGGCAATAATTGTATGAGTTGGATGAGTTGAGTCAACAATGACAGCCTTTGACAAGATACAGCATTCAAACAGATCTGGCAAGTAGTCAATAAAGCTGAAATCAATGAGGTCCAAGGAGTCTCCCCATTGGCTAGTGTCATCATGAAGTTAGATCATAATGGCAGTTGGAGGGTAATTATATCATTTCCAGGACATTGTTACAAGGGCTCTCACAGATGTGCACAGACCATATCAGCTCCTGCTGCTTCATAAATGACTGCCTTGCCAAGAGGCCAGAAATTGCCTGGATACATCCAGAACTGAACTTTGACAATGTTTACACCACACAAGTACAAGGTAGTAACCATCAGCAATGAGAACAAAACTAATAACCTCTCCATGATACTTCAACATCCTGTAGGTTACTACCAACCAGAAACTCAGCTAGACTAGCCATATAAATTCTACAGATACTATAATAACTCAAAGGCTTGGTATTCTACAGGGAGTTGACCACCTGCCCTGTAAAAGCTTTTACAGCTTTTACAAAGCACAAGTCAAGAATTTGATGGGATATTCTCCATTTGCCTGGAGAGGTGCAGGCAGCAACATCATCCAAAAAAATAATAATATTCAGGAAAAGGAAATTAATTTGATCTTTATCTACTATCTTGAGCATTCCACCTCCATCACTGGCATTTCACAAGACAAGCAGTACTAGTAAATACAGATTAAGCAAACTGCCAAGGTGGCAGCAGCTGCTGCCAGGAACAGAAGTTCCAAGTCATACACCAACCTAACATGGACATAATTATGCAAGACTGGATCAGTAACAGACCAAAAAATACTGGGGTTTACCATCATTAGAGTTCTACAGCATCCAGTAATATGTCCCACTGTCCTCTTTACTGAGGCACCTAGATTGGGTATTTAAATTACAATCTTGTTCATATCCAAAGTATCAATTTTTAAAAATCCAATCTTTAAGATAGAACATTTACCATAAAGTGTTCTAAGTGCTATAGTTGCACACTAGACTACAAAATTGATAACATGCTGAGGTTAAACATGTGTAGTGTCAATTAAATTGCTGCAAGTCAACAGTCTTCACTGCAGAAGACACTAACAGAATTCCAAATTAATTAAATACTCATGGGGCAAAAGGTGGACAGGAAATACCTACAATAAGTATTCATTAGAGAGAAAAAAAGTGTTAGGGAACCTAATGGGGATAAAGATCGATAAGTCCCCCAGACCTGATGGGAAGCATCCTAGGATATTAAAAGGAAGTAGCTATTGAGATAGTGGATGCGCTGGTAGTTGGCTTCCAGGAATCCTTAGAGTCCATAAAAGACACAGTCTATTGGGAAACTGCCCATGACAACTTTATTTAAAAACAGAAGAAAACAAAAACAGGTAACTCCAGACCAGTTAGCTTAATGTATATTACTGTAAATAAAGGAAATAACAGCAGAGCATTTAGAAACACAGATTCTATCAAGCAGAGTCAGCATGGCTCCATGAAGGGGAAATTATGGTAAACTTACTAGAATTATTTGAAGAACTAATAAAAAAAGGAAAAGCATTGGATGCAATATTTTCAGAAGCTGTTTGATAAGGTATCACATATTAGGCTGCTTAATAAGCACTCAGCCACTGGAGGTAGTGTATTAACATGGATAGAGGATTAGCTAACCAACAGAAGTTAGAGTTGGGATACGGGTGGCGTTTTTAGGATGGCAACTTGTAATTGGTCACAGGGAATCGGTGCTGGGCTACAATTATTTACCATGTATTAATGACTTAGATGAAGAAAGTCAATGCACTACAACCAAAAATAAGTGGAAAGGTAGTGGTGAGGATGACACAAAGTCTGCACAGGGATAGAGATGGGTTAAGTAAGTGGGCAAAACTTGCCAGATGAAATGTAATGTGAAATGAGGTTATCCATTTGACAGGAAGAAAAGAATAGTTGAATATTAGCTAAATAGAAAAAGACTGCAAAAAACCATGGAAGACATCAGGATCCTCATTTATGAATCACAAAGAGCTGGCATTCAAATTTCGTCGATAACAGGGAAGGAAAATGGCGTATTGGCCTTTATTTCAATAGAAATGGCATTTAAAGTAGGTCATTTTGTTAAAACTGCACGAGGCAGACCTCAGCCAGAATACCGTCAACAGTTTAGGCTACCTTATCCGAGGAAAGATATATTGGCATTGAAGGTAATAACAGAAGATTCACTAGACTGGTGCCAGGCATGGAGGGACTGTCTTATGAGAAGTTGAATAAGCTGAATCTGTAGTCATTGGAATATAAGAGAATGAGTGGCAAACTTAGTGAAACATACAAGATGCTTTGGGGACTTAACAAGGTACATGCGAAAAGGCTGTTCCCCCCGCCGTGGGAGGATCTAAGACTGGAGGATATGATCTCAGAATACGGGGTTGCATATTTAAGGAAGAGATGAGGAGGAATTTCTCCTCTCAGAGGATAATGAATCGCAGAGGGCTGTTGAGGCTGGTTCATTAAGTTTTAATCAGTAAGGGATTCAAGGGTTATGGAGAAAAGACAGGAAAGCAGTGTTGAGGATTATCAGATCAGCATGTTCTCACTGAATGGCAGAGTAGTCGTAATGGATTGAATGGCCTACTTCTGATCCTACACCTTGTGATTAAACATGGGATGCAAGACAAATCTCTATTATAGGGGAATCTATGGTTGGTATTGGAAAAACATTCCAAACAATCATCTAGGTTTTACAGCAACTCCCAAGGCTAAGATCACATGGTATATGGGGTTCAGTTTTCCATCGCGAGGTGATTGTTTGCATTTTAGCAGTCAATTGTGTTAAATCTCGCCAAGTTCATTAGATTCACAATAGCACTGCGGTCTCTGCCACACTTACTACAGATAAAGACAATGGATTGAGACCTAGAGGCTGAGGTGCACTCAGTGGAAGAGGCATGGTTAAACTGAAACCTCAGCTGGTTGAGATGAGAGCTCAGAGGGGAAAAAGGGTCAGGATATCCTTCACCTTTTTAATCCACTATCATAGCTCAGTTAAAACAAAATAACTAATTCCTCCCTTCCCTTCCTCAACATTTCTGTTTCCATTTCTGGGGATAGACTGGCCACTAATATCCATTACAAACCGACCGACTCCCACAGCTACCTGGACTATACATCCTCACACCCCACTTCCTGTAAAGACTCCATCGAATTCTCTCAGTTCCTCCGTCTCCGTCGCATATGTTCAGATGAGGCCAACTTCAACAAGGGAGCCTCCGAAATGTCCACATTCTTCCTCAACCGAGGATTCCCCAGCTCCATTGTTGACAGACCCATCTCCCGCACTTCTGCCCTCACCGCAACAGCGATAGGGTTCCCTTTATCCTCACCTACCATCCCACCAGCATCTACATCCAGAAGATCATCACACACCATTTCCGCCACCTCCAGCAAGATGCCACCACCAGACACATATTCCCCTCCCCTCCCTTGTCCGCCTTCCGTAGGGACCGTTCCCTCCGGGACACCCTGGTCCATACTTCCTTCACCCCCAACACCTCCCCACAGCCCTACGGCACCTTCCCCTGTAACCGGCGAAGGTGCAACACCTGTGCATTTACTTCCGCCCTCTCCAGTTTCCAAGGGCCCAAACATACCTTCCAGGTGAAGCAACACTTCACCTGCACTTCCAAGAATCTAGTCTACTGCATTCGCTGCTCACAATGTGGTCTCCTCCACATTGGGGAAATGAAGCATAGACTTGGCGACCGCTTCGCAGAACATCTACATTCTGCTTGCAAAAAAGACTCTGAAATACCTGTTGCCTGCCACTTCAATGCACCACCTTTCTCCCTGGCCAACATCCGTGTCTCCGGCTTGCTACAGTGTTCCAGTGAAGCCCAGCGCAAGCTGGAGGAACAACACCTCATTTTCCGCTTGGGGGACCCTACAGCCCTCCAGACTCAATATTGAGTTCAATAATTTTAGGGCCTAAACTCTCCCATGTCCCATCCCCCCACCCCACACACCAGGCCTTGTTACCACATAGTCTGCCACTACACACCCCCTGTTAGTCATTAACAGTCCCCATTAACAACTATTCACTCTCCCAGCCTGATCGTTAGCAACTCCTTTGTCTGTCCAACTGTCTTTCTCTCTCTTTGGGCTCTATCCTATCGTTTACTCCCTACCCCACCCACTCCCTATTTTCTGCATATCAAGTGACGTTTTCTCAGCCACCATCACTTCTGAGGAAGGGTCACTGGACCCAAAACGTTAACTGTTTTCTCCTCCACAGATGCTGCCAGACCTTCTGAGCTTTTCCAGCAACTTTGTTTTTGTTCCTGATTTACAGCATCCGCAGTTTTTGGTTTTTAACTAATTCCTCTGCCTAGCAAGGTCAGTAAAGATGAATACCCCTCAAGAGAATAGGTGGGCAAAGGCAAAGTGTGTGAAGATCAGAGCAACAAACAATTAGCAGTGTAACTTGAGGACTCTCGCATGTCCAATGGTCTAATTGATCCAATTTATTAAATGACATGCAATTCAAATTCCATTATTTTAAAAGTGAGGATTTTACAGGATACAATGTGCAGCTGGGACTTTGAGCACTGAATTTTCCACTTGTGAGGAACAACTTTTACATTAAGTAATTTATCATATGTTCTGTTTATAACAAATATAATAGTTGAATTAAAATGGATTTCCTCAAAACCGTAGGTCATTTTCTAGAAAAATGACACTTGATGCCATGTATTGCATGTTTCAATTACAATATGGCAATTAGATGAAAACTTCCCTTTAGCATGAATTCAAAGTTACAAATTGGATGCCTAAAACATGCCCTTTAATAATGTTATGGCTAAGATGGTTATGTTTTAAACTGTCACTTTTAATTCAAGTTAAGTGAGTATGTGATCACCTACTTGCTCTTCTGGCAGTTAGCCAATGTAATCTGGTTGCAATGGGGGCCCAGGGGTCCAAGGCAAACCTGACTGCACCTCAAATGCCAGTTTTCACAACTAGATACAAAGAAGGAGCAGCTGGCTTATTGTGAGTGGACTTAGAAAGCAAGTGTGCCTAGAACATGATAAAAAGAAACAGCACCTGATCCAAGCAACAGGCTATTCCCTGTTAAACCAAAAGCTGAACTTACATGGGAATGTGGTCATGTCAAAGAGAGAACCATTGGAAATTTAAAGACACAAAGATTCATCCATGGCATAGTCATGACGAGTCGCTGCTGGAATAGGCCTTGGTACTGAAGTAGATTCGGATGACAGAAATGATGTTCAACGAGTATTGAACATCATGACACAGCCAAAAAGGAAGAAGTGAGTCTATCGGAAGCTGGGACTGACTCAAAACTTGCTCTAAAGACTATGGCACAGATTTTTTGATGGTTGTTATTATTTCAGTATAGATGGGAGTTTTGCATAAGAGCAACGTATAGTTCCATTCGTAGCAGATTCCAAAAGAAATTGCCCAGGAAATTGAAGATTCTGCTGATCAATTCCTCCGTGGCTGGAATCCTCAAATTGTCCATTTAAATTGAAGAATTGAAGGGGTTTGGTTGAAATTAACTGAATAATTACGCTGGGAAAGTTAGACTATTAATTAGGTAAATTTAGAGTAATGATTCAACTGACTTATCTCACACATGCCTCACCTACACCTCACCCAGACCCTCTATGCCCAAGCAGCAGACCCTGATCCAACATCCCTGTGTCTCCCCAAGACCCAACATCCCTACCATTGGCACTCTCCTTGCTCAGAAACCAGTCACCTCTTCTTCCCCAGGATCCAACCCACTTGCCCCTTCTCCCATGACCTTTTTTCCACACCACTTTCCCCCACCATTCCAACATACCCCAAACATTGCACCACCTGGCATCCTTCCCACCCAGCACCCTATATACTTACTGCTTAACACTAACAGTCAAAGTGGCCATCAACCTTTACATTTCTGAAAATGGAAGGTGACTTACGGAAAAGGGACATGGATTTCATGATAACTCTCCAAAAAGTATCTGGGATGTTTGCATATGTAGATATCCTACATAAATACAACTTGCTGCTGTTGATGCATTCTCAAATCCACATTTAAAATTTTGCTATGTACACATTCTCAAAGCGTAGATCTCTCAGAAGAACAAGTCACGAATGGGCAAGAAAACAAGAAAGGAGAAAGATGAAAGGGTACAGCTGAGACAATAGGAGAAAACTTAGGATAAGATTGATAGGGAGAGAGGTGGTAGAAGAGGATGAGATCAGTAGAGAAATTGAAATAGGAGAGCAATCTTAAAGTAAAAAAACAGTCAATAAGAATTTACACAAAAGAAAAAGAAAAAGAAGAAAGTTGTTAAAGTGAATGTGGTCCTTTAGAAAGCAAGGCTGGGAATTAATAATAGAAAGCAAGCAAAGGGCAGAGACGTGAACAATTATTTTGTATCGGTCTTCACAGCAGAAAACATTTTAAATATAAATCCCAGCAATAGCAGAAAAGCAGGTGGCAAAAGGGATGGGATGAACTTCAAATTATCACAATAGGAAAACTAACAGGGCCAAAAGGTGACAAGTCCCCTGGATCTGATAGCCTACATCCTAGGATCCTAAAAAAGCTGACCACAGACAGTGGATGCACTGGTCGTAATTTCTAGAATTATTGTCTAGAATCTGAAACGGTCTCAAAGGATTGAAATTCTGCAAGTATAACATCTATTCAAGAAAGGAAGGCAGAATGCAGGAAACTGCAGGCTAATCACTCATCTGCCATTGGTAGAATGATAGAATCTATTGTTGAGGAGGTGCTTTTAGAAAATCACTGTACAGTCAGATAGAATCAACATCATTTTGTAAAAGGAAACTTTTGTTTAGCAATTTTAAGGTTCTTTATCAAAACTGGTTGTTACATCTGTAAAGTGTTACCAGTAGATATAATGGATTTAGTGTCCAAAGCGGATGCAACAACCAACTGCACAAAAGTTGGTGCTGTCAGACAGCTAACCACTGTGCCACTAGGGGACAGTTTAAAATTAAGGGGTCTCTCACTCAAGGCAGAGGAAAGTAAATTTCTTGATGGATATTTGCCACAATTATCCTCCTCAGATAGCATTTGTAGGATTATTTGGAAAACTAACATTTTACAATTCTCATTATAACTAAATTAAAACCAATATATTAATCTGACATTATAGTCTGCTTAAGCAGAGCCAATTTTGACATGCTAACATCTGTAACAAAGAAATGCACCATGGGATTACAAACAGAGTGAAGACAATAACTAACGTTTCAGAGTTACAGCTTCAAGGCTGAGAGGTGGCAGTTTTGTTTCTGACCCAGACTTCCATTGACTAGACAATGATGGTACACTCCCAAGCTCGTTATCCCTTTTCAAGGAATCACGACCACAGCTAGGCCCTTGAATTGATATATTAGAAAATTTTAGTAATTAACTAAATATAACTTATTTATTGGAGTTAATTTTGCAACAATGCAAGTTTGTAACTGCATAATCCTTAGACTTTATTAGATCCTATGCAACTTGTAGAAAGCATAATTTCTGATCTTGTGTGTTAAGGGAAAGTAAAAAAAGCAAATAGTTTCCAAGCATTCCACACAGCAGAATCAAACCGGGGGGAAAAACACAAAATGTTCAGTGATAAATGTGTTAAATAAAATGAAAGAAATGCAGATACTGGAAATCAGAAAAAAATATCAAATTGCTGGAAAAACACAGTAGGTCTGGCTGCATGTGGGAATAAACAACAGGCGGATATGGAGCCCAGAGAGGACTGCGATACGGCAGACAAAGGAATGGTGCAGGTCAGCCTGTGAGAATCAACAGCTCCTCATGGGGACCACTGGTAGTTGACAATGGCTTGATTGTGGTAACAGCCCATGTCAAGGCCTGGTGTACAGGGGTTGGGGGTAAGAATGTGGATGAGGTACTCAGGCCCTAAAATTATTGAACGTGACACTGTCTCCTGAAGGCTGCAGGGTTCCCAAGCAGAAAATGAGATGCTGTTTTTTCAGCTTGCGCTAAGCTTCGCTGGAGCACTGGAGCAAGCCTGAGACAGAGATGTTGGCCAGGAAACACAGTGATGTGTTGAAGTGGCAGGCAATGGGAAGCTTGGGGTCCTTTCTGCGGACAGAATGTAGATGTTCTGCAAAGCAATTGCCCAGACTGTTCCATTTCCTCAATACAGAGGAGACCCACATTTTGAGTACTGAATTTAGTAGAATATATTAGAATGTACAGGTGTTAGATTGCATGGGAAGGTGCCTTGGCATGTGGGGCGGCACTGGGAGTGAAGGAGAAGTGGATCAAGTTGTCACAGAGAGAATGGTCCCTGCGGAAAACTGACAAGGGAGGAGAGGGGAGGAGAGGGGAATATTTATCTGGTAGTGGCATCCTGTTGGAGGTGGTGGAAATGGTTGCTAATAATCCTTTGGTTGTGAATGCTGGTAGGGTGATAGGCGAGGACCAGGGGGACCTTTCAGTGTTGTGGAAGGATGTTTGATAAGTGTTTGATTCAATAGGAACTTCACCAATTAAGTAATGATTGACACCAAAGTTCATACATACCAATCTTTGAATTCATTTTGCATAAGCCTCCCTTTTCTTTTGAGAAAGAGCCGAATAATATTTATCTTAGAGTCAAAAATAACAAAATTTACTGAACAGGTTGGATCCATAGATAACTGACAACTTAAACCAGTCAAGAGACAATGGGGTGACATCAATTATTATCCACCACCCTCAAGAGCCAAATACAGACTGATAATACATCCCTTAAATCAATTAGCAATAAACTTAGCTTAGACCAAATCAGAATGTAATGATGTAATTGATAATCCATTGGCTTGAAAAGAGTTAATAAACTGTAGTGAAAAAAAATGCTGGCAATCACAGCGGGTCAGGAAGCATCCATAGAGAGACAGCAGCCTAACATTGTGCGTAGATGACTCTTCAGAGCTTTGTAATAAGCTGTAGCTTTCAATGATCAGGCCCCACATGTGAGCGCGTTTGTGGGGCTTTTGTGGCACAGTAGTTGAGTCCCTACCTCCGGATCAGGGAGGCCTGGGTTCAAGTCCCACCTATTACAGAGGTGTGCATATCTCTGAACAGGTTGATTAGAAAATAATCGGGCAGGAAGGAGGAGCCAGCCAGCACTCTAAGCTAAACCAGAAACCAAGAACCACGAACCACGAACCACAATACATTCATAAAATCACTGCCCTGCTTTTTGGTAAGTAATTTTATAACTTAAGAGTTTCCTACAACCAGAGTGTTGCCTTATTGGTTAAAATAAAATAAATCAATTAATTTTGGGATTTGAGTATTAGAACTCAAATCAGAGTCCCCACATTGAGTCTGCACTAACCCTCCAAAGAACGTCCCACACGGACCCTAACCTCGCACCCTATCCCCATAATCCTGCATTTACCATGGTTAATTCACTTAGCCTGCACATCCCTGGACACTATAGGGCAATTTACCATGGCCAGTTCACCTAACCTGTGCATCTTGTGGGAGGAAATCAGACAAACTAGTGGAAACCTATGCAGACCTGGGGAAAATGTGCAAAGTCCACACAGACCGTGCTGCCCTTAAAAGAACTTGCTTCAAAACTTATAGATTAGAGGCTGAGTCAGACAGCTGGAAATGAGCCAGACAAATTTTTCGTTCTTAAGTGAGTCAAGGGTTATGGGGACAGAAAGGAAAAAGTGGAATTAAGGCCATAGTTAGATCAGATATGATCTTACTGAATGTTAGAGCACACTCAATAGGTGAAATTGCTTACTTCTCTCATGATTCGCAAGTTATACATCTTGATCAGCAGCAGACACGGAATAGTTCAGAAATCGTGGAAGAAAATTAGATGAGTCATGGTGATGTCCACACTAGTTTTAAAAAATAATGCAATTTGAATTCGCAATTTGATTTGGCTGTTCATAACTTGGGGGTGCTCGCTCCACTGAGCCTTTGGAAACTGAATGGCTTCTTCAGTTGTAGGCATGGACTATGAATATGGAAGCTGTTGGAAACTTAACTAGGCAGAAAACTATAGTGAATATTTTGAAAGCTTGTGTGTACCATTACATGACGATATCACCCTGAACTGATTCACTTCCGTACTACCTATAAAATATATTCCATGCAATTCTGTGACTCATTAGAATTTTACAATATAGTATACACACAATTATGAAAAATACATTGTTGGAACAAGGTTAATCTTAACACTAATTATTAAAGGATATAAAAGCGGAAGTTTTCACATCACTGAAATAAGCTGGCCGTTATTAGACTAATGAATAAGTGCTTTAACTTCAAATAACGCAGATCTTGCTAATGTCGATCTTGCCTTGTGCAATGTAACCTGTACGTCTCCAAGTTTCTTTTTACACCCTTTGATCTGTATGTCCTTGCATACTATGATCTGCCTGTACCGCTCATAAACAAAACTTTTCACTGTACTTAGATATACATGATAAATAAATCAACTGAATAACAAATAACAAAGTGGATATCTGAATGACTGAAACTGTAATCTTAAGCTGCTGAGAAGCATCTTAACGTGTGATCATAACACTCAAACTACTTTCTATCACTATCTGAACCTCAGGATGAGTGCACTAATTCTTTAGCATTCTGTAAAGTAGATTTATACTGCTAAATATTTGAAAAGCTGAATATTAAATAAGGATTGCACTGTGTGTTCAGACTACAAATCAGCCCAGAGAAGAGAATTGATTAGCACTGTCACAACAGTGTAACTTAGTTTATTCAGCAACACAAATAAAGCATTAGCAAATTCAACTGCCTTTTGGACACTTCCATGCCAAAACATTTCTGCTAAATAAAAAAAAAAATTACACGTGCATGCTTGTTTGTAAAATCTTCCGTGTTAAAGCGTTCATGGGAATCTTGTCATAAATACTCAATATGAAATAACTATGGCATTTGAAGATTCTTGACTAAATGGCTGCATTGCAACTGCTTATTAAAAGATTAATACATAATTAAAATGGTTACCAAAATTGTAACGCTTGAGTAAATAGATTTGTGTGTAAACTGAATCTCCCATCAGAACAGTGTAGAAACATTATGCTGTTGTTTCTGGCAATCGGTGGAAAAAATAAACCAGTGGTTTATGAAAGTCACCTAACTACAATGCAACAGTAATGTGAATTTACCAGCCACACTTCAGGAATAAGTTCTGGTTTTCCAATTCTTTTATGACTCAGCTTTCAATACCTGAAATCAATGAACATGATACAGATATACATAAATGGGTCAACTGCCAATGATGTTAGTAAATGGTGAGTACAGGGTCAGTACAGTAGTCTTGCAGTAACAGGCATGGTGACCAATTCCTGCAATTTTACATCCATTACATCATCATGTTCAGTAAAGAATTACTTACTTCCCCATATAGGAATGTCTTTGCTTTCTGCCTTCATTACAATGGAAGCCATGGTCATGGTAACTGGAATTGCATCAAAATATGAAGAATGTGGTGCTAATGTCATTATAGGTGCTTCTTTGGGCAAAGCACGGCGCCCTTTTATACTCATCCAATGAAAGCCACCCGCAAACCACATAGCTCTCATTATCACTTTCAGCAAAAAATCCAATGTCCTACAAAACACAAAATATAAATATGTCAAAGACCACAATTTTCAAGCAAATGATGCATTTTAGAATCCAACAGTTGTGAAACCAGAGAACTTGCAAAATCTTCTATCAAACTTAGGTCTGAACTGTCGTATCAGGCTTGAAATGTTCATGCAGTTTTTTGTTCCACAAGTCTGACCAGACCCACTGGTTTTTCCAGTACTTTTTTGTTTCAGATCTCTAACATCTGCAGTATTTTGCTTCTATTTCTATCAATTTAAGTTGTTTATCAACTTGAATCAACAGCACTGGTGCGTTCCTTTAGCAGAGGTGGCAAAGGACTCTAGATTCACTTCATATATCAACTTGAGGAAAATAACAATTTATTCTTACATTTCCAATTAAATGATGGAACTCGTTTACTTATGAGAATCACTAAGTAATAGTGGGTTTTCTCCTTGATCTGCCTCAGTCCTCCTGCAATAATTAGAGGTTGGAAATTCTTAGTATTCTAATTTGTAATAGAATTCTGTGTCACTTAACAGGAATCCAAATCATGAAGGCCAGAAGAACAAGCGATTCAATGAATTTGACGATAATCTGCGAGATCATTTTCCTTAAACCTGCTAAAAAAAAATTGGTCCTTGAACACCATGGACAGCAACAGCAATTGGTGGTGTTTCCATGCAAGCTTGATTCCAATGCTCATACTATCAAGTTAGAAATACAGCTTTGATCCTTCATGGCCATGGAGTCAAAATTCTGAAATTCCACAATACACTGAGTATACCAACACAAAAAGGACTGCAATGGTTCATGTGATTGATCATCTCCTCCTTGAAGGCAATGAGAGATGGATGATAAAACACTGCCATTGTAATACCCACATCCCATGAAATCAAGGAAATAAAAGATTTATTCGACAGATTCAAAACATGGTGCAGTGTAATGTTAATTGATTGCTACTTCAGTAATATTTTTCTTTTTTATTGCACAATCAACTGATCCACATAATGGGAATTTTGGAATCATGGTAAGTAGTATCTACTGGACAAAAAGTATTGCATTCATGACAACAAAACCAATTTAATATAAAACTTGTGAAACTATTAAACTGCAGACTTGAGAACAGAAGACAGAACATGCTGTTATAAAAGTTGAAACCTCAAAATGTATTGAGTACCTCTTTCAAATCAAGAACAACAAAATAGGTGGTCAAATATAAACTGCGTAGTCCAGACCAGAATTTACATAGATCCCTGTAATGTTAACATTAGACTATTAAGCAATAATGACAGTAATTTCCTATCAAACATTATAAACTTTAAAGACTAGATGGTTCTATGAAATTTCAGTTATGCAATATGCTTAACAGCTGTTCACATGTCATGAGCACATTTATAATATTCATTCTAAAATGGAAAAAGTATGTGCATAATTTTACCCTGATACAAAGTCTTTCATTATGCTTGCATTAAAGCTCTCACTAAAAGACTAAGTTTTATCTAATCTTTCTCCCTGCAAACAGGCTCACCGGCAGAAGATTAAACTCTATCTCCACCTGTGTTTCTCCGTCTGGCCTGAAGTGGAAGCTACATTGGAAAATTGTTTTCTTGAATAAATTAAAAGCTGAGCTTTGGAAGCAAATTCTACAACAAAAGTAAAACAGTTGCTTCTGAACTGGATGAAATGTTTTTTCTGTCCAACAGCAAGTCAATGGATGACTACATATTTCTATTAACCCTAAGAATCAATGTAATATTTCTTAAGATTAACCATGGTATTTTAGGGAAAACTAATGAGGAGATTAGCCCCAATTCCATGTCTCATATGTGAAAATCAGAACACAAGTGAGAAGGTACCAAAGCTCTCACATGGCAAAAAAAAATACATTTCTCCTTCCCTCCCCCAATTTTTTAACCTTTAAGATATAAATACTCAAATGGTGCCAGCTCACCAAACACATTAGAAGTAAATGATTTTAAGGCAGTAAAGGGTAGGAAAAAGCAAGGCTTGTTCAAATTAGCCAGCGCCAGATATACTTCTGGAATAGCAACAGTTAATACCCTCGATACTGGGAAGCTTGACTCAGATACAGTCCCTACAGCAAAAAGTGTAAATAATTCTAAGTATGAGAAACTGAGACCAAGCAAACTAGTAAGCTAGGACAGGAATCATCTCAAGTGATTCTAGAAGCTTTTGAAACCCCTCCAGAACAAAACCAATCTGGCCAGAAGTCACAATACTAGGTCATATTCCAACAGGTTTATTTGAAAATGCAAGCTTTCGCAGCATAGCCACTTCAAGAGAAGTGAGAAAGAAGCATACAGAACACAGATTAAGTAAAAGATCAAAAGGTCACACAACTGATGAAGATGTATTAGCAAACCTAAGTTGCTGTTAAATTTTTAATCAGTTAGAAGGTTTTAACTGATTAATATGTATATATAAATCCACGAATGTCTTTCAAGTCACTGCCCTGAGAGAATTAAAAGGTTTTATCAGTGTAAAGCAGAGGTGATATTTTAGGTCAGACAATGCACGTTAGGTGTGAGGCCATGTTTAGAACCTGTGTGTGTTTTGGCTTGGAGTCAGCCTGATTTTACTTCTAAAGAAGGAATGTATAACATGCCAGAATGACTGACTGTCCATTAATTGTGTGCTTTTTAAACAAAATAGCACAAATTCACCCCATGGATTTCTATGGGCGGGTGTGTATGAGGGGAGAGACTGACAGAGAGACAGAGACAGAGTGTTTTTGCGAGGGAGAGAAGGAGAAAGAGAAAGTGTGTGTTCTCTCTTTCGTTCTCTTAGGGTAGCGACTTGAAAGAAATTTAGGGATTTACATATACATATTTATCATTTAAAACTGATTAACTGATTAATGATTTAATAACATTTTAGGTTTGTTTAACATATCATCTGTTGAGACCCTTTGGTCTTTTACTTATAAATTCTGTTTGCTTCTGTGTCACTTCACCTGATGAAGGGCCTATGCTCCAAAAGCTTGTGCTTTCAAATAAACCTGATGGACTATAAACTTTGTCGTGATTTCTGACCTTGTCCACCCCAGTCCAACACTAGCACCTCCACATCACAACAACCAATCTGATTATTGATTGCATATCCAATATCTCCAAGGAAGAGCGCAAAACCAAGCATGTATTACTAATGTTAGTTGGTTATTAACCATGATCAGTACTATCTTATAACTAGACATGTTTCAAGTGTCTCTCAAGGGGAGAGATGACAAGGCAAATAATTAAGGAAATGGGTAGGTGAAAGGGTGCCCTTGTGCCATCTCTGGAGGTTAACATTAGCCAGTAGGGTACTAGAAACCTGTGATGATAATAAAGGAAGACATTACATGGCAATGAAATCTATCCTAAGGAAGATTCACAATATTGGCAAGTATTATTAGGGTACATGGGTATCATTAAGTAACCCACCAATTCACTTGACTGTTATGAATAATACCAGGAAAGGAATTGATCTATCCCAATGTCATCAGCAGGGAGAGCACCAGGCATGTCCAGAAGAACTAACCAGGTAAAAAATTATGGATTGTGTTTTGTTACATTTGAGAACTGCTTGTTGTCGATTTTGCCTATGAATAATTATTTTCTGCAATATGCCATTATCTGGCAGATTATGTAGTGATTGCTTCTGCGAGTTACAGCGGGAA
>NC_063333.1:106434724-106445442 GCF_021869965.1 Rhincodon typus | reverse complement strand
CTTTGGCAGGTAGGGAGAGGAAATGGAAAGCTCAGCCAGTTCA
Organism: Rhincodon typus; assembly: GCF_021869965.1. Lineage (NCBI taxonomy): Eukaryota > Metazoa > Chordata > Chondrichthyes > Orectolobiformes > Rhincodontidae > Rhincodon > Rhincodon typus. The sequence goes on along the minus strand of NC_063333.1, from coordinate 106,445,399 downwards.
AAGAAAACAAAGGAGAGAAAACTCTGTCCCTTTGCAGCTGATTGTATTCGAATGCAGCAAATATGACCGAACATGCCTGGCCATAGTGGAGTTCCTGAACCACATCAGGCAATGTTGAGCACAGTTGACCACCAAGACATAGACAACTCTCCTACAAGTTGAAGGCTGCCATTTATGGAGATCATGGGAACCATATTCGTTCTTCAGCAAGAAATGTACTTCTCATAGGTTCTCAAGGGCTTATATGTATTTAAAGAGAAGTTTTCCTTTGCAGCCAAAAATAGTAAAGCAAAATCGCAGAGCTATAGGAAAATCCTGGGAGCAAGGTGAGGCATGGTGGCACAGTGATTAGCACTGCTGCCTCACAGCGCCAGGGACCTGGGTTCAATTCCACCCTTGGGCCACTGTCTGTGTGGAGTTTGCACATTCTCCCTGTATCTGCGTGAGTTCCCTCCGGGTGCTCTGCTTTCCTCCCACAGTCCAAAGATGTGCAGGCTAGGTGGATTGGCCATGCTAAATTGCCTGTATTGTTCAGGGATGTGTAGATTAGGTGGGTTATAGAGGGATGGGTTTGGGTGGGTGCTTTGAGGGACAGTGTGGACTTGTTGGGCCAAAGGGCCTGTTTCCACACTCTGGGGATTCTATATCTACATTCTTTTGCAGATTCCTCTGCCGCCCCACCTAATTTTGTATCATCAGCAAATTTCTGTGCATTATGCCTCCTCCTCCAAGTCATTAATATAGGTAGCAAATAACTGAGGCCCCAGGACTGATCCTTGTGGCATTTCACTAGTTGTGTCTTTCCAACCCAAAGAATACCCATTAATACTGATTGTCTACCTTCTATATGTTAACCAATCCTCAAACCATCCCAACACATTATCGCCAATACCATGAGCTCCTATCTTGTGCAATAACTGTTCAATTGGCACCTTTTACAATGTCTTCTGGACAGCCAAATATACTACATCTACTGGTTTCTCTTTATCAACACTACTTGTTATATCCTAAAAGAACTCTAGAAACTTTGTCACACATGATTTGCCTTTCCCTAAACAATTGCTGGCTCTGTTTGACTGTATTAAGCTTTTCTAAATATCCTGCTATTTATTTCTTAATAATGGACTCTGGCATTTTCCAAATGATGGATGTTAGGCTAACTGACTTATAGTTTCCTACTTGCTGTCTCCCTCCCTTCTTAGACAGGGGCGTCAACAATTACAGTTTTCCAATCTGCTGGAACCCTCCGAGAATCCAGTAAGTTCTGGAATATTTCAGCCAATACCTCCACTTCCTCTGTAGCTACTTCCTTTAAAACACTTGGATATAGACCATCAGGTCCTGGCAATTTTTTCATCTTCAGTCCCATTAGTTTATCAAATACTTTGTCCCTCATGACAGAGATTGTTACAAGATCATTATTCCCATTAGCATCTTGGTTTTCTGATATTTTTGAGACATTTATAATGTCATCCATTGATGCAAAATGTTGATTTGAATTATCTGCCATTTTCCTGTTCCCCATTGTCAGGTCTCCAGTTGCATCCTCCCATGGTCCTAAATTTACCTTATTCTCTTTTTATATAGCCATAGATATTCTTGTTTGTTTTTATTTTTCTTGCCAATTCATTTCATAATCAAGTTTCTCCATTTATTAGAATTTTAGTTATCCTATACTTCTTATAAAACTTCTGATCTACTGGTTTACCACTAGTTTTTCCCACTTTGCCATTTTGTTGTAGTTTTTTGATTGGATATACTCCTTGACACCTTTTTTAACCATATATGATTCATCCTGCTCATCGAGTACTTCTTTTTGACTGGAATAAATTTTTGCTGACAATTATGGAATGTCTGAATGAAATGAAATGAAAATTTTAAATATCTGCCACTGCTCAAGTACCGACCTTCCCCTTAGTCCATTTTCCCAGCCAACTTTTTACATCGCTTTCTTCTTTCTGTAGTTACCCTAAATTACGCTGAAGATGCCGGTTTGAGACTCTCCTTTAAACTAAATTGAAATTCAACTATAACACAGTGTGGAGCTGGAGGATCACAGCAGGCAAGGCGGTATCAGAGGAGCAGGAAAGCTGACGTTTTGGATCGGGACCCTTCTTCAGAAATGGGGGAGGGGGAAGGGAGCTCTGAAATAAATAGAGAGAGGAGGTGTGGGCCAGGGAAGGTAGGTGGGATAGTGATAGGTGAGTGCAGGTAGGCAGTGGTGGGGATTGGTCAGTGAGGTGGGTGGAGCGGATAGGTGGGAGAGAAGACGGACAGGTCAAGGAGGCGGGGATGAGAGGGAGGATTGGTCATGGGATGAGGCCGGGTGTGGGGAGATTTTGAAACTAGTAAAGTCCACATTGAGACTATTGGGTTGTAGGCTCCCAAGATGGAATATGAGGTGCTGCTCCTCCAGTTTCTGGGTCGCATCGTTGTGACACTGAAGGAGGCCCAGGATGGACATGTTGTCCAGGGAGTGGGAGGGGGAGTTGGAGTGGTTCACGACTGGAAGGTGTTGTCGTTTGTCGCGAACCGAGTGCAGGTGCTCTACAAAGCAGTCTCCGAGCCTCAGAGCCTTTGTGACAAACGACAACACCTTCCAGTCGCGAACCACTTCAACTCCCCCTCTCACTCCCTGGACAACATGTCCATCCTGGGCCTCCTCCAGTGTCACAATGACGCCACCCAGAAAGTGGAGGAGCAGCACCTCATATTCTGTCTTGGGAGCCTACAACCCAATGGTCTCAATATGGACTTTAATAATTTCAAAATCTCCCCACCCCTGGCCTCATCCCATGACCAACCCTCCCTCTTATCCCCGCCTCCTTGACGTATTCGCCTTCTCTCCCACCTATCCGCTCCTCCCACCTCACTGACCAAACCCCACCACTGCCTACCTGGACTCATCTATTGCCATCCTACCTACCTTCCCCAGCCGTTTTAATCCTCGCCTCCTTGACCTGTCTGTCTTCTCTCCTATATATTTCCTTCTCATCCCTGCCTCCTTGACCTGTCCATCTTCTCTCCCACCTATCCGTTCCTCCCACCTCACTGACCAATCCCCACCACTGCCTATCTGCACTCACCTATCACCATCCCACTTACCTTCCCCGGCCTCACCCTTCCTCTCTCTATTTACTTCAGAGCTTCCTTCCCCCTCTCCCATTTCTGAAGAAGGGTCCCGACCCAAAACGTCAACTTTCCTGCTCCTCTGATGCTGCCTGGCCTGCTGTGTTCCTCCAGCTCCACACTGTGTTATCTCTGACTCCAGCATCGGCAGTTCTTACTATCTCTGAAATTCAACTATGTTGTGAACATTTACCCCAAGAGGGCCCTTAACTGCATGATCTCTTATTAATGCTACCTCATTATATATTACAAGATCTGAAATAACGCATTTTCAGGTAGGCTGTGCAATATACTTCTCGGAAAAGCAATTCCTAATGAACTCCATAAGTTTGTCATCCATGTCATCCTTGCACATCTAATTTGTCCAGTCAATATACAGATGAAGATCACACTCATGACAATTGCAGTGCCCTTCTAATGTTCAATTATTTCCTAATTTACGGTTTTTCCTATAGTGAGACAACTCATCAAGAGCCTATAGATGATTTCCACCCATGTCTTATTTCCCTTGTTATTCCTTATTTGTATCTAAACTGATCCCATAATATGATCTATTGCACCTTTATCATTACTCACCAGCACACATTACCTTCCTTATTTACATATCCACCCCATCTCCTTTTCCTTTAAGCCTATATTTCCAGAATGTCAAATAGCCTTAGGTAATGAGCTCCCAGTCTTGGTCACACTGCAGCTATATCTTTGCAACAGCTATCAAGTCATATTCATTTATTTCTATTTGTGCTATCAACTCATCTATCTTGTTCAAAATGCTTGCATTTACTTAAATAACTTTAAACTTTGTTTTATTGTTAACTGTTTTTACTTATACTCATTCTAAATCTGTTGCAATGTTCTGTGTATATTTTCTGCCCCTTCCTTTCACACTTTATCATTCACTTTTTCATTACCTTGTACCTCTCCTCACTCATTTCTTTTTTTATTTTTTAAACTTTCCTCCAATAGAGCCCTCCCCACAAAACCTAAGTATTTTAAAGCCCTATGTGCAATCCTAGTTATACAATTGCCAGGACACTGGTTCCAGTATGGTTCAAATGAAACCTATCTCAATGGAACAGATCTCTCTTTCCCAGTGCTGGTGTCAGAGGCCCATGATTCAGAACCTATTTCTCTCTTACCAATCTTTGAGCAGTGTATTAACCTCTTTAATCTTATTTACATCATTACATCAATCCTGAGATTAATACCTTTGTGGTTTTGCTTTTTAATTTGCCCCAAACTGCTTGTAATCCATCAGCAGAACTTCCTTCTTAGTCATATCTATGTCATAGGTACCTACGTGGACCATGACAGCTGGAGCCTTCCTATCCCATTCCAAATTTATCTCTAGCCCAAAGGAGATGTCATGAACCTTGGTACCATTTAGGCAATGCAACATTCAGAGCTTTCTGTTTTTATTGTAGAGACCTATATCCCAGACCATTGACTGTGCTATCACCTATTATTACTACATTTCTTTTTTTCTCCCAGACTTGAATGGTACTGTGTACCATGCTGGTTTAGTCAGTTGGCTCTCATCCATCATCTCTTCCAGGGAGCAAGAACTTCAGTACCGATTGGACCAGGGCACTGGCTGAGATTCCTACAAAGCTAAATTCTGGTTCCCAATACCTGTTTCAGTTGCAGTCACTCTCTATTGTCCCTGACCACAAACCAAACTTGATGTAATTAATCTAGGCAGTATGACTGTTTCCTGAAGCACAGAGCCTGGGTAACTCTGAGCTGATGTTTCTTGAACAGCCAACACTTGCTGCACACTGATCGGATCACACCAATCTCCAACAGCTCCCATATACTGCAGCTGCAAAGTATTTGTCTGTCCAGTCATCTCTGTTCAATTTAATTAATTAAGTTGGATGTTAAATATTTTAAAGTGAATGTCCATTCTGTAATTTCCTACCTGTAATAACATCTCCTGAATTATACCACTTAGCCAATCAAAATAGACACAGAAGAAATACCCACCAATCACCAACACCGCATGGGCCCAAGCTATGCCTGCTTCTTCGTAGGATACATGGAACAATCCCTCTTCCGTAGCTACACTGGCCCTATCCCCCACCTCTTCCTCTGTTACATCGATGACTGTATCGGTGCCACCTCGTGCTCCCACGAGGAGCTCGAACAGTTCATCCACTTCACCAACACCTTCCACCCCAACCTTAAGTTCACCTAGACCATCTCTGATACCTCTCTCTCCTTCCTGGACCTCTCTGTTTCCATCTCTGGCAATCACCTGGAAACCGATATCCATTTCAAGCCGATCGACTCCCACGGCTACCTAGAATACACCTCTCACCCACCTTCCTGCAAAAATGCCATCCCCTATTCCCAATTCCTTCATCTCCACCGCATCTGCTCCTGAGATGAGGCATTCCACTCCCGGACATCCCAGATGTCCTCGTTTTTCAAGGCCCGCAACTTCCCCTCCATGGTGGTTGAAACGTCCTCGATCATGTCTCTCGCATTTCCCGCAAGTCATCCCTCGCACTCCCTCCCTGCAATAACAACCAAAAAAGAATCCCCCTCATCCTCACGTACCACCCCACCAACCTCCGGATCCAACGCATCATCCTCCGGCACTTCTGCCATCTGCAATCTGATCCCACTACCAAAGACATTTTTCCCTGCCCACCTTTATCTGCTTTCTGGAGGGACCACTCTCTCCATGACTCCATGTCTGCTCCACAGTCCCCACCAGCCCCACCATCCCCAGCACTTTTCCCTGCAACAGCAGGAAGTGCTACACCTGCCCCTACGCCTCCCAGGCCCCAAGAAGACCTTCCACGTCAAACAGATGTTCACCTGCACATCTTCTATTGTGGTATACTGTATCCGCTGTTCCCAATGTGGCCTCCTCTACATTGGGGAAACCAAGCGGAGGCTTGAGGACCGCTTTGTGGAACACCTACGCTCGGTTCGCGACAAATGACTACACCTCCCAGTCACGAACCATTTCAAATCCCCCTCCCACTCCTTGGATGACATGTCCATCCTGGGCCTCCTGCAGTGCCACAACGATGCCACCTGAAGGTTGCAGGAACAGCACCTCATATTTCGCTTGGGAACCCTGCAGCCCAATGGTATCAATGTGGACTTCACAAGCTTCAAAATATCCCCTCCCCTGACCGCATCCCAAAACCAGCCCAGCTCATCCCCGCCTCCCTAACCCGTCCTTCCTCCTATCTATCCACTCCTCCCACCTCAAGCCCCACTCCCATCTCCCACCTACCAGCCTCATCCCACCTCCTTGACCTGTCCATCCTCCCTGGACTGACCTATCACCTCCCTAACTCCCCACCTATACTCACCTTTACTGGCTTCATCTCCACCTCTTTGATCTGTCTGTGTCCTCTCCACCTATCTTCTCCTTTATCCATCTTCTATCCGCCTGCCCCTCTCTCCCTATTTATTTCAGAATCCCCTTCCCCTCCCCCATTTCTGAAGAAGGGTCTAGACCCGAAACATCAGCTTTCCTGCTCCTCTGATGCTGCTTGGCCTGCTGTGTTCATCCAGCTCTATACCTTGTTATCTCAATCACCAACACCTACCTGTTTTTCTGTGATGTCACACTTTGGCTCAGATAGTTCAAGTGTTGACGGGGGTCTCTGCTGCCAGTTTTTACCTCCTGCTGCCCTTCCAGCTCAAGGCTACTCTCCTAGTCTGCTTCACAGTGTTATTGACCTTCTGCATCCTCCTCCCAATCTCTTGAAGAAGAGCCATGGGATATTTTACATTAAGCAAAGAATGTAACAAACATCTCACCTCACAGTGTTTAACAATGTTTAACACAGCAAATAACATCTCATCTCACAATGTTCAACTCCCTCAGTGTCAGCCTAGATATTTTACCAGCCTAGACTTAAACTTTTGGAACGAGACTTGAATCTACAATCTTCTAACTCAGAAGCAAGAGTTCTGTCAGCTGAGCCACAGCAGTGATACCACTCTGTTTCACTTACTGACTTAATGCAAATAAAACTGCTCTTGTTAAATATTATCAAATGTGATTTGTCACCAAATCTGTTGCCTGATGGTCGAATTCTTCAGGAGGCTGATGTGGCTGTACACATTCGCCGTACTCTGCCTCTCTATTTAACAAATTGAACCAATACATTGTTTCCTCAGTCTCCTTTGATGTAGCATTACCTACATATAACTAATGGCACTGATTAAGAGACAAAAGGATATAGGCCAGGCCTAGGCATCTGTCTGCCAGTGAAACAGCAGAAATAATTGTGTCTGAGAAATGAACCGGCATTTAGTGGTTATCATCAGTGGGGAAGAACCATTTCCCAGGATCGGAAATGCTAATCATCAATCTCCTTGCACATGAAATGTCTCTGTTTAATAGCTGATAGAGCGTCTCCAAAGGCTTTTTTGGCTCTTTGTTTAAAATGACATATAATGGGACTTGCCTTATCAGCGCCTCTAAATGCATTTTCTGTGCTTTATCCCCACTAGGGGATTAGTCCAGTCTAATAAATATATGCTGGATTGATTTTGAGCTCTGGATAATTTAATCCATCAATATAACATTAAATGAATATGCAAAGGACCTCTTTGAGGATGAAAAAACAGAATGGAACATTCTTATTAATTTAAAATGGATTTGAGAAATGGAAAGGGCTCTCTGCTATTAGTATCTGCCACTAGACCTAACCTCTGTGTATTGCTACCTTGTAAATTCAGTGCTTTATTTAAACATAGCCACATGCATTCTTGGCCACTTAAAAGAGCTTAGAGTTATCAGAAGTGGAGCTGTTCCAGTGTATTTTATAAACCAACACATCTCAGCTGGCCTGCAGCATTTCTTTGGTATCTGAACAGATTAACAAATATTATGATGTGAGTATTCTGCAAACTACTGTGCAGATTGTGTGTAAAGCTGGCCAAACACAGGATAATTAGGGCAATGTTTTATTTTGTTAATATGGGAGAACTTAAAAATGTAATTTTAATAGCATTTTGATTGTTTTAAAGTGGTTTTGATTAACATATCTCCGTCACAAAAACAATTTGAACATAAATGCTGGAGCTAAACATGAAGCTAAATGATATGGTTAACACAAAGGGTATCGTCAAGGCTAGGCTGACAGGCCCTGGAAAGGAAGGTAAGTGGGATTGTAGTCTGGGTGAACAAGCTGGAAAAACCTTGAGGGGACCCATCAATTAACTCAGGAGATGACCTACCTATTACCAGTATGAGCAGAGAAAGCTGCTAAGCATCCCACTTGATGCTGGTCTTGCTAACTATGGGAAAATTGCAGCAGTGTAAGAACAGAAAGCTTCAAATAATTCTTGGGTGGAAGAGTGCTTCCCCCACTCCATATAGAATTCTAGCAGGGCAGGATGGAAGATAGATGTCAAGAATATGCTCATGGCATTGCACCTAATTTTACAAACCTGCCCACATGCCAAACCTTGTGTATGTGTAAAATGCAACCCAATTATTACTTCTACCTTAATGCTATTTGTTGTTTCTTTAATCATTTGTTTTCAGGAACTTCTGATCACTGTCATTTTGGTGAAAATGAATTCATTTTCTTTCTTGTTGTAATGAATTTCACCCATACATAGGCATCAAAGTTTCTCATTGAGATTGCTTGAGAAATTGATTTGACATAAATTACAAGACATGAGGCCATATGTAACATGTGGTTGCATGCAGACAGGGTGGAAGGTGGGGGGTGGTGCTCTTGGTTAGATCCCAATTGACATGCCACTATATCTCTATTGTGTCATTCAGGAGAAGCAACTTCAGAATGTAAGACCGAGAGACGCCCAAGACTTGTGGAGGTGTGTCACATGTAAATATTATGACCCCAGTTGAGAAAGAGGTGGTGGAGATCACTGTAGAGTAGGGCAGCCATGCCATTGCTGATGACAAGGATGAATAGGCCAGATATCATTGCGAGAATAAATGCAATCTCATACAGAGACACTGTGAGAATGTGATGTGTTCATAGATGGTGCTGGATTTTAATGATTTTCTTTGAGTTTCCCGTACTGCTCCTCATAATCTGGATCATACACCATAGCTACCAGATGATAACGACAACTCTACATCTGAGGACGATGAGACCCAAGACCCAGAAAAAGTCACCATCACTTGCCACTTCCACAACTGCCACCCACTCAGTTACACTCACATGGGCATTGAAGGGATAACATGTAGAATTTGGGGCATTTGCTAGTTGGCATCTTCCAGTTGCTGACAGAGGCTGTGACAGCTGAGACCTCTGATACTTGGATGCACTAATGCTGAATCCCAAGCTGAATAGAAACCTCTGAGAATGACCACAAGAAGCCTACTGGACATACAGAAAAAGGCAGAGGAACAATTGGCAGAGATGTCAGAGGCAATGCATAACTTTTAACGGATAATAGAGGAAATCTTCCGAGTTATGATCTGTGTCATTTCTCAGACGTGAACATGGATGACTTACGCTTGGAGAGGCTGGTGACTGCCGTAGAAGTCTAGGTCCAGCATATGGTCCTGGACCTAATACAACAGGGCATGAGGCCTTGGAACCTTCTTCCATATCCTCATTCTCTTTCAGGATACCAGTAAATGTCATTGTCACAGCAAGAGGGAGGAAGAGCACTGATCTAGCCACCGTAGGGATGGGGAGGATGGTAGGGAAGTGTGTCCTCTCATGGCACTCCCAGGATGAATGGCCACTTCTTGTCTCTTTTACTGGTGGCCCTGAAGCCTATAGTAAGTCAGGTCAAGAATGTTGCTCCTGCATCTGTGCAAGGCATTCTCATTAGGCCTGAGCACTCAAGGGCTTAGAACGCCACAGGATGGCTACAAAAATTATTGCAAGCAAATGCGGCATCACTCCCAGCAGCCTTCCTCCAACTTAGCATCAAGACTATGAGAGGAAAAGGAGATTTAAGAAGTTACAGGGGCACAAAGATGGCATGGGCATTCAACCACTGTACACTTATTGTCATGTAAAAATGTCACATTATATTTAATTCATTTAATTCAATATTTATTTATTGGGACTGTCTCTGTAAAAAAGGTGTATTATCCTGGCATGCCCTCCAGTTAGCAATCATTGATGGTTGGAGGGGTTGAAGGGACAGCTCAGTTCTTTGCAATGATGTTGTTATATATTACCATTCAGTCTTCATTAGATGTTCATATGACGAGGTTTGTATTCTCAACTTTTGGGACATGGCTAAACATGTAGCATCCCTTTTGTATGGTGACAAGATTATTTGTTTCTAAAAGAATTGAATTGATATACTTACAGCATTTAAAGGTCTAACATGATGGAGCAGGATCCATAGTCTTGGTCATGGTAGTCTTAATGACTTGTATCCTTGTGAGCAGTACTTATCCTTGGGAATAGCCTTTATTTTTGATTGTACGTAACAATAATCTGCTTCCCTAGCCCCTCTGGGTAATAGAGAATGTGGGTTATAAACTTGCTCCAGGGTGAGGTTTGGAGAGTTCAGTGAACATTTCAGGCAGGCAATGGTTTGTTAGTGATGCAACACTAGTCAGTTAGGC
>NC_063333.1:106427359-106434224 GCF_021869965.1 Rhincodon typus | reverse complement strand
GAACCGGCAGCATGCATGGAGAGAAAAATTGCATTAATATTTCAAGTCAGATAGGAATCTTCGGAATTAGAGAACTTCTGATTTATCAGCAAAGCAACTCATCACTCTCACATTTCAAACTACACCTTAATGACTCATGAAACATATAATACTTCCATCTCATTCTACCTTAATGCAACTTCACAACCCTTCTCTCAAATCTCCCCACTCATTTACAAGTTAACTCAAACTCACATCTCCCTTTCATGTAGTCTCAACTGCCTTGACAATTTGGACACTTAACATGTTGGTTCATTTTCACCTTAAGTCCAAGGGTCATAATTGAGAGTACACCTGATATTAACTGACTTAATTTCAACTCCTGTCAGGTCTCATTCTCAGTCAAAATTCTCCTGGATGATGACAACAAGCAATGACAGACCGGTTCTTTAAAACTCTTTCACAAACCTTCTTCACCTACACCTATAAGCAGTCTGAACCTTTCATGGATCTATTCGTCACCAAGATTCACTCGAACAGCTTTTGCTGCCATCTTCCCAGCTCCTAACTGGGAGAAAATCCTATAAATCGACCTCACAATCAATGCATAATCTAGATTTTCTTCCAGCTTCCCTTTGCTCACACTGCATGTCCCCAAAAGCTTCTCCAAATTCAATTTTGTTGATACACTTTGCTACATTTCCTTTTCCTAACAACTCCTAAACAGTTACCTTTCCCGGCCCTGAGGTGACTAAAGGAAAATAAACCTGCCAGGCTACACAAATAGAGCAATGGAATGGGACTTACAAAGTTTATTTTTAAACACCCTTTTTTGTAACTCTTTGTACAATCTTTATCACCATGTGCTCCTCTCTCCACTTTGTCACAACCCTGAAGGGAGGAGTGTACTTGTAATCAAGCCCCACTTCTCCATTAGTCATCACAATTGATATTATAAACTTATTTAGAATAAGCGACAAAACATGGTTTAATTGTTATGAAAAACTAACTATATGCCCTTATAACCCAACATGAACATATTCATTTGCAACTAAGACAGACAACTCTGCAGAAATATTATAAGTAGAAAACTGGCAAAAAGGAACAATTTCTGTGCATTCAATAGTCCTTTGGTTTCTTTAATTTATGATTATGATGATGATGATGATGATATCACATTCTTGTCGACCTCAGAGTGACAATGAGACATCAGATTATTTGGACCAAGGTCTTTGCTTGAATCACAACTTAAAAATCTAAAGGGCTGTTGTGACACACACACAGACCAATGACCTCCCCAGGAATCGCAATGAGGTCTTCAGACCTGGTTGCAGAGTTACGAAGGTGACTGAAGAGAAGGAAATCTAAATAAGTAATCTCAGGACTACATCCAGTCCCACATGCTAATCAATACACAAATAGAGAAACTGACTGATTGAACTCTTAGCTGGAGAGCTAGCGTAACAAGGAGGACATCAGATATCAGAGGCATTAGCTCCAGTTCTAAGGCAGATGAGACAAAATATACCTCAACAGTGCAAGGATGTTAGTCCAGGCCGAGATATTCGTTAGTGCTGCTGTGGAGTGTTTAAAATAGAGTGACAAGGAGATGGGAACCCAAGAGGGAGCTCAGGATTGGGGGTCACAAAACTGATTAAAGGAAATAGAGAAATGAAGCAAAAATAGAAAGCAGAGAAAGTACTGGCAAGCATCAAATAAGATCAAAATAAAAAATGTCTTAAAAAAAATTAAAAAGGGACACTCGATGCATACATCATTCACAGAAGGTTGATCCCAATACAGAAATTGAAGTAAATGAGTGATTTAATTGCCATTATGAAGACATGGCTACAGGGTGACCAAGACTTTGAATTAAGGGATATTTAGCATTTAGACAGGATGGACAAAAAGTATAATAAAATGGTGGGGTAGCACATCTAAGCGATTTGATCAGTGCAGTAGTCGAAGCACAGTTTAGATGTAGAATCAGTTTGAGTTGAATGAAGAGTTAGCACAGAGCAGAAAACATGATTAGGAATTGTTCATTGCTCAAAGCTATTAGGGGGCCAAAGCAAGTGTCTTACAAGGAAGGATGCCAGAAGGAGAGTGCTAAACTTGAGGAATGATAGCAATTTAAAAACTGCTAAAGGAGAACCAGGAAACTCATTACAAGGAAAACAGAATATGAATCCAAATTAGCAAGGGACACAAAGGCAGACTACAAAAGCATCTTTAAGTATATGAAAATAAAAAGATTAGCTAGGACAAATTTGGGCCCATTAAATTCTTCTACACCCACATGAATAGTCGAAGACACAAATGGCAGCAAAACTAAATAGTTACTTCATTTGTCTTCATGGAAGAAAATACAGAAAATCTCCCAGAAATACCAGATGGCCAAGGGGCATGTGGAATTGAGGAGACAAAGTTAAAAAAAAGTAATACTTGAAAAATTAACTGGGTTGAGCACTGATAAATCTCCTAATACAAATGAGCCTCATCCCAGAATTTTAAAGACATGTGTCTAGAGATCATACAATCACAGAATCCCTACAGTGTGGAAGCAGGCCAATCAGCCCATTGAGTCCACTCCAACCGTCCGAACAGCATCTCACCCGGGATCCCCCTCCTGACCCTATCCCTGCAACCCTGCACTTCCCATGGCTTACCCACCCAGCCTGCACATCCTTGGACACTTATGGGCAATTTAGCATGGCCAATTCTACTAACCTAGACATATTCGGACTGTGGGAGGAAACCACAGCATCCAGAGGTAACTCAGGCAGTTGCGGGTCTGTGTGGAGTTTGCACAGTTGTCCAAGGGTGGCATTGAACCCAGATCCCTGGTGCTGTGAGGCAGCAGCGCTAACCACTGAGCTACTGTGCATTTCTTTCAGAATTCTATAGATTCTGGAGAGGTTTCTGCAGTCTGGAAAATAGCAGTTGAACACACCCACTACTGGCTAGACCACTGACTAAGATTGTGATATTTCAAAAAGAATGGTAAAATTTGGCAGAAAGGGAATTCAGCTGAGAAAACGGAGTTTTTTTTGAGGATAAGACACAGCTTTGATAAAGGAGAACTAGTGGATGAGATGCATTTGGATTTTCAGTAAAGTTTTAATAACATTTCACATTATGGTTAATGAATAAAACAGCACATGGGATTGAGGGACATATACTACCATAGCTTCAGATTTAGTTAACAGCAAGTGGAGTGTGGAAATAAAATCAGCATTCTCAGCACAGCCCCAATCTCTGAGTCAGCAGAACTGTCCTACCTGCTCCACAGGGGTGTAATAACATTTGTGAACAGGTTTTCTTTGAAAATATTGGAAAGGAGGACTGGTTACAATATTACCAAATTTGCTGATGACATCAACTGGATGAGAATGCAAATTGAGAGAAAGCAAAGCAGTTTCAAGAAGACTTACACAGACTAAGTGAACAGACCACAACATGACATATGGAATATAATCTAAGAATGAAGTTATCCACATTAGTTAAAAACAAAAACAGGAAGGCAGAGCATTTCTTAAATAGTGAAAGGTTGAGAATTACTAGTGTCCAAAAGGACCTGCGTCCTTGGTCATGACTCACGAAAAGTTAGCATGCAGGTCTAGCAGGCAGATGGCAATGGAAGACACAGATTAACCTTCAGCAGAAGGGGATTTGACTGGAGGAGTAAAGGTGGCTTGCTCTAGTGTATAATGCCTTGGTGAGGCCTCATCTAGTGTATTACAAGCATAAAAATTACAAACAAAAGTTAGTCATTCAGTTCAAGCCTATTCCACAAGATCACAATTGATCTGTTTGTGTTTTAAATTCCACATTCCCATCTACTCCAAAAAACCTTTAATCCTCTTCCTAAGTAGTATCTACTCACTTCTGCCTGTAAAATACTCATTAGTCACACCTTCAATATTTTGAGGAAAGGCTGAGTTGCCTGACACTCCTAAAAGGTTCACAAGGTTCTGTGCATACACACTTCTCATAACACGCTGCCAGTACAAACATGGCAGCACCCAAATCAGCGCAATAAAAATGGCTGAGTAGGGTGGAATGACATCACTGACAGAGGTAATGAGCATGCAAGTCATAATTATGTGGACTGAAAGCACATTCAGGGAGTGAGCAGACATGCTCTAGTTTCAAGCTGTCTCAATCTTCAGAGAAATGCACATCATCTCTGTCCTAAAAGGGTGGTCCTAACTTTAAAATGGAGGTAGGAAGAAGTTGGGGTGGAAGAGAGGGAGGTAGAAGCCCTGCTACATGGAAGTGCTGAGGTTCACCCAATTAATCCCTGGGATGGTAGGATTGTCTTACATTGAGAGATTGAGGAGGCTGGGTCTGTATTCTTATGAATTGAAGAATGAGGAGTGACCTCATTGAAACAAAATTCTTACAGAGCACTGCAAAGTGCATGGTAGACACTTCCCTAAGCTGGTGAGTCTGAAATCAAGAAACATGATCTTAATACGCAGGTCACTCAAAACTGAGATAAGGAGCATTTCTTCACCCAAAGGGTGGTGAATCCTGGGAATTTTCTGCCCCAGAAAGCTGTAGAAGCTCATTAAGCATGTCATGTCCAGGCTGAAATTGATAGATAGTGGAGACTAATAACATCAACGGGCATGGAGGTAGTGGGAATATGTATCAAGGTGTATGATCTAAATCTACTTTGTGGTGCAGACATGACAGGCTGAATGATCTACTGTTCCCGTGTTCCTTCAGGTAGCTGAAGGAAATGGTTAAATCATTGACATTGGCTTGTCAAAGGAGGGAATACTTCACAAATGGGAAACTATGGAGAGAGAAGATTTGTGAAGACTTTTGCAACAGAATGTACCACTGGTCTGGGTCACACCAAGCACAAAAGAATTGTAGTTGCATGAAGTCAATCATCTCAGCCCAGGGCACTACTACCAGAGTTTCTTAGGGTGGTGCCCTAAGCCAAACCATTTGATTTACCAATAGCCTTCACTCTCTCATAAGTAGAGATGTCTACTGATAATTCCAGAGTGCCAATTCAATTTGCAACTCCTCAGATAGTGGAGTAGTTGACATTCAATAAGACCTAGACAACATTTAGTCTGGAACCACTAAGCAGCAAGCAACTCAAGTAATAAGTCCTGCCAACTTCAACAATAAGTTGTGGGGACTTTCTAGGATATTCAAGAGTTATACCTCACCACATCCATCATCATTCTGGAAATACCCCATTGACCAAAATAAACTGAACTAGACAAGCCATATAAATGCAGCTATAAGATCATAAGAAATAGGAGCAGCCCCTAGAGACCGCTCAGTTATTCAGGAGGACTGTGGCTGATCTGAATTCTTCATGTCCACTTTCTTGCATTTTCTGTAACCCTCGATTCCCCTCTTGATCAAGAATGTATCTTTCTCAGCCTTAAGTACACACAAGAACTCTGCCCCAATAACTCTCTGGGGCAAAGAGTTCCAAAGACTCCTAGCCCTTTGAGAACCAGTTGAAGGCCGGGAACTCTGCGGTGAGTATTCCACTTCCTGAGTCCCAAAGATTATTCACCACTTACAAAGCAATATCAGAACACAAGAACAAGGACCAGGAGTAAATCAGCACCTTGAGCCTGCTCCTCCATTTGATACTATCATTGCTTATCTCATCTTGGTCTCAACTTCACTTTCCTGCCTCTTCACCATAACCATTCAACCAATTACTAATTAAAATTCCCTCTCTCTCTTTGTGAATTCCACAGATTCATGATCCTTTGACAACTAATTTCTCCTCATTTGTTTTAAATGTTACCCATTATCCAAAAACTATGACCTCTCATTCCAGGTTACCCCACAAAGAAACATTCTTTCTACATCTTTCTCAATTCTCCTTAGCATCTTGTATATTCCAATTATTTTACCTCAATTTTCTAAATTCCAGAGAGAGTGTAGGCCTAAAATGCTCAATGAAGGCAAATGCTTCATCTATGGAATCAATGTCGTGAACCTCCTCTGAACTGCTTCCAAATGCAACTACATCCCTACTCAATGGGACCAAAATCTAGGCAGTCCTTGATCAGCACTCCCATTTGCCACCTTAAAATTTAGTCTTCCACTACCCAGGGCGGTGTCTATAGACTGTAAGAGACAAGCAGTACATGATTAGCAACTCACCAAGCCTTTGCCCACAGCACTATGGGTGTAACTGTACCATATGTATTACAGTTATTTAAAAACATGATTCAACAACACCTTTTCAAGGTCAGGTAGTCAGGAGCAACAAACTACAGCCTTATTTCATGAAACGTAAGCATTGATGGTAAGTAAAGTAGTTCACAATTTCACTACGGACAGCTGTCTTCAGAACAGTATCCTGTATTTGTATACAACACAAAAAAATGTATAATTGTCAGGTAGGTTAGAGATTTAGAGATTGATCTAAGTAAAACAAATTGTACATCAGCTCCCTTTACGAGGAAGTAATCTGCTAATATTTATGACATCATGATGTTTAGCTAACCTCATGAAAAGGTTTTTGTCATCAGTCCTTCTGTAGTAAATACCTGAGAAAGTAACATGTTTTTCTTCTGGTGGTTTAAAACCAGCAAGGTCAAAACTGATCCCAATGTCAAATAAAAGAAAAGAAAATAGTAAATTAAAGATGCTCTGGTCAGGGGTGTAACTGAACAACAGGAAAATTAGCCTAAACAGGAGTGTACCATGCAAGAGAGAGAAGTGAACAAGCTGCGGCAGGTTGAGAGAGAGGTTCAACTCCTGCCAGAACATGGAATCATAAATGTTTGCTTTGCAATTGGACTCCGATGCATTACTTCAACAGCATGTTCCAGGAACACAGGAACACAGGAACACAGGAACACAGGAACACAGGAACACAGGAACACAGGAA
>NC_063333.1:106424600-106427349 GCF_021869965.1 Rhincodon typus | reverse complement strand
ACAGGAACACAGGAACACAGGAACACAGGAACACAGGAACACAGGAAGGCAATTCAGCCCTTCAAGCCCACTCCACCATTTAACATGGTCATGACTCATCTTATCCTGCTCTCAACTTCACCTTCCTGCCTGCTTCCCATAACCCTTTATCCTGCTTTTCAGAACATATGTACTTCTTCCTTGAATCTGTTGATTGATTCTGCCTCCACTGCACTCAGTAGTAGTTTCTCCTCATCTCAGTTCTGAACCTACTGCCCCTCACTGTATCTGCGCCCTCTTGTTCAAGGCTGTCCCACAAGGGGCAACATCTGTTCAACATTCACCTTACTAATCCCTTGTAGCAGTTTACATACCCCAATCCGAACCCCTTCGTTCTTCTGAACTTCAGCAAATACAAGCCCAAGCTATTCAACCACTCCTCGTATGACAGCCCTTTTATCCCTGAAAATCAACCTTGTGAACCTCCTCTAAACTGTCTCTAGTGACACCACATCCTTCCTCAAGTCAGGAGACCAAAACTGGACACAGTATTCCAAATATGGTCTCACCAACCCATTATACAATTGTAACAAAATTTATTTTCTTTTATAACCCAGTCCTTTTGCAATAAATGCCAGGATTCCACCTGCCTTTATTATATGCTGTATCTGCATACCCACTTTGAATCGGCTTCCTATTTAAATAATAATTTGTCCTTTTATTTTCCCATAGAAATTATGTGGAAATAACCTTTTCCCAAATCCCTCTTGCTCACCTCAATACCAACCACCCTGCTCACTCACCACCTGCTCGATACAAACAAAATCAGTAAGAAGCAAATCAGGCGGTGGTATTCACTAATTTATCAGTGTTTGTTAATACTGTAGCTGAATACTTGATTCTCAACACCACTTTGTTGATAACAATTTGCACACGTACAAGTAAGCACATTCAAACTGAAGTCCCAAGCTGCTTCATAATGTAAAGAAAACAAAATCAGCGGTGATGCAATTCGCCAGATTTTTTTTGAGCATCAATTCCTTGGCAGTTCAAGTCTGCACCACCACTCAATACAATCATACTTAATTTCACCTTGGCCTCCGCTCCACTTTCCTGTTAGGTCTCGACAACCCTTCAACCCGTTACTAATTAAAAATCTCTCTCCCCTCAAATCTCTCCTCCAGGCCCAACATCCACCATGTTCTAGGATAGTGAATTCCACAGATTCACAACCCTTTCAAAGAAGTAATTTCTCTTTTCTGTTTAAATCTGCTTCCCTTTATCATAAAGCTATGACCTCTCTAGATTGTTCCACAAGGAAACATCCTATGTATACTTTAGTAAACCCCTTTAGCATCTTATATACTTCAATTAGTTGCCTTTGCCTCCCTAACATTTATTTTAAAATAAATGTCTGTTGATTTCCAAAGATCTGCATATTTGGTTAAGTTCATCATCCATGGCTTAATTCATTAGCTGAACTCCTCCACAATAAATAATACGCCACAGCTAAAGGATTTATTTGAAGAAACTCCTTTTCTCAAGATTTATACAATTCAACGCAGCACAGGAACAAGCCCTTCAGCCCACCAAACCTGCACTATTGTAATCCTTATTTAGGCCTGTTACTTATTATCCATGCACAGTTGCTATCCTCTTATTCATGTGTCTGTCAAGATACACCTTAAATGTTGCTAACATGTCTACTTCTACCACCTCCACTGGCAGCACATTTCAGGCACACACCACCCTCTGAAAAATTTCCCCCCTTCTCAAAGTTGACCTCTCCACCCTGGGAAAAAGCCTCTGACTATCCACCCTATCTATGCCTCTCAAATTTGTAGATCTCTAGCAAGTCGCCCCTCAGCCTCCAACTTTCCAGGGAAAGCAACCTCATGTATATCTAACCTCTCCTCATACCTTCAGACCAGGCAACATTCTAGGAAACCTCTGCACTCCCCTCCAAAGCACCCACGTCCTTCTGGTAGTATGGCGACCAGAACTGCATGCAATTTTCCAAATGTAGCCTAATTAAAGTTTTGTACAGCTGTAACCTAACTTGCCAACTTTTATATTAGATGCCCCAGCCGAAGGCAAGCATGTTATACACCTTGTTGACTATCTTATCCACTTGTGTTGCCACTTTCAGTGATCTGTGGACTGTACACCCAGATCCCTCCATATGTCAATACTTCCAAGAGTTCTGCCATTTATTGTATAATTCACACCTGAAACTTGATCTTCCAAAAAGCATCCCCTCGCATTTGTCCGGATTAAAGACATGTACCAATACTCTGCCCAAATCTGCAATCTACGTCCTGCTGTATTCTTTTACAATTCTCTTCACTATCTCAACTCCACCAATTTTGCGGTCATCCACAGAAGTTACTAATCAGACCACCTACATTTCCCTGCAGATCACTTATATTACAAACCAAACACTGATCCTTGCAGAACACCACTAATTATTGATCTCTATTCTGAAGAGAACCCTTCCACTGCTACTCTGTCTTCTATGGCCAAGCCAGTTTTGCATCCTGTTGGCCAGCTCACCCTGGATCCAATGAGACTCTACCTCCTATACCAGCCTGCCAAGATATTTTGTCAAATGTGTTACTAAGATTCATATTGACAACATCTATTGCCCTTCCCTCAATCATCATTGCCTCCTGAAAAAACTCAAATTGGAGAGACAGGTCTTTCCTTGCACAAACTCATGCTGCCATCCTCTCCCAAGTTCATCCTCTCCCAAGTTCATCCTCTCCCAAGT
>NC_063333.1:106419018-106424590 GCF_021869965.1 Rhincodon typus | reverse complement strand
TCCTCTCCCAAGTTCATCCTCTCCCAAGTTCATCCTCTCCCAAGTTCGAATAAATCCTGTCTTTCATCATCTTCTCCAACAACTTCCCCACCACCGACTTGAGGCTCACCAGCCTGTAATTACCTGGATTATTTATCTCCCCTCTGAAACAACAGGTACAATGCTGGTTATTCTCCAGTTCTTTGGAACGGCTGAGGTCAAAGAGGATGCAAAGTTATCTGTAAGGTCCCAGCTATTTCCTCCCTTACCGCCCACACTATCCTGGGATAGATCCCATCTGGCCCTGGGAACTTGTCTACCTTAATACATTTCAAGACAAGCAATATTTTCTCCAATATGTTGACCTGCCTGAGAACATTCACACTCCTTTCCCTCAGGGCCCTCTCTGTGGTGAATACTGATGTAAAGTGCATTTTTTTGTATTCATCCATGGGATGATGGCATCACCCATCTCTAATTGCCAAGAGAATAGTTAAAAGTCAACTACATGGCTCTGCGTCTGGAGTCACGTGTAGGCTAGGTCAGGTAAGGATCGGAGTTTCCTTTCCTAAAGGACGAGTGAACCAGATGGGTTTTTCCGACAATCAACAATGGATTCACGATCATTAGACTCAGGATTTTTTTTTATTGAATTCAAATTCCGCTATCTGGTGTAGCAGGATTTGAACCCGGGTCCCCAGAACGTTAGCTGGGTCTCTGGATTAACAGTCCAGCAATAATACTCTAGGCCACTGTCTCCTTCTCATTAAGGATCTCATCCATTTCCTCTGGCTCCACAGATAACTTCCCTCCTTTATCCTTGAGTGGGCCTACTCTTTCCTTTAGGAGCAAGCTGGTACTAATGTACGTATAAAATGCCTTGGGATTCTCCTTAACCCTGTTGACCAAGGACATTTTATAGACCCTTTTAGCCTCCTAACACCTCGTTTGAGCTCCTTGCTACTTCCTCTATATTCAAGGACTTTGTCTGTTTGTGGTTACCTAAACCCTAGGTATGCTTCTTTCTTTTTGACTCAGCTGATAACTTCCCATTATCCAAGGTTGCCCAATCCTGTAATTCCTGTCCTTCAGTTTCACAGGAACATACTTGTCCTGCACTCTAATCTCTGGTCTATGGCTTCCTGGCTTTTCCTTACCACTTTTCTTAAATAAGGGCATTACATTAACCAACCTCCATTCTTCCAGCACCTCACCCACGGCTATCGATGATACAAATATCTCAGCAAGAGGCCCAGCATTCTCTTCCCTAGTTTCCCACAAAATTCTGGGACACACCTGATCAGGTTCTAGGGATTCATCCACTTATGCGTTGAGACACCAGCACCACCTCCTCTGTAATATGGACACTTTGTAAGATATCACTGTCTTTTTATTCAAGTTCTCCAGCTTCCATATTCTTCTCCACAGAAAATATGGATGCAAAATACTCATTTAGGAACTCACCCATCTTCTGCAGTTCCATGCATTTGGCCTTGTTGATTTTGAAGGGGCCCTATTCGTTCCCTAGTTACTGTTTTGCCCTTAATGTATTTGTTGAATCTCTTTGGGTTCTCCTTAACCCTCTTTGCCAAAGCTCTCTCATGGCCCTTTCTCCCTCCTGAGTTCCCTCTTAAGTATACTCCTAATGCTCTGTACTCCTCTAGGAATTTACTCGATCCCAGCTGACTACACCTAACATATGTCTTCTTTTTCTTGTTAAGAGCCTCAATTTGTCTAGTCATCCAGCATTCTCTACACCTACCAGCCTTGTCCTTCATATTAACAGGAACACACTGTCTCTGGACTCCATCTCATTTTTAAAGGCTTCTCACTTTCCAGCCATCTCTTTACCTGTGAATATCTGCTCCCAATTAACTTTTGAAAGCCCTTGTCTAATACTGTCCATATTGGCATTCCTCCAATTTAGAACTTCAACTCATAGAACAGGTCTATCTTTTTCCCTGACTACTTTAAAATTAATACAATTATAATCACTAGCCCCAAGGTGCTCCCCCACTGACACCTCAGTCACCTGCCCTGCCTATTTCCCAAGAGAAGGTCAAATTTTGCTCTTTGTCCAGTAAGTACACCCACATTCTGAATCAAAAAATTTCCTTTGTACGCACAAATTCCTCTCCACCCAGGCTCCCAAGACTATAGCAGTCCCAGGCTACGTTTGGAAAATTAAAATGCCCTATCATAACCACCCTGTCATTCTCTCAGATAACCGAGACCTCCTTACAAATTTGTTTCTCAATTTCCCACTGATTATTGGGGTGTGGTGGTGGTGGGGTAGGGCTACACTACAATCCTAATAAGGTGATCATCCCTTTCTTATTTCTCAATTCCACCCTATTAATTTCACTGGACGTATTCCAAGTAATATCCTCCCTAAGCACAGCCGTAATCATCCCTCCTCTCTTGCCCCTCTTTCTATCTTTCCTACAGCATCTATACCCTGAAACATTAGTCCTGTCCATCCCTTGGCCACGTTTCTGCCAAGTTCCTCTACCTTACCTGTCAAGCCTCTTGCATTGAAATAAATGCAGGTTAAATTTATCATTCCGACCTAATTTTCTGCCTTGCTCCTGCCTGCCTTGACGGTTTGACTTGTTCCTTTTTCACACCTGTAGCAGCCTCCAACTGATTTTCTCAGTCCCTGGGTCCTCAACACACACACACATCACACACCCTCTCAGGTAGCACAAATCTCCCCTCCAGTGTATTAGTCTGGTGCAACCCATCCTTCTTATTCAGGTCACTTCTACCCCAGAAGAGATTCCAATGATCCAAAAACGTGAATCCCTGCCCCCAGCTTCTCAGTCATACATTCATCTGCTCTATCCTCCTGTTCCTACTCTCACTAGCACGTGGCACTGGCAATAATCCAGATATTACTACCCGAGGACATACATTTTAATCTTCTGCCTAATTTCCTATACACTCTCCTCAGAACTTCATCCTTTCTCTTCCTATACACACGTTGGTACCTGCTAGTCACTCTCCCCTTCGAGAATATTCTGCACCCTCGGGACATTTTTGACCCTGGCACCAGGGAGGCAACACACCATTCTGATGTCGTGCTATCAGCTGCAGAAAATTCTGTCGGAGCCTCTAATTAGACAGTCCCCTATCACAATCAATCGCTTGGAACCCAACGTACCATCGTTACAGCAGTGCCAGTCTCAGCACCAGAAACCTGGCTGAGAATCCAAGATGCCCTACATTTACCAAAACAGCATAGTTGTTTGAGAAGGAGACAGCCACAGGACAATCTTGCACTCCCTGCCCACCTCATCTACCCATCCACCCAAAAGTATGTGCAGTTTTTCTTTTACATCACAACCCCTAGTTCCTGTAAATTCCTCACTGCCTCTCACTACTGCTCCAACCGATCCACGGGATCCGATAGGACTCACAAACACACTTCTTGCAGACACAAGTATCAGAAACATTGAGATTCTCCCCATTTCCCACATCTGACAGAAAGAACTATCTACGCACCTCAACAATTTACAGACCCAGAAAATAGCACATTCTTCCTGCTATAAAAACACTGCTCTAGGATAAGTTAGTATCTATGATTTATATTTCGGAAATGTTTAATCAAGGGACAGATCTCAATAAATCATATTTTAATCTCATCCTACCCACTGTTGTAGATTTAGGAAAAAACAGATTAAGATTTAGATTTTAAAGACTTTAAAAATAATACTTAACTGATGCCCAGCTGAGAGTAGTTCCGGTAGTGAGGTCTCTCCAAGTTCAGCTGTGAAATTTCACTGTTTATTTTTCTTGGACCCAACTCTGATGACTAGAGACGCTGGTAGTTTTACAGCCAGTCAGCTGTGAAGCTTCATTGCTTTTTTTCTGAACTCTAGAGCAGTTCTCTGTAGAATCTCCCATTTGGTCTACTGCTCTCTCTCTTTTCTCCCATCTTAAAATATTGTTGTTTTGCTATCTTTTTCAAAGTTTCAAAACAAAGCAACAGCTTATAAAATAGCGACTACTGTTCCAAAAATTCGAGGAAATCAGCTTAAGTACTGAAAAAATATACTCAAAAACAAAAAGGTACAGCTCTTACAGCCACAATTTTCTCCCATCCACATATCTTTTGTTGTTTCTCTCAAACTATCCCAAAGTGCATCACATCTCTTGAATATGGGTCAAAATAGTTACCATTATGTAAGCAAGATATCATTTTACACAGAGCAAAAGATGAACTGATTTTTCAGCTTCTGATTGCGCAATGAAGGGAAGATACTCATCAGTTCAGCAGGAAAACTCAGTACTCCTTTAGGTACATAGGTGTTCAATATTCACTGAAATAAGCAGATGGAGCCTTGGTGTAATTACTAGTACTTGCAGCAAAGAAATAGGCCTATTATTACACCAATGGGTCCATGGTGACATGTGTACTGCATACAAGCTTCTTCCTACCCTTCTGTTCCTTTCTCCCACAAGCATTTTCCCAACGTAAACAAAACGTATACTTTTAACCTTTACTGTCTATCACTAACTTTATGAACAACATTGACTGTGTTGATCAGAAGCAGAGTAATTTTTTCTGAAAATGCATATTACAGAATTATTCAGTACATGAGGCTATTCCGCCCGCGGAGGTCATGCCAGTTCTTTAACAATTCTCTTGCTCTTTCATTTCTCTTCATTGTGACATTTTTGCTTAAAGTATCACCCATGATACTTCATGAGTTGAACAATTTTACAATACTGCAAAGAGAGTTCTACTTAATGAAATGGCTACCTAATGAAACGGCATCTGTTACACAAAATTTTCTTGAAACACTGAGAACCAGTGAGTCTAAACCTGAATTACCCTAAAATACCCCACTCACTCATTATGCGCTAGGTACACAACCAATAATCCACATAACAGCAGTCAGGACTTTGAAACATACGCGAAATTTAAGAAAATCAGCAAGTCCCAAATCCCTTTGAAAACCCCTGAGCAGTTGTGAGAATCTAAGTGGAGAAATTGAAAAAAAGCAGTGAAAGATCCACTGAAGAAATCTTTAATGCTCTTATTCTTGTTCAAATAAACAATTAGGCTTTGAAAACCCACTTCAAAGAAAGATAAAATGAATAGATACAATCACCAAAATTAAAGTAAAGCTAGTAATCCCCTTCAAGGTGTGTGAACAACCACATTAAGATCAAAGTTGTCGTAATGAGATCATCCAGCAATTGCATCAACAGAAGGTTGAACAGGCTGCCAGATATAGGTCTTTCAGTATTTATTGGAGAGCAGAAGCAGAAATTTCAGTATCAAAATAATTAAGATCTCAACATGATAAACAGAGCCATTTAACAAAATAAAACTTGAATTGTTCAAAATCATTTTTTGCAAGTAGTTGTTGCAGCCTATCTCCAAAATCAAAACATAGATTAGGTCAAGTATGCACTACTATGCACGGAAATAGCTCAGTTCAGACAATAAACAACTGATTTTTGCAGCTTAAAGTAGGTTTGAACACTTCACACAATCTACCCTTAGATTTAATAAAAACCAAAAGAACTGCGGATACTGTAAAATCAGGAACAAAAACAAAGCTGCTGGAAAAGCTCAGCAGGT
>NC_063333.1:106372498-106418618 GCF_021869965.1 Rhincodon typus | reverse complement strand
CCCTTCCTCAGAACTGTTCTGAGGAAGGGTCACCGGACCTGAAACATTGACTCTATTTTCTCCTTCACAGATGCTGCCAGACCTGCTGAGCTTTTCCAGCAGCTTTGTTTTTGTTTCCACCCTTAGATTTGTCAGGGTAAAGGGTCACAGACCTGAAACATTAAACATTTGTCTTCATAGATATTACAGAGTACTCAACCAGAACATCTGTAATACTTGCTGTTTTGAGTTAATTATGGCACTGAATGATTGCTTATGCTTGCTGCAACTGTTAGCATTTTATTATCAACGTTATTTTCTCATATAAAAGCCAGTGGCCTGATAAAGCTATATCTAGTTCAGATGGTTGGTACTTTTTCCTGTGTAAAGTACCTGAATATAACAAAGAAAAGTACTGTATTATACTTTTATAGTGAATGCAATATTCATAAATTTCAACTCTATTAGGATAGGGAAAAAGTTATCATGTTTCTTCCCTAATGCAGTGTTCAGTTGCGATAGTGTAAAGTGAAGGAGGTCATCTCAGATTACAAAGAGATCTTGATCTATTAGGTCAATGGGCTGAGGAATGGCAGATCGAGTTTAACTTGGATAAATGCAAGGTACTGCATTCTGATAAAACAAACATGGGTAGGACTTAAACAATCAGAAGTAAGGCCTTGGATAGTCAGATGTATTGCACAGAAACAGACCTTTTGGTCCAACTCACCCATGCCAACCAGATATCCTAATTAAATCTAGTCTCATTTTCCAGCATTTGGCCCATATCCCTCTAAACCCTTCCTATTCACATACTCATCCAGATGCCTTTCAAATAATAATTGCACCAGCCTCCACCACTTCCTCTGGCAGCTCATTCCATACATGCACCACCCTCTGCATGAAACAAGTTGCCCCTCAGATCCCTTTTAAATCTTTCCCCTCTCACCTTAAACCTACGCCCTCTAGTTTTGGACTCCCCAACCCCACGGAAAAGACTTGTCTATTTACCCTATCCATGCCCCTTATGATTTTATAAACCTCTCTAAGGTCACCCGTCAGCCTCTGACAATCCAGGGAAAATAGCCCCAGCCTATTCAGTCTTTCCCCAATAGCTCAAATTCTCAAACCCTGGGAGACCTAGGAGTTCAGGTACATAATTCTTTGAAGTTTGCATCACATATAGATAGGCTGGTTAAGAACACATTTAGCACACTTGACTTCATTGCTCAGATCTTTGAGTATAGGAATTCGGACGTTATGTTGAGGTTTGTACAAGATGTTGGTGGGGCCTCTTCTGGAGTACTGTGCATAGGTCTGATCACCCTGTTATGGGAAGGATATTATTAAATTGGAGAGGGCTCAGAAAAGACTTACCAGGAATGGAGGGTTTGAGTTATAAAAAGAGGCACGAGAGCACAGGAGGTTGAGAGGTGACCTGTAGAGGTTTTATAAAACCATGAAGGGTATAGATAAGGTGAATGGCAGGTGTCTTTTCCCTAGCATGGGGGATTTAAGGCTGGGGGACATATTTTTAAGGCGAGAGGAGAAAGATTCTAAAAAAGGACGAGGGGAATTTTTTTTTAAACCTGGTGCTTCTGGTGTAGAATAAACTTTCAGAAGAAGTGGTGGATGCGTGTACAGTTACAACAATTAAATGTCATGTATAAAAGTACATGAATAAGAAATGTTTGGAGGAATACGGGCCAAATCCAAGCAGGCAGGATTAGTTTAGTTTGGGATTATGGTCAGCATGGACTGGTTCAAGCAAAGAGTCTGTTTCTGTGCTGTATGACTCTGTGCTGCAGAGTTCTGCATTCAATGGCCCACTTAACATGTTCCTTATCTTAAGCAATGCCTTCAAATTTCAGAGCTACCTACCTACAATGTTCCAAGGCTCACACCTACAACAGAGAACTCAAGAAAAATGCTAAGAGGTTGGTCAAACAATTTATTTTGTCAAATTGTTAGCAAACAATTGTTATGCATTATGTAAAGAACTGCAGATGCTGGGAATCTGAATTAAAAACCGGAATTGCTGGAGAAATTCAGTAGATGTACAACATCTGTGGCGAAAAAGCAAAGTTACCATTTCAAGTCCACTGACCCTTCTTCAGAATGGATTTATAACTGGAGGGTAGTACATATGCTGAAATGTTTCGGGGAGGGGGGGGGGTGGGGGGACGGGGGGAGAAGAAAGAGGTGCAGCAAAGAGAGGAGTGAGCAGATAGTTGGAGTTGGAATCCAGAGAGACACAGAGACAGACAGACAGACAGACAGACAGACAGACATGCACAGCAGATGAAAATATTTCAGCCACTTATAGATACACACAGTTTTCCGAAGAATCATTAACTGTTACCCTCTCCGCAGATGCTGCCAGACCTGTATATTGCCAGCAATTTTAGTTTTTATTTCAGACTCCCAATATCTATAGTTCATATACGTTTACAATGTCACTTTACATTTTACAAGATTGTACAGGCATCAGTGAGACAGGCAGCATCTCTAGGAGTGCTGATGCACCAGTTGCAACTCCCCAAGGCCCACAGAACCACCACACACAGCTGAACCAGTAACAACATACTGGCAGTCAAATTATACCCCATGAGAACATTATCATTGTTCATAATGTTTCTCCTATTACTCTTAAAAACAGCGTGCTTCACAAACAAACAGATTACTCTTGTTTAGGTTGTTAACTATGATCTCTAGTCCCAGTTTAGCTTTCAGGAACACATGATAGCATATGAAGCAAGGAAATTTAATCTACAAGTAGCCTACAGATTTCATTCCGTAGAGAAATACAACAACAAAACCACAAATGATAGTTACAAGCTAGCCTGAATCGCAAAAGGTAAATCATTTACATTGGACTACAGTATCAGTTGTAAGCCCAACATTCACAACTTTCAAATACTCGGCGTATTACGCATTCAAACTTCGTGGAGCCTAGTCGTAAATGGCGTCGCTGTGATCTGGTGCTACAAGTAACAGGAAGCTAAACATTATGCATATTAGTTTCCTAGGGGGACGGAATTTACAACTGAGAGCTTCCTTAAGGAAACGAGCAGTTAAGACTCACGTACAACAAGACGCGGAACGGATGTACTGCAGCTGCTTTTAATTTTCTACACAGATTTTGAAAAGTTCGTAGTATTTACAGTTCATCATAGCACTAACAATCCTATCTAGTTATTTCCTTAGCCTAGGGTAGACAAAAAAAATGCCCTCTACGTTAGAAATTTCTTCCTATTGTCTCAATATGTAGCGAAAAATAGAAGGTACAAATCACAATCAAAAACTAATCTCTCAAAAAGACAACACTTCCCGCGTCTGCAGCGAGGATGGAACCAAATTGCGAAGCTGAATTAACGTCGGATGTTAAGATGTTGCTTTCCCATCACTTGTAGATTTATCTTCTCCATCAATTTGTGGCGCTGTCACTGTGAGGGCCTCAATGAGATTGAACGCGGAGCTAGCTCTGTAGCAAGGGCTCGGCGCAGAGCAGCTCAGCGATCCCCTTCACCCCACCGCCCCACCCACCCAATCATCTGCCTCCCTCACATTCCCCATCAACCCCAATCACCTCATCTAACCTAATCTTATCCCCGCTCTCTCCTCTCACTCACTGTCTCCCCACTCCACCTCTGCCTCCCCTCCCGGCCCACTCTCCTCACCTGCACCTTCTGCAGCACCGAGAAGCGGATATCATGTACAAAGGGATTCCTGACCGGCGGCAGCCGAGCTCGTTCCTCCTCCTCTTCCTCATTCCCACCAGCGCTGTTTACTTTCGCTAAGCAGCGTCCTCTCTTCAACAACCTCATATTCCGCAGGGAGCTGCCAGGCCACTCAAAGAACAGAATGAAAGCACCGGAAAGTCCACACCGCTCTCAGCCGTGTCGCAGTAGCCGTCCCCCTCTGTGTAATCCGCGCAGGCGCCCCGCCCCGCCAGCAGGCGGTGATTCCCCCAGCGCGCACTCGTGCCAGAGCTGGAGCGCGCACTAAATCATACGGCTCGTGCAGGTACCGTGGAGGATGCATGAATGAAACGAAATAGAAATACATTTTCTGAGCCCATAGAGAAAGAGAGATACTGTACATCATCGGGAGATCCTCTACTCCTTCTTCTTAGGCAGTCTGTCAGGACCTTGGGTGTTTTCTTCCACTTGTGCGTCCTGAGGTGAGTTAAGAGTCCAATGTTGTAGTTGCACGGCCCATCACAGCTGGGGCAGGTGATATTCGATGTGAGTGGATTGCTCAAGTTCTTACATGCATCTTCCATTTGTGCTTGGTTCCCTCTGGGCCCACTGGAGACGCTCAAAATGAATTACATGTCCGATGATGCTTCTACTCCATTTTGGTGGTCTTGGGCAAGATGTACCCTTGAAACATACCCTTGCATGTTTTCAAGGAGGCTTTGATGATGTCTTTAAGTGTTTCCTCTGTCTTTCTGATAACCATTCGTCTTGTCATAGCTCAGCGAGGAAAGCTTAGTTTGGAAGTCGTGTGCCAGGCATGAGCATAACGAATGCCTGTTTGCTGGATACTGGACCAAGCGAGGACATTGACGGTGGAGCACCCATCCTCCCATTCGAGTTGCGGAGGCACAGCCAATGGTATTTTTTAAGGGATTTTAGGTGACTGCTATACATGTCCACGTCTCCAATGCATATAAGAGGGCAGGTGACACTGCTGCCCTATAGACCATGAGCTTGGTGCTGAGTTTTCTGGACTTTGTCATCAAACATTGTGTTACAGCTGAAGGCTGTGCTGGCGCATTGGAGGTAATGCTGAATTTCATGATCTGCATGTGCCCTCACTGAGACCCCCCAGTGTTATCTCTACTGGTGCAACAAATACAAAGTAGAAGTTAGATAGCGTTCAAATAGACAAGAGAGAAGGTACTTAAAATATCAGCAGGCCACAAAATAGAAAAATCACCTAGTCTGAATAGTATGAAACTTAAGTTGCCAAGATAAGTAGGGTGGAAATCGTGGAGGTTTCAGCTACCATCTCCCAGTTCTCTTTAGATACCAGATCAGTTCCAGAGGACTAGAGAAAGAACTCTGTGCAAAAACAAACGAGAAGACAAACCTGTCACCTACAAGCCTGACAGCTCAATATTGTAGTGGGAAAAAGTAGAGGCTATAATTTGAGGAAAAGTCAATCATCATTTGGAAAAATGTGGGTTAATAATTATAGCCAGTGTGAGTTTGTTAAAAGGAAGGGTTGATGAAGGAGGTGCAGTTGGTCTGCATGTGGATTTTCAAAATGTGTTATATACAGCACAATGTAATAGACTTGTTAATAAATGGAAACCTATGAGATTAAATGGGCAGTGTAAATACAAAATTGACATAAAATATATAGGGTAGAGTGATGGCTTTTAGGACAAGCGGTAAGTATTCACTGATATAATCATAGCATCAGCAGCAGAACCATTGCCCTTTTCAATATGCCAAGAATGAGCTGGATTTGAATCTATTCAGCACAACTTCAAAATTTGCAGCTGCACTGAATATTAGAAATAGTGTAAAGATTGAGGAAGATTATAACTGATTTGATGAGGACACAGTTTTTAGACTGATTTGTGAAATAAACACACATCACAAATTAATTTTAATGGAGAGGGCAAGCCTTAGCAAAAATGTTGTCATAGGAAAATTATACTTTGATGCCCTTTCTTTAAGCTTATATATGTTTACTTTTAAATGTCTCTTGCCTCATTGAAAACAAATGTGAAAATAATTTCACAAACTTACTAACCCACTCATCTACATTTTCACCCAAGTCATTTATATATATCACAAACAGCAGATCCCAGCAAACCCAGTACAGGTCCCTGCAGAACACCACTAGTCATGGACTTCCAGCCAGAAAAACAACCTTCCATCACTACCCTCTGTCTTCGGTGGGGAAGCTAATTATGAATCAAAACGACTAAGTCACCGTGGATCCCATGCATCTTAATCTTCTGGATGAGCCTATCATGAGGGATCTTGTCGAAAGCCTTATGACAATCCATGTAAACATATCCACTGCTCTAAACTCATCAATCACCTTTGTCACCTCCTCAAAAAAATTAATTACGTTAGTAAGATGTGACCTGCCCCGCACAAAGCCATGCCGTCTGTTGCTAATTAAGCCATGCTTTTCCAAATGTGCGTAAATTCTATCTCTAAGAATTCTCTCCAATAGCTTCCCAACCACTGATATGAGATTCACCGGTCTATAATTTCCTGGGTTTTCCCTATTTCCCTTCTTGAACAGAGGAACAACATTGGCTACTCGCCAGTCCCAAGAGAGCTCTGCAGTGGCTAGAGAGGATACAAAGATCTCGGGCAAGGCCTGAGCAATCTCATCTCTTGCCTTTCTCAATAACCTGGGGTAGATCCCATCAGGGCGTGGGGACTTATCCACCCTAATATTCTTCAAGAGACTTTTTTCTTGACTTTAAAATGCCCTAGCATATTAGCACGTCCCACACTAATCTAATTATCCTCCATGTCCTTCTCTTGAGTGAATATCAACACAAAGTACTCATTTAGGATCTCACCCATACCCTCTGCCTCCAAGCACATGTTCCATCCTCTATCCTTGAATGGTCCTACTTTCTCTCTTGTTATCCTCTTGCTTTTAATGTATGTGTAAAATGCCTTGGGATTCTCTTTAACCCCAATTGCAAAGCGTACTTCATGGCCCCTCCTTCCTCTCCTAATTTTCTGCTTGAGTTCTTTCTTGCTTTTTTTGATATTCCTCACAGGCCCTGTCTGATTTTAGCTTCCCAAACGTTACAAATGTTTCCTTCCTCTTTCTGACTAAATTCACAACCTCCCTTGCCATCCTTGTTCTTCCTCCTACTGGAACGTGCTGGTCCTGAACTCGGATCAGTAGGTCTTCAAACAACTCCCACATAACAAATGTGGACTTGCCTGATAACAGCTGCTCCTAATAAACTCCTCTTACCTTCTGCATAATACTGCCATAATTTGCCCTTCCCCAATTTAGCACTGTACCGCAAGGTCCAGACTTGGCCTCATACATAATCATCTTAAAACTGAAGAAGTTGTGATCACTCTTTTCAAAATGCTGTCCCACAGTAAGGTCGGTCACCTGGCCCTGCTCATTTGCCAACACAAGGTCCAGTATGGCCCCTCGTTTCGTTGGACTGTCCACATACTATTTCAAGAAACCCCCATTAGATGCACCTAACAAATTCTGCCCGGTATAAGCCTCTTGCTCGAAGGAAGTCCCAGTCAGTTCTGGGGAGGTTAAAGCCACCCACAATGACAATCCTGTTGTTTTTGCATATTTCCATAGTCTGCCTACATATCTGTCCTTTAATGACCTGGTGGCTGTTGGGGAGCCAATAGAATAATCCCTTTAGATTCATTACACCTTTCTTATGAGCTCTACCCATAATGCCTCAGTGGATGAACCTTCTCATCTGCCCTCTCTGAATGCAGATGTGACATTGTCTCTGATTAGTAATGCAACTTCTCAACTTCTTTTACTCCCCTGTCTATCTCATCTAAAACATTGAAACTCTGGAATGTTGAACAGCCAGTCTTGTCCCTGTCTCGGGTTTCTGTCATGGTCACAACATCATAGTCCCATGTACTGATCTCGGCTCTAAGCTCATCTGCTTGCCCATAATACTTCTTTCATTGAAAAGAGTATTATGGGTAAGTCAAATAATCATGCTGGATTATTTTGTCATTCACCTTCAATTGGTGCCCCCGGTTCTTGATCATTCTGCCAAAATTTCTCTTTATCTGCTATTTCCAGACCTACCACGATTTTAAACAGTTCCACCAAATCTCCCCTCAACATTATATTCCTGAAGAATAATAGACCCAACTCTTCCAATCTTCCATATATCTGAAGCCCCTCATCCCTGCAAATATGGTCATGAATCTTTTTTTGTACACTCTATGATGTCTTCCACACCCTTCCCAAATTGCGGTGCCCATAATTAGACACGATTGTCCAGTTGAAGCTGAACATGATTTTTGTAAAAGTTCACAAAAACTTGCATGCTTTGCAACATACCTCTATTTTATAGCTTGGTATTTTATATGCTTTATTTCACTGCTGTCGCAACCTGTCAAGACATCTTCAAAGATTTGTATACATGTGTCTCCCGGTCCCTGATCTGTTCTTGTACCCCCTTAGAACTGTATCCTTTATTTTGTATTGCCTCTGTATTCTCCCTGCCAGAATAAATTATTTCACAATTCTGTGCATTAAAAGTCATCTCCCATGTTATCATTCCATCAGTTCCTTATCACAGTTTCCAATATTTTATGTTTTGTGTCATCCACAAATTCTGAAATTATGCCTGGACACCCAAGTCTAGATTGTTGATATAGATCAAGAAAAGCAATTGTCCTAGTGCCTACCCTTGAAGAATCCTATAGTAGAATGTCTAACTGACTGAAAAACTGCCATTCACCATCCCTTGTTTCTTTAATTTACACCTGGTGATGGGAGAGCAATATCACAGCGACCAGCAGGCAGTTTTCTTACCATTGCTTGACCTGATCCAGTGAGACTTCGAGGTCCAAAATGTGAGGACTGCCAAGTCAACCCCCTCTTAACTGTATACCAATGTGCTGCCACCTCTTGTGGATCAGGCATATTGTTGGAATGTGA
Organism: Rhincodon typus; assembly: GCF_021869965.1. Lineage (NCBI taxonomy): Eukaryota > Metazoa > Chordata > Chondrichthyes > Orectolobiformes > Rhincodontidae > Rhincodon > Rhincodon typus. Next base: position 106,409,981 of record NC_063333.1, on the reverse strand, counting down.
TCTACCCAGGGGTGGTGATAATGGTGTTAGTATTGATTCAGTGAAAATGACTACATCAGGCTGTTGTTTGACTAGCCTATGGAACAGCTGTCACAGTTATTGCACAAATCCCCAGATATAAGGAAGGTACACCCACAATACTGTTAGGAAGGGAGCTCCAGATTTTTGACTTGGTATAAAGGAACAATAATATACCGCAATTCCTCGTCATAAGAACAGTCCTCTGTCATTTGTCTACTTCGTATCCATGCTGCTACTGATCTTTTTATTCTTGGGCTTTAAGTTTTGCTGATGAGTCTTTTTTCTTATGCTTCTTCTTACACTTTTTGTTAGCAAGGTGGTATCATTTGCAATTCTGCAGTCCTGTGGTGTTACTATTGTATCCAGTGTGGACTAGAAGGTAATGGCTAGTGCCTGTATAATTTCTATGCTATACATCCTTCAGTATCTTCGAATGCATCTGATTCAGTTGATATATCAATTTTACGTACAGTTAATCCCTCCTAACACGATTCAGTTTCTCATTTGTCTCGTCTTCATATGATTTGCCATGGTAGCATCTTCTTTTTTGGAAAAGAACATATAAAGTATTAATTTTGCACCTCAGCCATACTCTCTAGAACTCAAAGCATAAATCTGTATGGTCTCCACTTGACTCAACTCCTCCTTTTACAATCCTTTTACTATTTAAATGCTTATAGATGACTTTGGGATTCCAATTTAAGTTGACTGAGAGTCTCTTATACTCTGCCTTCACTGCCCCTTTTTCCTCATTTCCCCTCTGCAGGTTCCATACTCAAACTGATTCTCATTTGTGTTATCAATCTGATATCTGTTATAAACATCCTTTTTTCCTTTATCTCATTCTCTGGTTCTTTCTTCTGACAGGGAAATCTAGCTTTATTTGTCTTACATTTTCACTTTGTGAGTGTACCTTGATTGCACCCTGAACTACCTCTTCTTTAAACGTATGCTATTGTTACTATTTGTGTGCCAATCTTTGATCATAGTTTGCCTTGGATAGATTTGTTCTCACTGCAGTGAAGTTGTGAGTCCAACAAATTAATTATTTTTATCCTGAATTTCTCAATCATTTTCATAGCTAATCTAAACCTTATTACACTATAACTACTGTCCCATAAATGTCCCCATGGCACCTGTGGCTGGGTTTTCCTGGCACTGATCACATAGGAATGAATATTAACTGACAGCAAAACGGGATTCACAACATGTCTAGAGATTTCACCTCCTCTTCAGCCCTTCCTGATATTCCAGACATTGAGGGAGAATGTGGGTTTCCAAATGCACCACCTCTGTTAAGGCAAAATTATTAAACCACTAAGGCAACATCATTAAGAGCTCATTAAAAGCCTATCTCCTAAAGCTTTTTGACTTTTCTGAGTAGGAGCCAGAGTTCAGCAGCTGTCTTTGTCAGACTTTCTGTGTGGAAGCGAGGACCATGTCAGAGATGTGGTTTAAGTTTAAAAGGTAAGTAAACTGTTGTTCAAAGTTTAAAGATTTACTCTATGGTTGCTAAGTCCTAATATAGATCAGGGAAGGAGCTGGAATTAAGAACTTGCCCGTTCAGGTGGTCATTTCCCTGCTGCCATCATCTAACATTGTGTGGACATTGTAGAGATCATTGGACATGACTATTTTAACTCCAATGAATCATCAGGAAGGCTGCGAATGGAAATAGGTGCTGCACCCTGAGAAATCAAAGCCATCAGAGATGAGAGCATTAGCCTACACAGGAAAAACATAACGCCAGGCAGCAGGATCAGAGGGATGAGGAGCTTAGAGCAGAATGAAATACTACCCTTAGTACAAGGCTAACAAACAGAGGTGACAAGACCTGCAAATGACTGAGAACCGGTGGTGAAGGTGACTGTAACTCTTGGGCAAATGGTCACATATAGACAACTGTACTCACATCAGTCTGCACCTCTGCAGCAACTCACAGGCAGCTGCACAACAGCTGACATCTTTATTAATGTTGGACAACACATTCGTGTTACAATGGATAGGGCATAACGGGGCTCGGATGGCACTAGGTCCACTGTCTGGAGTAAATGGGTGATAGCTTGAAATATCATCCTACAATGATCTCAGTTGTGGTGACCTGCTGCCTTCTTAAGAGTTCTGGACCTTGCGGACGGTGAGGCCCTTGAAGGGTACAATTCATCAAGGGAGGAATAGGAGGTAAGACAGGAGCAAGTTATGTTAAATGGTAGTTCTGTTGAATGATAGGGTGGTCTTCTCCTATAACTTTGCATTAAGAAAACGTCTGTTCTCTCCCTGTGCCATCTTTGATCCCTGGGATGGCAGTGGCAGGCTTTGTCAAAAATTCTAAGAAGAAGCCACAGCCTCAATGATAACTGCCTTGGGCATTTGAAACTGATCTCCGTTTCTGTCACCACTTGCTCTAATTGAACAGGGAACCCATCTCCACATCAATTAAGGTTCACCCAAGGGACAATCCAAAACTCAGTCAATTTCTCATTCAAGACAGGTTTCTGACACAAAAAGAGACTCAACCTCTGTTTCGCATCTCCAAGTGAAATAACAGGCCTTTGGTTCATAATTTAACTTAGGAGGGAGAGAGATTAATGGTAGGTTTGGACAGAGTCAACATGGATTTGTTTTTCGGATTAAAGATGTTTTGTTGCAATTATACAGGGCTTTGGTAAGAACGTATGTAGAATATTATATTACGGCATACAATTTTGGTTGCCTTACCTATGGAAGAATATACTTGCTATAGAGAGTGTAATGGAGAATCACCACACTGATCTCTGGGATAGCAAAACTGTGTTACTGAGAGAGATTGAGGAGACTGGCACTGTATTCTCTCGAGTTTAAATGACCAGGGCAAATGCAGGAAAGATGTTTCCCCTGCTGGAGGAAGGTGTGTGGTGGAGGATGGTTTCTAGAATCAGGTACACAGTCTCACAACAAAAAAGTAGGCTGTTTAGGACTGAGATGAAGAGGAATTTCTTCACTAAAGAAGTGTGGTGATTTTTCAGAATTCTGTACCCCAGAGTGCTATGGAGGCTAAATCAAGACAGAGATCAATGGACTCCTAGAAATCAAAGAATATGGAAATTTTGCACGAAAATGTCATTAAGAAAAACAGCTGTGATCTAGCTGAAAGGCAGAGCAAGTTTCCCTGGCCAAATGATCTATTCCGGCTCCAACTTCTTATATTCCTATAATCTACCTCACTCCCTAGAACCAAGTCCAGCACTACTTTTGTTTTGACATTGAGCCAGAAACATACTCTTCTGAACACACTCGGAAACTGTTGCCCCTTTTTGCCCTTTATACTAACTGTCCCAGTCGAAAGACAGTTAAAATCCCTCATTATAACTACCTAATAATTCTCTCCATAATTGCCTTGCAATTTTATTCCTGTGTATTTTCTCAATAGTTAGTTGCCCAGTGAATGCACCCACTAGTGTACTGATACATCTGTTGTCACGTATTTCCGAGTTTAATTTAAAAGTTTCAGTTTTTTGCATAAAATAGCAGGTCTCCTGTGATGTTAATGTTAGTTGCACATTGGAACATGGTGTTACAATGCCACCTACTAGCCAATGCCTGCTATCACTGAAACCTGAAACATCGGAAATTGAAATCATAACTTATTTAACAGAACACTCAGCATCAAAAGTTGAAATAGAACTATTTTGTGATTTTTCAGCTGACAATATATGAAAGCTGGGGGCAAACTGGCAGGGGAATTGAGTTTAAGAGCCGCGAGGTTATGCTGCAGCTCTATAAAACCCTGGTTAGACCACACTTGGAATATTGTGTTCAGTTTTGGTCACTTCATTACAGGAAAGATGTGGAAGGGTGCAGAGGAGATTTACCAGGATGTTGCCTGGACTGGAGGGCAGGTCTTATGAGGAAAGGTTGAGGGAGCTAGGGCTTTTTTCATTGGAGCGAAGAAGGATGAGAGATGATTTGATAGAGGTGTACAAGATGATGAGAAGCATAGATAGAGTGGATAGTCAGAGATTTTTTCCCAGGGCGGAAATGGCTATTACGAGGGGGCATAATTTTAAGGTGACTGGAGGAAGGTATAGGGGAGACGCCAGAGATAGGTTTTTTACACAGAGAGTGGTGGGTTCGTGGAATGCGTTGCGGCGGTGGAGTCAGATACATTAGGGACATTTAAATGACTCTTGGATAGGTACATGGATGATAGTAAAATGTAGAGTATGCAGGGTAGTTTGATGATAGAGTAGGATAATAGGTCAGCACAGCATCAAGGCCCGAAGGGCCTGTACTGTGCTGTACTGTTCTATGTTCTATAAAATGTTCACCTATGCATAAGAATTTTTAAAGTCAGAAGTCACACAACACGAGGTTATTTTCCAACAGGTTGATTTGAAATCACAAGCTTTTGGAGCATTAGTCCTTCAACAGGTGAAGTCACCTCACCTGACAAAGGAGCAGCACTCTGAAAGCTTGTGATTTCAAATAGACTTGTTGGACTATAATCTGATGTCGTGTGACTTCTGACTTTGTCCCAGTCCAACACTCGCACCTTCACATCAAAATTCTTAAGTAATTTTTATTAAGACTAGATGTCTTATTTTTGAACCTGAAATGCTTTGAAAGGACTGAGCACTTCAAGCTGGAGTGCTGCTTTTGTAGAACCATTAGAATTTGCTAATTTTGCCAGCTTAGTTGACCTGCAGGCTGCTGCATTTTTACTGAGCTATGTTTTACATTGGTGTGTCCTCTTAAAAATGGAACAATCGAAACACGTTCTGTATTGTATGATAATTTATTTTAATGGCATTTAAATTATAGTAAATACAGTTTCTGACAGCACAATAGCAGTGCATATTGATTATCCTGAATTGCCTTACTAAAAACTGTCTAATGAAATGACCAAGTTAATTATATAGATTACACTAGGTACATAGCATATGTGCATGATGTGCATAAAATAAGCATTCGCTTAATATTCTTGAGAAAATGACTAATAAAATAGTTGAGATATTTCTATTTTGATGACTTTGTGCTTCTGGAAAGGAGTCTCATTCACAGGCGGCACATATTAGAAATTTGGGCCTGTGCCGTGTGCAACTTTCTGGTCATTTTGCCTGATTAAATATACAAAAAGGTCAAAGTGAACATAGGCCCCTTAGAAAATGAATCTGGGGCGATGGTTATTAGGAGCAAGAAAATGGCAGAAGAGTTAAACAGACATTTCCCATCAGTCTTTACTTTGGGTGGTATTTTGAATAATCTTTTTAATACTAAAGAAAAGAAGGGAGGAATTTAAGTACCAGAATCATCACTGGAGAAGTAGTATCAGACAAAATAAAAACTAATAGTGCTAAAGGCAGAAAAGACCCCTGGCTTTGATGGCTTGCATCCTCGGATCCTATAAGAGGTAGCTACAGAGGTAGCGGATGCAATGCTTGTAATTTTCCAAAATTCCTTGGATTCTGGAGAAGTATCAGAAAACTGTCAATGTGACACTCCTACTTAAAAAGGGAGGGAGGCAAAAAGCAGGTAACAATAGATTGAATTCCCTAACATCTATTGGTGGAAAATTATTAGAATCAATTATTAAGGAAGTAAAAGCAAAAAATTTGGAAAATCATAATTCAATCAAGCAGAGTCAGCATAGCTTCATGAAAGGGAAATCAAATCTGACAACTTAATTGGAGCTTTTCGAGAGTTGATAGAGGGGAACCAGTAGATGTGTCGTATTCGGACTTTCAGAGGCATCCAACAAGGCAAATCACAAAAATTCATAAGAACCTACAGTGCTGGAGGTAGTATACTGGCATAGGTAGAGAATTGGTTAATGAACAGGAAACAGCGAATGGGGATAAAGGGTTGTCAAATTGGCAATCTGTGACCAGTGGGGCTCCACAGAGATCAGTGCTGGGACTGTAACTATTTACAATACATTCAGTGAGTTGGACAAAGGAAGCAAATGTACTGTAATAAAATTTGCTGACAACACTAAAATGGGTGGCAAGGCAGGTAGTGAAAGGGATACAGTTTACATAGAACTATTGATAGGTTAAGTAAGTGTCAAAAAGTTATAACGTGGGAAAATGTGAAGTTCATCTTGGAAGGAAGAACAAAAGAACAGAGTGCTTTTTAAATGCAGAAAACTGCATCACAAAGAGATTTGGGTTGCTTGTGCATGAAACATTGAAAGGTAGCACACATGTGCAGCAGGTCATCAGGAAGGCCAATGGAATGTTAGCCCTTAATTTAAGGGGGTTTGAGTATAAGAGAAGGGAAGTCTTACTGCAACAGTACAAGGTGCTGGTGATTCCTCATTTGGAATACTGTAAGCAGTTTTGCTCCCATTGTCTTCGAAAACACACTATTTCATTGAGGCAGTTCAGAGAAGGTTCTTTTGGATGATCTGTGATGTACAGGGATTGTTTTATGAGCAGCGGCTAAACAATTTGGGACTTTGCCCATAGAGTCATAGAGCTGTACAAAAACAAAGTTGCTGGAAAAGCTCAGCAGCTCTGGCAGCATCTGTGAAGAAAAAAGTCTGAGGTAATGTTTCAGGTCCAGTGACCCTTCTGCAGAAAGGTACAGCACTGACACAGACTCCTCGGTCCAACTCATCCATGTTGACCAGATAGCCTAAATTAATCTAGTCCCATTTGCCAGCATTTGGCCCATACTCCTCTAAATGCTTCCTATTCATATACCCATTCAGATGCCTTTTAAATGTTGTAATTGTACCAGCCTCCACCACTTCCTGCAGCAGCTCATTCCATACACGTACCACCTGCTGTGTGAACACGTTGCTCCTTAGGTTCCTTTTAAATCTTTCCCCTCTCACTTTAAACCTATGCCCTCTAGTTTTGAACTCCCCACACGGGGAAAAGCCCTTGTCTATTCATCGTACTCGTGCACCTCATGATTTTATAAACCTTTTATAAACCCCTCAACCTACAATCCTCCAGGGAAAATGGCCCAGCCTATTCAGCCTCTCCCTATAGCTCAAATGCTCCAGCCCTGGCAACATCCTTGTAAGTCTTTTCAGAACACTTCCAAGTTTCACAACATCCTTCCTATAGCAGGGAGACCAGAATTGAATGCAGTGTTCCAAAAGTGGCCTAACCAATGTAATGTACAGTTGCAACATGACCTTCCAACTCCTATAATCAGTTCACTGACGAATAAAGGCAAGCTTACCAAACACTGCCTTCACTACCTGAGACTCCACTTTCAAGGAACCAGGAACCTGCACTCCATGGTCTTTTTGCTCAGAAACACTCCCCAGGACCTTACCGTTAAGTGTATAATACTTGCCCTGATTTGCTTTTCCAAAATGCAGCACCTCACATTTATCTAAATTAAACTCCATCTGCCACTCCTCGACCCATTGGCCCATCTGATCAAGGTTCCATTATACTCTGAGGTAACCTTCTTTGCTGTCCGCTACACCTCGAATTTTGGTGTCATCTGCAAACTTACTAACCATACCTCCTATGTTCACATCCAAATCATTTATATGAATGACAAAAAGCAGTGGATTCAGCACCAATCCATGTGGCACACTGCTGGTCACAGGCCTCCAGTCTGAAAAGCAACCCTCCATCACCACCCTCTGTCTTCTACCTTTGAGAAAGTTCTGTATCCAAATAACTAGTTCTCCCTATATTCCATGTGATCTAACCTTGCTAACCAGTCTACCGCGAGGAACCTCCAACAACTTGCCCACCACCAGTGTCAGGCTCACTGGTGTATAGTTCCCTGGCTTTTTCTGAGCACCTTTCTTAAATAGTGGCACTACGTTAGCCAACCTCCAGTCTTCCGGCATCTCACCTGTGGCTATCAATGATACAAATATCTCAGCAACAGGCCAACAATCACTTCCCTAGCTTCCCACAGTGTTCTAGGGTACACCTGATCAGGTCCTGGGGATTTATCCAACATTGTGCGTTTCAAGATGGCCTGCACCACCAGCTGTGTAATATGGGCATTTTTCAAGATGGTGCTATTTATTTTCTCAAGTTCTCTATCTTCTTTATCCTAGTCCACAGTAAACACTGATGCAAAGTACTTGTTTAGTATCTCCTGTGGTTCCACACATAGGTGGCCTTGCTGATCTTTAAGGGGCCCTATTCTCTCCCTTGTTAGTCTTTTGTCTTTAATATATTTGTAGAATCCCTTTGGATTCTCCTTAACCCGATTTTCCAAAGCTATCTCATGTCCCTTTTCTGCCCTCCCATTTTCCCTTTTAAGTATACTCCTACTGCCTTTACACACTTCTAGGGATTTAGTCAATCTTTGCTTTCTATACCTGACATATGCTTCCTTCTTATTCTTGACTGAAACCTCAGTTTCTGTAGTCAATCCAGCATTCTCTATTCCTACCAGCCTTGTCCTTCACACTAACAGGAACATACTGTCTCTGGACTCTTGTTCTCTCATTTTTGAAGACTTCCCATTTTCCAGCCATCCCTTTACATGTGAACATCTGTGCCCTCCCACACCCCATCCCCCAATCAACTTTTGAAAGTTCTTGCCTAAAACCATCAAAATTGGCCTTCCTCCAATTTAGAACTTTAACTTTTAGATACAGTCTATCCTTTTCCATTACTATTTTAAAACTAATAAAATTATGGTCACTGGCCCCAAAGTGTTCTCCCACTGACACTTCAGTCACCTGTCCTGCCTTATTTCTCAAGAGTAGGTTAGTTACTGAATCAGAAAATTTTCTTGTACACACTTAATAAATTGCCCTCCATCCAAGGCCTTTACACTATGGCAGTCCATAGTGTTTGGAAAGTTAAACTCCCCTACCATAACCACCCTATTATTCTTACAGATAACTGAGATCTCCTTACAAATTTGTTTCTCAATTTCCTACTGACTATTGATGGGTCTACAGTACAATTCCAATAAGGTGATCATCCCTTTCTTATTTCTCAGTCCCACCCAAATAAAATCCGTAGATGTATTCATGGGAATATCCTCCCTAAGTACAGCTGTAATGTTATCCCTAATCAAAAATGCCACTTGCCCTCCTCTCTTGCCCTCCTTTCCATCCTTCCTTCCCCCCCACTTACTAGTTTAAATTCTCCGAAGTAGTTCTAGCAAATCTCCCCAATAGTATGTTAGTCCCCTCCCAATTCAGATACAATCCATCCTTCTTACACAGGTCCCTTCTGCCCCAGAAGACATTCCAAAGATCCAAAAATGTGAATCCTTCTCCCCTGCACCAGCTACTCAGCCACGCATTCATCTGCTCTATCCTCCTATTCCTACCCTCAGTAGCTTGTGACACCAAGAGTAATCCAGATATTAGTACCCTTATGGACTTCCTTTTTAAATTCCTGCCTAACTTCCTATATTCTCTCCTCAGAATCTCATTCTTTTCTCTTCCTACGTCGTTAGTTCCAGTGTGTACAATGACCTCCTGTTGCTCTCCAAGATATCCTTGATACTGCCACCCAGAGGCAACACACCATTCTGATGTCTCGCTGTAGCCACAGAAACGTCTCTCTGTGCCTCTGACTAAAGAGTCCCCAATCACAATTGATTGCTTGGAACCTGATGTACTGCTCATTACAGTAGAGCCAGTCTTGATTGGAATCGTTGGTTGGTTCGCCAAGCTGACTGGTTTTCATGCAAACATTTCGTCTTCCTTCTAGGTGACATGATCAGTGTTGTGTAGCCTCCATTGAAGCGCTGTTGTTCTGTCCCACTCTAAATTTATATGGTCTGGTCTGTCTTGGCAGGCCATCTTGTTTCTGGTTTTGTTCCAGTTTTAGTGGTATGTAGACAGAGGCTGCACAGCACTGACAATGTCACCTAGAAGGGAGACAAAATGTTTGCATGAAAACCAGTCAGCTCGGTGAACCAACCAACAAATCCAACCGCAACCCGAGCTACAGATTTTCATTAAAACATTAAATGAGTCTCGGTACTAGAAACCTAGTTGTCAGTGTTACAGTGCCCTGAGAGTCCGTCACCCGCTACATTTTCCAAAACAGCATACTTGTTTGAGATGGGGATAGCCACAGGAAACTCCTGTACTACCTGCCTTTCTCTCCTACTTTTTCTGGAGGTAACCCATCTATCTGACTGTATCTTCAGTTTATCTCCCTCCCTGCAACTGCCATCCATTACAACACCCAGCTCCTGTATATTCCTTATTGCCTTTAACTGCTGCTCCAACTGATCCATGCGATCTGATAGGATTCGCAGCCAAACACACTTCCTGTAGACATAACCATCAGTAACATGGAAACTCTCCCTAATCTCCCATATTGGACATAAAGAGCACATCACTCTACTAAAGGCCATCTTTGCACCTTAACAATCTACAGACCCAGAAAACAGCCCAGTTTTAATACTCTAAAAACACTGCTCCAGGCTAACTTGGCACCTCTGTTTTATATTTTTAAAATTTAATCGAGACAGATCTCAATAAAAATATATAATCACAAAAGAACCCACTCTATTCACCATTGTAGATTTACGAAATAAAAACCCAGTTAAGGATACACTTTTAAAACTGGCCACTTAGCTTTTCCCCAGCTGTGAGCTCCTCTACACAGGTTAAACTTTGGAACTTAGAAGAACAAGAGGTGATCTCATTGAAACATGTAGGATGCTTAAGGCGACAGGGTAAATGCTGAGAGGATGTTTCCTGTTGTGGGATAGCCTTGGACCTAATCTGAGAATAAAGTTGCCAATTTAAGACCGAGAAGAAGAGCAATTTCTTTTCTCAGAGGGTTTTAAGTCTTGCCACGGAGAGTAGTGGAGCAGAGTTCTCGTGTATATTTAAGGCTGAGATAGATTCTTGATCAGTAAGGGATCGGTAGTTATGAGGAAAGGGCAAGAAAGTGGACATAAGGACTGTCAGATCAACTGTGATTCTATTGAATGGCAGAGCAGACTTCAAGGGGCCACATGGCCTACTCCTGTTCCTAATTCTTATGGTCTGTGGTTTATGTCATCTGTGGCTAAATTGGTGGTACTCTAATCTCAGAGTCTGCAAGTTGGGGATTAAAATGTCACTCCTGGGTTTGAGCACATAAGTCAAGTCTGACCTTCCAGTTTAGGACTGATGATATTCTGCGCCATTCAGTTACTATCTTTCAAATGAGACATTAAGTTGAAGTTTTGTCTACCCTGTCAGGTAAATGTAAAAGGTCCCGTGACACTTTCTTGAAGAGCAGGGAAATTATCTCCAATTTCTTGTCAATATTTGTACCTCAATTAAGATTACAGACAGATAAATTGGTCATTGTTACATTGCAGTTGTGTGGTTTGCTGTGAGCAACCAAGTTTCCAACAACACAACAAGGAATATTCTTTGAAAGGTGAAGTCGTCATACTCCCAGAGGACCATACGTCTGCTCTCTCATTAGAAGGAGACAACTGATGGTGAGTTTAAGCTGAGGATCACCACGCTATAGGTGACGGATAAGATTGAGAAGGCAAGACCTTCATGGTGACCGCAGCCGGTGCTGGAATTGAACCTGGCATCAGTCTGCATTGTAAACTGGCCTTCCAGCCAACTGAGCTAACCAAACCCCGGAATTAGCTAAATTGGCTGGATGGCTGGTTTGCGATGCAGAGTGATGCCAAGAGAGGGGATTCAATTTCTGTACTGGCTGAAGTCCCCATGAAGTTTCCAACTTCTCAATTTTACCCCTCACTGAGGCATGGTGATCCTCAGGTTAACCATCAGTTGTCTCTTTCCAATGACAGAGCAGCCCTATGGTCATCTAGTGCAATGGCAACTAAGTTTTTTATTGTTTGAAAGTACTTAATTCACTATAAAGCACTTGGAGCATCTTCTGATTGTGCAATTTGACTGCTATGTAAAAGCAATTTCCTTTTATCAGTTTAAACAGTTACAAAATCTTGATCATATGGCAAGATTTAACCTCTACCAGCACTCCAAGGTCAGAATATTGCCCATTAAAACTATAAACTCTTATTCATTAAATATGTTTGCTCTAACCTTTTCGATATAAAGGCAAACTAATGTTTTTAAATTGTGCTAATAACTTTACTTTTCCCTGACCTATATTATATATCTAACACCCTTGTTTTTATTTTCCAACTTACTTCCTGGTATTGGAATTTTTTTAAAGGTTGATTCAGCTGCTTTGTCAGTTGGTGTGATTTATTACTATTATTGGTATTTTTGGGCCTTTTCATCACACCTAGTGTGGTGTATGTTTTTCATTCTATATTTAATTTTTACTTTTTTTCCCACTTCCTACTCTTCCATTTTTATCATTGAACTTAGATTCAGTCTCAGGGCAGCACCCACAGTAGAATGGGCAGTCTGCTTGGATTCAGGCTTGCACTTGGGAAGCTACAGGGTGAGGAGTTTCACAAGAATGTGGATTGATGGGTTCAATTACAGGACTGCCTTAAATAGCAGAATCTTCCCTTTGGCATGGTAAAGCAATTCTCTATTTGTTTCCAAGAGGATGCATTTGTTTTTGAGGACATGTACTGGTGAAATAACCAAGTTCTATGGTTACTCCTGGTCCCTCCAAAACTCTTTCCTGTACAATTTAAATGATGTAGTATTATTGATTGTTAAACGATAGATGTGTCATCACAGTCGAGAGGGTAACTGGCATCCAGCTGAGCAGGGTAGTGGGGACAGAATCATATAAAACCTATCATATGGGGGCTATTTTGATGCACTGGTAATGTCACTGTCTCTAAGCTATGAGGTCCAGGTTCAAATCCATCCTACTCCAATGCTGTGTCATAACAACTCTGAACAGATTAATTACAAAATATCCATCAGACCTATAATTTCATTCTTCAAAACCACAGCAATGTTCAGCATTGTTTGGTATGTAGCCACCCTGAGCAAATTATGACATAATTTTAAAAAAAACACGAACTATGTAGGAGTTTCACTGTGCAAAACCCTGCAGGATAAGCAACTAAAATAGACTAGCAAGAATAAATTGATTACAGTGTTAGCTAACAAACACAAACTGACAAAAACCGGTGATGTTCAGAATACAGAATTATAAAGTGCAACTGTTCCAGAATACCCTGCTCCTAGAAATACAAGAGTTTCAGGAGAAGATTGACCTCTGCTAAGGAAGCATCCATTTGCCCAAAATTGAGTTAACAAGCTTTGCTGCAGCAATTTTCATATGAGAACTATCAATGTTGTGCATGCCATGCTCAGTGTTCTCTGTAAATCTTTTGATGCTGTGTGGACTGAGGCCTGTGTGTGGCAGCAGCTTCTGGGAGAGGAAGCAATTCTTCAGTATGCCAATTAATGTGCATGGAGCTTCCCATACAGATTAAAGGAAACTTTGGTTGCACCATATTAGGGTAATTGTGAAGTTGTCTTCAACATCTTCTAGTTGCTGGTTGAGCACCTGAAACCTTATGGACTAACTGTGAACACCATCACAGTTGCCTTGAAAATGATGTGGCCCTCAATTTCTGTGCGAGTGGATCATTTTGGAGAGTCACTGGAGATTTCAGTGGAATCTCTCAGGCATCCACTTATAGATATATCTGGGGTTCACTTATGCTGTGCTTACTAAAGCTCATCTATTTATTAATTTTCCCTTAGATACAGGAAGTCAGGCAGCCACGGCAGTCAGCTTTACTGACATTTCAGAATTTCTGCAAATGTAGAATACAATCAATACCCATGTGGTCATCAGAGTGGCCCACTAGCATCCAGCAGCCTTCACTAATAGAAAAGGCTTCCATTCTATTTTGTTTCAGATCATCATAGAATCCCTACAGTGTGGAAGCAGGCCATTTGGCCTATCAGTCCGCACTGACCTTTCAAAGAGCATCCCACTCAAACCCATTCCTGTCCTCGTAACCCTGCATTTCCCACAGTTAACCGACACATCCCTGGAAACTATGGGGAATTTAGCATGGCCAATCCTCCTAACCTGTACATCTTTAAACTGTGGGAGGAAACCGGAGCACCAGAAGGAAACCCACACAGTGAATGTGCAAAGTCCACACAGTTGCCTGAGGCTGGAATCAAACCTGGGTCCCCGGCGTTGTGAGACAACAGTGCTAACCACTGAACCACCATGCCGCCCGTGTATGGTCACACTGATCAGAAGTTGCAGATGCTTATCCAGGAAGCTGTCACAAAGCCTACATGCTGGAGTACTCACAGGTGCTTGCATCTTCCAGTCCCTCCTTTGTACATACAGGGATAGTTTACTGATGCTGAGGGTTACGTCCTCAAATCCTGGCTCATGACACCTATCAGGACTGATGCTGAGCAGAGGTATAACACTGCACTTGCTTCCACATGGGCCATTGTGGAACAAACCACAGATCTCCTAAAAATGAGAATCAGATATCTGAATTGGTCAGATGGTCCAATTCGGTAGACCCCGTATAGAGTGTACCACATCAGTTGTTTGCTATGCACTCCACAACTTGACTCAACAAAGTAGGAATGTCTTGGGGGAGAACAAGATGGGGGAGTTGGAGGTCTCTGCTGAGGAGGAACCAAGAGATTCTGAGATGACACAGGCAGACACTCAAGGACACAGTCATGATCTGACAAGCAAAAGATACACAGGATAACCTCATAATTGCTCCAGAAGTGGGTGGTTGAGGTACATAGATATGTTTCTTGGAGTATTTGGTTTGCTGTGGATCAGCTGGCCGGGGGAACACTGCATCCTCTTTTCAATATACTTCATTGACTGAGAACAGTTTTATTTTGCACTATTGTTTGCAATCCAGAATGCTTTTATTTAATCTACTTTTAAAGGTGATAACTTTGAGGCAGGACATTCAGTTGAGAAATCTAGGCTTTGTAGAATCTGCATGCACGTGTAGATGCTGCAATGTGGTAATCCTGTGAATAGGGAATAATGGAGTGATGTTCTAGGCCACTACCGCCAATAAGAGAAGATAAGATGATAAGACCTGTATATGGTTGTCTCAGGCCCAATATCCTACCTTTGAAGTGGTGAGTCCCTGAACAACATCTCTGGAGCTTTGACTGTACTGGGCAGATGCTAGGTCTATGGTTTGCTGTGTTCTGAGAGGAACTGCAGGCAGAGACATTTCTGATGCAGTGAGACAATCAAAGGTGTCCTTATGGAATTGCAGCATCACCTAGTATTGGAGGAAATATTTCACTGTTTTGACTTCAGACAGCCATGTCAGTACCTAGTGGGGAAACAAGAACATAGCAGATAATAGAACAGTGCAAGTGAATATAAATTTACATAAGTGCAGTGGGTATACATTGCTTAAATACCTATGCCAGGTGTCTCTAAATGTCTTTTTCCTTTGTGTCTCACTATATCTAAATGCAGTCCAAGTATTTGCAGCTGGGGTGAAAAAAAGAGTCTGCTGACTATTACAGCCTGATGTCCCCGAAGGCTTTATCAGGTATCCTTTGGGGGTTTGGGACCTTGAGAATCCCAGCCTGCTAATGTGTCTCATGCGCAGGTATGTGCACACTTTGTAAAGCCATACCTCATAAAGGGGAGGTGCGGTGGAAGGGCAGGGCACCTCTGGAGACTTGCTTATCCTGAGAGACTTGCTTGGTAATAATCTAACCACCTCTGCCTCAAATATTTTGAAAGCTGCTCTTCCTTAAAAGATAGTGGAAACAGAGTCCTAAAGACTCAACGTTCTGAGAGGAAAACATTTCTTTTTATTTATCTTAAATGGGAGACTCCTTTTTTAAACAGAGACCCCTAGTTCTGGAATCACCCCAAGAGAAAACATCCTGTCACATCCACCGATCAAGACCAATTGCGGGGATGGAAATCACTGGTCCTGACGCTGCTCCTGGCCAGTTGCCAGGACCCTGACTGAAGCACAGTGCATCCCCTAAAACCTCAAGCATCGGTTGTTGGACCTGGATGTTGATGTACCCTCCTGTCCTGGGCCCTGGTCAAAACCCTCAGGATCTTAAATGTTTAAATTAGATCACCTCTTACTCTTACAAACTTCATGGATAAAAGTGTACTGTGATCAATTTTTCCTCATAAGACAACCCACACATTCCATATATTGGTCTGGTAACCCTCCTCTGAACTGCTTCCAGGATATTTATATCTTACCTTAAATAATGTGACCAGTACTGACAACAACCTTCAAGAGTGCCTGGCTGTCACTGCTACTTGTTTTGAGTGACTGCTGACATCACCCCGTCTCATAGAATCCCTACAGTGTGGAAACAGGCCCTTCAGCCCAACAAGTCCACACCGACTCTCAGACCCATCCCCCTAAACCCACCTAATCTACACTATGGGCAATTTAGCCTGCACATCTTTGGACTGAGGGAGGAAACCGGAGCACCCGGAGGAAACCCATGCAGACATGGGGAGAATGTGCAAACTTCACACAGATAGCTGCCCGAGACTGGTGTCGAACCCGGGTCCCTGGTGCTGTGAGGCAACAGTGCTAACCACCGAGCTACCGTGCCGCCCTTGAAAGGAATGGGTAGTGGTGTAGTGGTGGATTCAACTACATGGAAAAATATGAAAGAAATGACAGGAAAGGAGAACTCAGGAGAGGTTATTAAAGTCTCCAGCACAGACACAAATAGGACAGAGTGTTTGGAAAGGGCTAGCAATCAACCACTGGAAAAATGAATGACAATGAGAAGAGGAAGAGTTGGTACAGGACTGAAGGTGTTATATCTCAATGCACACAGTATAAGGAATAAGGTAAATGAGCTTGTGGCGCAGATTGAAGTCGGCAGGTATGACATGGTAGGCATCACGGAGACGTGGCTGCAAGGGGATCAGGATTGGGAACTGAATATCCAAGGATATACATCCTATCGAAAAGATAGGCGGGTGGGCCGAGGGGGTGGGGTTGCTTATTAGTGAGAAATGAAATTAAATCAATAGGAAGAAACGAAGTAGGGTCAGATGGTGTAGAATCTGTGTGGGTAGAATTGAGGAACCACAAAGGTAAAAAATCCATAGTTGGAGTTGTGTACAGGCCTCCAAACAGTAGTCAGGAGCTGGGGCGCAAGATACACCAGGAGACAGAAAAGGTTTGTAAGAAAGGCAAAGTCACAGTAATCATGGGGGATTTCAATATGCAGGTGGACTGGGAAAATCATGTTGGTAGTGGATTGCAAGAAAAGGAGTTTGTGGAATGTCTACGAGATGGCTTTTTTGAGCAGCTCGTGGTGGAGCCCACAAGGGAACAGGGAATACTGGATTTAGTGTTGTGCAATGAGGCAGACTTGATAAGGGAGCTTAGTGTAAAGGAACCCTTAGGAAGCAGTGATCATAAGATGATAGAATTTACACTGCAATTTGAGAGGGAGAAGAATCAGAGGTAACAGTATTACAGGTGAATAAAGGCAACTACAGAGGTATGAGGGAGGAGCTGGGCAGAATTGACTGGAAAGGAGCCTAGCAGGAAATACAGTGGAACAGCAATGGCAGGAGTTTCTGGGAGTAATTCAGGAGACGCAGCAAAAATTCATCCCGAGGAGAAAGAAACATTGTACAGGGAGGAGGAGGCAACCATGGCTGACTAAGAAAGGCAGGGATAGCATAAAAGCAAAAGAAAAAGCATATAATGTGGCGAAGGGCAGTGGGAAACCAGAGGACTGGGAAGCTTACAAGACCAACAGAGGGCAACAAAAAAAATAAGGAGAGAGAAGATTAAATATGAGGGTAAGCTAGCCAGTAATATAAATGAAGACGGTAAGAGTTTCTTTAGATACGTAAAGGGCAAAAGAGACAAAAGTGGACATTGGACCACTGGAAAATGACAGTGGAGAGAGAGTAGTGGGGAACAAGGAAATGGCTGAGGAACTGAATAATTACTTTGCATCAGTCTTCACGTTGGAAGACACGAGTAATCTCCCAAAAATTCAAGAGAGTCGGAGGCAGAGCTGAGTATGGTGGCCATCACCAAGGAAAAGGTACTAGTAAAACTGATTGGCCTGAAGGTGGATAAATCACCTGGACCAGATGGACTACATCCCAGAGTTCTAAAGGATAAAGCTGAAGAGATAGTGGAAGCATGAGTGGTGATCTTTCAGGAATCACTAGAGTCAGGGAGGGTCCCAAAGAACTGGAAAATCGTTAACGTGACACCCCTGTTTAAAAAGGGAGTAAGGCAAAAGATGGAAAATTACAGGCCGATTAGCCTAACCTTGGTCGTGGGTAAGATTTTGGAGTCCATTGTAAAGGATGAGATTTCTGAATGTTTGGAAGTGTATGGTAAAATAGGGCAAAGTCAGCATGGTTTCATCAAGGGGAGGTCATGCCTGACAAATCTGCTAGAATTCTTTGAGGACGTAACGAGCAGGATAGACCAAGGAGAGCCAATGGATGTTATCTCCTTGGACTTCAAGAAGGCCTTTGACAAGGTGCCACACAGGATGCTGCTGAGTAAGATAAGGGCCCATGGTGTTAGAGGCAAGGTGCTAGCATGGATAGAAAATTAGCTGTCTGGCAGAAAGCAGAGTGGGGATAAAAGGATCTTTCTCAGGATGGCAGCCGGTTACAAGTGGTGTTCCACAAGGGTCAGTGTTGGGACCACAACTTCTCACTTTATACATAAATGATGTAGATGAAGGAACTGTGGGCATTCTGGCTAAGTTTGCAGACGATACAAAAATAGGTGGAGGGACAGGTAGTATTGAGGAGGTGGGGAGGCTGCAGAAGGATTTGGACAGGTTAGGAGAGTGGGCAAAGAAGTGGCAGATGGAATACAATGTGGGAAAGTGTGAGGTCATGCCCTTTGGTAA
The DNA here is from genome assembly GCF_021869965.1 of Rhincodon typus. NCBI lineage: Eukaryota > Metazoa > Chordata > Chondrichthyes > Orectolobiformes > Rhincodontidae > Rhincodon > Rhincodon typus. The sequence goes on along the minus strand of NC_063333.1, from coordinate 106,391,251 downwards.
GAAGAATAAAAGCATGGACTATTTTCTAAATGGGGAGAAAATTCAGAAGTCTGAAGTGCAAAGAGACTATTTTCTAAATGGGGAGAAAATTCAGAAGTCTGAAGTGCAAAGAGACTATTTTCTAAATGGGGAGAAAATTCAGAAGTCTGAAGTACAAAGAGACTATTTTCTAAATGAGGAGAAAATTCAGAAGTCTGAAGTACAAAGAGACTTGGGAGTTCTAGTCCAGTATTCTCTCAAGGTAAACTTGCAGGTTGAGTCAGTAGTCAGGAAGGCAAATGCAATGTTGGCATTTATTTTGAGAGGATTTGAATATAAAAGCAGGGATGTACTACTGAGGCTTTATAAGGCTCTGGTCAGGCCACATTTGGAGTATTGTGTGCAGTTTTGGGCTCCATATCTCAGGAAGGATGTAATGGTCCTGGAGCGGGTTCAAAGGAGGTTCACGAGAATGGTCCCAGGAATGAAAAGCTTAACATATGAGGAACATTGGAGGACTCTGGGACTATACTCATTGGAGGTTAGAAGGATGAGGGGGGATCTAATTGAAACTGACAGAATACTGAATGGCCTGGACAGAGTGGATGTTGGGAAGATGCTTCCATTGGTAGGAGAGACTAGGACCCGAGGGCACAGCCTTAGAGTAAAGGGAAGACTTTTTAGAATGGAGATAAGGAGAAACTTCTTCAGCCAGAGAGTGGTGAATCTATGGAATTCACTGCCACAAAAGGCTGTGAAGGCCAGGTCATTGAGTACATTTAAGACTAAGATAGATAGGTTCTTGATTATCAAGGGGATCACGGGTTACGAGGAGAAAGTGGGAGAATGGGGTTGAGGAACTTATTAGCCATGATTGAATGGCGGTGCAGACTCAATGGGCCGAATGGCCTAATTTATGCTCCTATATCTTATGGTCTTATGGGTACCTAGAGTGAGATCAAGGTCCCTTATCTCTCCTTCACCTTGCCATTGAAGCTGAGTATCTTCACCTGGAGTGATGGGATGCAGGTCTGAGCTTGTGTATGTACCCACTGAGCATTCTGTGGACCTGAATCTCCAAGCCAGCTGCTGCCCTTTCTGTGGAGGTGACCAATTACTCATGTGCCAGAGTCACCACTGTTCACAGAAGTTGTATGGATTGTTTTCTAATCTAGCAAGAGCCTTCAGCATCTGTGACTAACGTTGCTTTGTCTCTCTTTATAGGTTTTGCACATCACTTAATGGCTGAGCAAGACCTCAGGCATTTATTCCTCTATTGGCTGTCAAGATGCATCAGTGATGTGCTCACCAGATTGTGTCTCCAAGTCTAATCGAAACAGAATACCTATTGAGGTGAAAGTTTCTATGCTGGTAGAAGGTCTTGGTAAGCACGTTGCCAGTGGCCTCAGATGGTTCACAAGCATCATCCTCAGATCTGTTCTGCTTTTGTTGACTGTTCGTACCTGTGGAAGAGGACAAAAATAACTAATTACTGAAGATGCACAAATCCTTATATAGAGGACTGTGAGAGACATCTGAGAAGAACATTCTGCAATGGTCCTTATTGGCTTTTCCTGGCATGTTGATCTCTACAACTGCACAGCAATGGTCTTGGTCCTCATCTGCCAGCTGGATTTCCTTATCCACAAAGGGATTTAGCTTACAGAGATCCTGCATCCTTCTGTCATTCTTTGCCATCGCCTTTTTGATAAGGGAAAGTTAATCCAGAGAAAATGAAAAAAAGAACAGGTGCATGAGCACTTGATGAGCATGCAGAGCCCTATCAAGGATGTGCCTTCCCCAGAGGTAAGTAGGAAGCGCAGTGCCTGGGATTGTTTGAAAATTGGCAGTATAAGGTGGGTGCATATCATAGATGTGATGCTGAGGCCTGCATACCTACGTAACAGGGCTGTACAATGGCAGAGCTAGACTGAGTGATGGCACTGTGATGACAAGTTTGTAGTGAGAAGACACTGGCATTTACCCTTGAGGTGCAGGAGATCATTCATTCTCTTCCTGCATTCGGTAGGATCTTTTCGTAGAAGCAACACTGACCTACTGTGCAATCTTGGTCCAAGCTTCCTGGGTCTGTTGGTAAGATTTGTTTCTCCCATCACTGGGGAAGAGGACCTCCCTTCTGGTATGGTCTGACTAGAACAAGCACTCTAACTAAACATCATTAAACCATTTTGTGAGTGTCACTGCCAACCACGAGGTGTCTCAGAGTGAGGTGGGTGGTGTTGGTGGGAGGAGGGGATAAGCAATGACTACAGACTCCAAGGATACTCCTGGTTAGCAGTGAGTGAATGGGTGTCCAAGAGGCCTTAAAATATGGCACCAAAATCTTTCACCCCAGATGATGCTATGAGGGTGAGTATTTCAATCAGATTTGCTTAGCTACTTAACTTGTGCTCCACCTCACTTGCACACAAAATGAATGGAAAAAATGTGTAATTGCACAAGACAAGTCACCAAGGGCTATGGTGGGATAAGATACCCACCGGCAAATTTTAACTTCAACATGAACAGTCTAGGCTTAGGTATTCTTCCTGTCACCAGTATAACTGCTATAGTGCAAATCCTTGATGCTATATTGAACTTACAACTGGTTTGGGGTGCAGAGTACTCTGGAGGAGTATCTTGTAGTTCCAAATGCTGAGGTAGGTTTCCAAGAGAGTCTAATTTCTTTATTTATTCCATTGTTGATGACAGTGAAGTGCTGCGCTTTGCTGTTGTTCCTGAGATGTTGTTGGCTGCAGAGGATTTGCCTTAAGTTGAACAGAATGTGGAAATAGTGCCACATAACAGGCTTTTCAGCAAATTCCATGGAAAAGAAGGAGAGTATCAAAGAAATATGAAATTGGCTGAGTGACAGAAAACAGAATTATGGTGAATAATCTTTTCCATTCTGGAGGAAGGTATATAGTTTTCAGGGATCAGTGTTGAGACCTCTGCTTTTCTTGATACATACTAAACACCTAGAATTTGGTGACCAGGGCTTAATTTCAAAATTTGACAATGACATAAAACTTGGAAGTATTGTGAACAATCAGGAAGATAGTGTTAAACTTCAAGAACCAATAAACAAGTTAGTAGAGTGTAGGATTAAGCAAAAATTCCTATCATCTAAAATACTTGACCAAAACCCTGGATTTCTCAAAAACTTTTAAAGTGAAAAGGTAGCTGGCTTATGCTCTGGGAAAAATACACAGTCACAGAGATACCTGTCTGGAACCATTTCTCAGCCCCAAAATTCCAATTTACACATCGACTCTAGGAGAACAATCAGCCAGACCTAACACCACCCAATGCAGACATTCAATTTAAATCAATGTTCATTTACACATACTCTTAACTGTCAGGAAGCCAACTGACCTCCAAGTGAACACCAGTAACACAATGGCAAGTGCAGATTTGGCACGAAGATAAGAGGCCCGCAATTAGTATAATTGCAGGCCCCGACCTCACCTGAGAGAGCTACCGCCCCGACTGCTATCTCCATAGCTATCTCCAGAAGAGGGATCTGAAACAGCTATCTCCCCAACAGCTATCTGCACCGCTATCTCCGAAAGGGGGATCCCAACAGCAATTCCAAAACCTACCGACACAGGTGTGTTCTGTACCAGGGGAACCAATAGCAACTGACCACGACCTGCAGACTGAAGGACTGACAACCTCTGTAAACCACCAATCCAACTGACATGACAAGGTCTCAGACACTTCCCGAGGTAAAAACCTGCCTGCAAAACCACCAGAAAATAAGGAAAACCAAGTAGTCACCCGATAAATCCAATACATGCATCAGCAGACTCAACCCAGATTGAAGGCCTACAATGTCCAACGTTTTCTTCGAGGCACTGGGTACGGCAAGCAGGAATGGCTAGTTGTACCTCAAAATTGTGTTTTTCCGCACTGTTGAGCTTAAACTCCTGAGACCCCAAAGTAACCAACCTAGCTAGCAGGGGGTGGGTAGTGACAGTGTAGGCAACCTCAAGGATAGGGAGTCTGATTAACGTTTCTGTGAATAAAACTACTGTTTAGCTTCTAATACTGTTTAATACTTCTACTGTTTAACCTGTGTTTAATTTAATAGGGTATTTAATTACTGTCCTCTGTATAGTTGATTTGTCAATTTCACTGTTTATTATATTTGCCTTTATTTCTTGTATTATACTCACCTTTTGTATTTAAATAAATGCAGAGATTCTTTTGCCCTGAAACACCTGTCTTACTTCCTTCTTCATTTCACATTCCCTAAATCCGTCCAATTTCAGAACCAGGGATCTGGGGGTGATTCAAACCACCTAAAATTCAGCAAATTACTGATTGCAAACCAGAACCCTACAGGAGTGGGCATACAAGTGGCAAGTTTGAAGTGAATTATTGGGCAGGAAGAATGAGAAGAGGCTTATATAAATTAAAAGGTACAATTCTAATGGAGGTGCCAGAGCAGAGATATGTAGGTGTTTATGTGCCCAAATCATTGAATGTGACACATTTACATGTGAAAACACAATAAAGCACAATGATCCTGGATTTGTCCTGGGCATGGAGTTTTGACAAAAGCGAGGAGGTTGTAATAAATTTAACAAAATACTGATACAGCATTGACTAGAGCATGATGGTCGATTCTGGATGCCTTGGGAAGAATACAAAGGCTTCAGACAGGATGCAGAAAAGATTTATGAGAATGGTTTCAGGAACCTGAGTTATGTAGAAACAGAAGTTGTTCTCCTTGGAGAAAGGAAAAAAATTAGAATATTTGGTAAAGTTTTTTTATTTTCAAAAATACACTTTATTCATAAAAATAATACAGATGTCCAAAATCATATCTGCACAGTCTTTGCAGAGAGAAAAAACAAATAAAATGTTGGAATTTTGACATTTCTCAGAGCTTCTATAGAGTTGCAAAAATAAAGGCATTTCCTACTTATATAGGTAATATTTATGTTCATTTTGAGGCGCACAGAGGGTCTGACAACTGAAAGGACCCTTGCTATACTTTGGCAGAAAGAACCTAGAAGGCAGTCTTGCCCCACTGTGCCTTTGGAGGCAGCTGCCCAAGCTTTGAGAATTTTTTTTTAAATGCAAAAATATACTTAATTTTTATGAATAATCTTGATGTACCTAAACAGGTACTAAAGCAGTTCTTTTCAATTTTTTCATATAAGGAAGAAATTTATTGGAATTTGACATTCCCTACAATTGCAACTTAAAGGCTTTTCCTACTTATGCAGGACACTATTTGCAATCATTTTGAGGAAGAAAGGGTCGGATAACTGCACAGACCCTCATTGTATTTTGGCAGGCCTTTGACGGTGGTCTTTCACCACTGCACTTTGGCAGCAGCTGCCCCAAGTTTCATGCATCCCTCAGCAGACAGACCTGGACCTTGGAATATGCCAGTCCACAACACTCAGTCGAGTTCAACTCTTTACATTGGAAGACCAACACGTTTCAGGCAGAGCAAAGAGCAGTTTTCGTTGAGTTTATGGTCTTCCGTCACAGTTAACATGTGTCTTGGTGTAGATCTTAGCGAACGATGTGTACATCTTAGGGAACAACCCATATAGCACAGAACTCTGCATCATGGAGCTGCTCAGTAAATCTCGACAGAAACATAGAATCTCTCTCCAGACCTTCTTTGCAAAAACACATTCCAGAAGGAGATGTGTGACAGTTCTTCTCCCCACACCCCTAGCATGAGGGCAGCATGTAGTGTCGCAGACAGTCTGGGAGTATATGAATGATTTCACAGGTACTGCCCATTTCACCACCAGTCAAGCTACATCTTAATGCTTTTTAGAAAGCTCTGATGATGAGGCATTCTGCTAAATGACTTTGAAAGTCTGCTCAGCGAACTACCCGACAGGATCAATCCCCTCCTTTTCCTACACAGTCTCAAGGATGCTACATACTGACGACTGCCTGATGGACTTGTGGTCAAAGTGTTTTTCTTTGCAAATTTTTCCACTAGGGACAGATGATATGGAATGGTCCAACTACTTGGAGCGTTCCGTGGCAACAAGCCCAGATCCATCCTTCGCAACACCAGGGACAGGTGGAACCTCCGTACATATAGACACTTGGTGTTTGCATCTGAATCCTCTATGCACAGCTTGATACAGCCATACACAAAGATGGCCATCAGGATGAGGGTAGCACTAAGTACGTTCTTTACCCCTCCCTGTCCCGCTTAATCTAAAGCTTTATACATTGTGTCCCTGTGGACGTGGTTTATTTTTGACCTCCAGATGAAGTAGGAGATGGCTCAGGTGATAGAGATGTTTAGGATCAGGAAAGCTACAGACAAAATAGATAGGAAGAAACAGTTCCTCTAGGAAGATTCATCAAGAAGCAAAGGACACTTATTCAACATCATTAGAAGCAACAATGACAGAAGGAAAAACACTTGCATAGAGTGAATGGTTAAGATCTAGAATACAGTGCCTCAAAAGTATTGTGGACACAAATTCATTGGAGCCTTTCAAATGAGAATTGAATGATTTTCTAAAGAGAGAAAATTTGCAAGGCTACAGGGAAAAGGCAGGGGATTGGTCTAGGTAAGTTACTGTTGCAGAGAGTTATCATGGACAAATGGGGTCAATTTGCTTCATTTGGTGCTGTGAAGTATTCTGTTCTGATTTTAATGTAAACATAAATAACTGCAGATGCTGGAAATCTGAAACAAAACCAGAAAATGATGCAGAAATTCAGCCGGTCTGACAGCATCTGTTGAGAGAAAAACAGTTAATGTTTTGTGTCTCGTGACCCTTTGTCAGAACTGTAAAATGATGAGGGATTGTGTGTGTGAGAAGGAGAGAGATAGACGCACACAGAGTAAGAGAGAAAGAGAAAGAACATGAGGCAGAGAAAGAGCATGAGGCAGACAAAGGGTAAACAAGGGACACAGAGAGGAGACAAGAGTAATCAGGATGGTCTGAGGGTTCTCCACCTCCTTGACAGAAGAGCTGAACCGTCTCCATCCATCACCACCCTCCTCCATCTTGCCAAACTCATTATCACTTTGAACAACTTCACCTTTAACTCCTCTTACTTTCTTCAGGTCAAAGACATGGCCGTGGGTACCCACATGGGCCCCAGTTATGCCTGTATCTTTGTGGGTTACGTGGAACATTCCTTGTTTCTGCCCTACTCAGGTCATTCACCCTCAACAACACTTTCTCCAGTACATCAATGATATCATTAGTGCTGCTTCCTTCTCTCATTTGGAATTGGAAGAATTTAGCAATTTTGCTTCCAATTTTCACCCTGCTCCCATCTTCACCTGGTCCAGCTTTGACTCCTCCCTCTCATTCCTTGGTATTTCTCTTCCCATTTCTGCCATAAGCTGAGCACCAATATCCATTATAAATTCACTGATTCCCACATTTACCTTGACTATGCATCCTCATATCCTGCTTCCTGTGAAGACTCCATTCCATTTTCGCAGTTTCTCTATCTCATCTGTTCTGATTACATAACCTTCTGCAGGGTGTCTCAGAAGTGTCCACCTTTTTCCTCAACCGAACATTTCTTGCCACCATCATTGACAGGGCCTTTAGCTGTGTCCACTCTATTTCCTTCACCCCTTCCCATCCGTTTCCTCCCACAACAACCATACGGTCCAGCCAGTTCTCACTTTCCACTGTATATCACGAGCCTCCAAAGGAGTATAAGCTGTCATTTCTGCTACCTCTGGCTGGGTGAACTACCAGACACATATTCCTCTCCCCTCTCTCGTCAGCATTCCGCAGGGACCATTTCCTGCTGCCACTTTCATCCACAACTCCTCCACTCCCAACATCTCCCCAATACTTTTGCGTGCAGTCACAGAAGGTGCAACACTTGCCCATTTACCTCCTCCCTCATCATTATTCAGGGCCCCAGACAGACCTTCCAGGTGAAGCAGCATTTTACCTACACTTCATTCAATTTAGTCAGAGATAGTAGGAACTGCAGATGCTGGAGAATCCGAGACAACAAGGTGCAGGGCTGGATGAACACAGCAGGCCAAGCAGCATCATAGGAGCAGAGAGGCTGACGTTTCGGGCCTAGACCCTTCATTTAGTCTGCTGTGTTCACTGTTGACGATGTGGCCTCCTCTACAACGGTAACACGAAACACGAATTGGGTGATGCTTTGCCAAACAAAATGACCCTGAACTTCCAGCTGCTCTCCACTTTGACATACACTGTATTTCTACGTCAACATTTCTGTCTCACACCTGCTGCAGTGCTCCAGCAAGGTTCAACTCAACTGGAGAAACAACACCTCTTCTTCTGCCTAGGTACCTTACAGCATTCAGGACTCAGCATTGAGTTTGACAATTTCAGAGCTTGAAAACCTTCTTCTGTGTTATTGCCCTTCCCCCGCACCCCTAGGTTCTGTCTTGTATGGATTGCTACAAGCTCAGCCAACCCATTTTGAAACATTTACGCTTCTCATTAACACCCTATCTAGCAGTTATCTCTCATCGTTTCAGTTTATCATCAATCTCTTTGTTTGCCTTTTCTTTTTCTCTATCTTTCTGGGCCTCATCTCCATGTACTCTACTCACATCCCCCACCTTGTCATCAGCATAAATACCACCCACTCCCAGCTTGTTTTGGGTCTGATGAAGGATCATTGGACCTGAATTGCTAACCCTGTTTTTCACTCTCCAAATGCTACCAGATCTGCTGGGCTTTTTTTTATTCATGGAATGAAGGTGTTGCTAGCAAGCCCAGTATTTATTGCCTAACTCTAATTGTCCAGAGGGCAGTTAATAGTTAATCAAATTGCTGTGGGTCTGGAGTTACATGTAGGCCAGACCAAGGTAAGGATGGCAATTTTCTTCCCTATAGGACATTAGTGAACCAGATGCATTTTTCTGACAATCAACAACAGATTCATGGTCATCGTTTGACTCCTAATTCCATATTTTTATTGAATTCAAATTCCACCATCTGCCATAGCGGGATTCAAGCCCGAGTTCCCAGAACATTACCTGGGTCTTTGGATTACCAGTCCAGTGATAGCACCACTAAGCCTTTGCCTCCCCTTTCTGCAACATTTTGTTATTGTTTTGTATTTACATTAGGTCCTTTGACTCTGATAGAAATGTTGGACCCTCTTGTTGACCACATGGTTGAAATACCTGTTTTCTTTGTAAAAGTATATTTTGTGGATAGTACACACTACTGCTGCTGAGCATTGGTGGAGAGGTGAGTGAATGTTTGTGGATGTGATGCCAATCAAGCAGGCTGCTTTTCCGTGGATAATGTGAAGCATGAGTGTTGTTGGAGCTGCACTCTTCCATGCAAGTGTAGAGTATTCCATTGCACTCCTGACTTATATCTTGTAGATGGTAAACAGGATTTTGAGAGTTAAGAGGGGAGCTACTCATTGCAGGATACCTAGCCTTTGATCTGCTCTTGTCTGCGCTGTATTTATATGGTGATCTAGTTCAGTTTGTAGTCAATAGTAACACTCCGGATGTTATGATGTGGAGGTTGCAGTGTTGAACTGGGGTTAAAAAGGTCAGAAATCACACAACACCAGGTTATAGACCAATAGGTTTATTTGAAAACACAAGCTTTCAGAGCCTCGCTCCTTCTTCAGGTGTCAGTGAGGTGGTATCAGACACGGAATTTATAAATAAAAAATCAAAGTGTCACACCACTGATGAGGACGAGTTAAACAAACCTAAGATGCTGTTAAATCTTTAATCAGTGAGAAGTTTTTAATTGATTAATATGTATATGTAAATCCCCGAATTCCTTTCAAGTCACTGCCCTGAGAGAACTAAAGGTGTTATCACTGTAAAGAAGAGCGGACATTTTAGATCAGACAATGCATGTTAGGTGTGAGGCCTTGTTTAGAATCTGTTTGTGTTTTGGTTTAGAGTCAGACGGGTTTTAATTCTAAAGTAGGAATTTATAAAATGCCACACTGACTGCCTGTCTATAAATTGTGTGCTTTTTGAAGAAAATAGAATGTATCTCCAAATGCAAATTCATCCCAGAGGTGTTCATGAGCGTGTGTGTGTGTGTGTTTGTGTGTGTATGTATGCATGGGTGTCAGTGTGTGTGTGTGAGAGTGTATAGTGTGGTGGGGTCACCCGTGGTGTGACATGAACCCAAAATCCCGGTTGAGACCGTCCTCATGGGTACCAAACTTCGCTATCAGCCTCTGCTCAACAACTCTGCATTGTTGTGTATCCTGAAGTCCACCTTGAAGGACGTTTACCCAAAGATCCGAGGCTGAATGTCCTTGATCACTGAAGTGTTCCCCCACTGGGAGGGAACATCCCTGTTTGGCGATTGTTGAAGGGTTCCATTCATCTGTTGTCATAACGTATACATGGTTTCGCCAATACACCACGTCTCAGGACATCCTTGCCTGCAGTGTATGAGATAGACAACGTTGGCCGAGTCACATGAGTATCTGCCGTGCACATGGTGGGTGGTGTTCTGAAGTGTTATGGTAGTGTCCATGTCGAAGATCTGACATGTTTTGCAGAGTTGCCATGACAGGATTGTATAGCATTGTGGTTGATGTTGGCCTGTGGTCTGGGTAGTTTGCTGCGAACAATGGTCTGTTTAAGATTTGGCAGTTTAAGATTTGGCAGTTATTTGAAGGCAAGAAGTGGAGGCGTGGGGAAGATCTTGGCGAAGGGCTCATTGTCATCAATAATGTGTTGAAGGCTGCAAAGAAAATGACATAGTTACTCTGCTCCCGGGGAGTAATGGATGACGAAAGCTACCCTATCGGATGTATCCATTGTCTGTCTTCTGAGGAGATCGTTACGGATTTTTGCTGTGGTACTTTGGAACTGGTGATCTATGAGTTGAGCATCGTAGCCTGTTCCTATGAAGGCATCCGTCAACAGCTTTAGGTGTCCACCGCACTCTCTCTCTCTCTCTCACACGCATGCGCACGCGTGCGCGCGCGCACACACACACACACACACACACACACTCTCTCAGTCTCCCCCCTCACACACACACACTGACTTTCTCCCCCCTCACATACACACACTCACTCACTCTCTCTCCACACACACACACACACACACACACACACACACACACACACGTAAATCTCTGGGATGAATTTGTATGTGCAGATATATTCTATTTTGTTCAAAAAGCACACAATGTAGACAGTCAGTTAATGTGGCATTTTATAAATTCCTACTTTAGATATAAAACCAGGCTGACTCCAAAACAAAACACAGACAGATTCTAAACAAGGCTCACACCGAACATACATTGTCTGACCTAAACTGTCACCTCTTCATTACACTAATAAAACCTTTAGTTCTCTCAGGGCAGTGACTTGAAAGGAATTTGAGGATTTACATACACATATTAATCAATTAAAACATTCTAATTGATTAAAGATTTAACAGCATCTTAGGTTTGTTTAATACATCCTCATCAGTGGTGTGACACTTTGATCTTTTACTTATAAATTCTGTGTCTGATTCCACCTCACTAACATCTGAAGAAGGAGCAAGGCTCCAAAAGCTTGAGGTTTCAAATAAACCTGTTGCACTATATTCCGGATTTTGATAGTGGAGGATATAGTGATGGTAATGTTATTGAATATCAAGGGGCAATTGTTAAAGATTCTCTCTGATTGGATCTGTTCAGGCACTTCTGTGGCATAAAGACTTCTTGCCCATTGTCAGCCCTTGTCCAAGCCTAGGGCACTACCGTGAGGAACTGCTGCAGAGATGTGCTGGAGCTGAGATGACTAACTTCTAACAACCACAACTATCTTCATATGTGTCAGATGTGACTCCAATCAGCATTGAGGATGTTCCCCATGACTCCAGTTTTGCTGGGACTCCTTTTGTCATACTGGGTTGAATGTTGCCATGATATCATGGGATACACTGTCACCTCACCTCTGCAATTCAACTCCTTTATGTTTGGACCAAAGCTGTACTGTGTTCAGGAACTGAATGGCCCCAGCAGATACCAAATTGTGCATCAGTTAGCAGGTTATTACTAAGCAAGTGCTGCTTGATGACACCTTCCATCACTTTACTGATAATCAAGAGTAGATTGAGCTGGGGTAATTGACTGGATTACATTTGTCCTGCTTGTGTGTACAGAACATATCTGGGGAATTTTCCACATTATCGGGTAGATGCCAGTATTGTAGCAGTTTGGCTAGGTGCACAGCAAATTCTGGACGCGTCTTCATCCAGATAAGTGTGGGGTAATAAAATTGGGCAGGACAAACAAGCCAAGGGTGTACATGATGAAAAGTCAGACCCTGGAAGACATGAGGATCAGAGGGATCTTCATGTGTATGTCCTCCAGTCCCTGAATGTAGAAGGCCAACGATATAATTTGGTTAAGAAGGTATATGAGAATTTGCATTTATCAGCCAAACCTTAGAGCTTAAAGAGCAGGGAGGTGATGCTAGAATCTGTGTAAAATGTTGGTTAAGCCACAGCAAGAGTATTGCATGCAGTTCTGGAACCCAAATTTCAGTAAGAATGTAATTACGTTAGAGAGGGTGCAGAGGAGATTTACCAAGATGTTGCTTGGTTTGGAGAGTTTGAATTAAGAAGCAAGATTGGATAAGACTGGGTTTACTTTACTTGGAGCAGAGCAGACTGAAGGTTGAACATGATTGAGATGTATAATATTATGAGGAGCATAGATGGGGTAGACAGGGAGGAACTGTTCTTCTTGGTGGAGAGTTTAATGATCAGATGTAAGTTAATGGGCCAGAGGTGTGGAGGAGATGTGAGAAAGATGTTTTTCACACAGAAGGTGGTGGGAATCTGGAACTCACTGCCTATAATGGTGGTAGAGGCAGAAACCTTTATAACATTTAAGAAATGATGTGCCCTTGTGATATCAATGTATACAAGGCTATGGCTCAAGTGCTGGATAATGGGATTAGAATAGTTAAGTGGTTGTTTTTGACTGATGCGGACTGAAAGTGCTGAAGGGGCTTTTTTTCTGCTCTGGACTGAAATGACTATGACTAATATTGCCATAAAGTTGTCAGGGCCCATAATTTTTGCAGTATTCAGTGATTCCAAGCATTTCTTGATATCGCGTGGAGTGACTCAAATTGGCTGAAGACTAGCAACTGAGATGTTAGGGATCTCTGAAGGAGACAGAGAGGGATTATCCATGAGGCTGAAGATAACTGTGATTGCTTCGGTATTATCTTTTGCATGGGTGTGGTTTGTTCTCCATTATTGAAGATGGGGATATTTGTGGAGATTCTTCATCCAATGAGTTATTTGGTTGTTCAACATCATTCATGGCATTCATCTGGCAGAACTGAAGAGCTTAAATCTGATCCACAGGTTGTTGAATCTCTTAGTTCTGTTATCACTTGCTGCTTAGAGTCATAGAGTCATACAGCACAGAAACAGATCCTTCTGTCCAACTCGTCCATGCTGACCAAGTTTCCCAAATTAAACTAGTTCCATTTGCCTGCATTTGGCCAATATTCCTCTAAACCTTTCCCAGTCATGTACCTGTGCAATTCCATCCTTGGGCAACTGTTTGTGTGGAGTTTTCACATTCTCACCATGTCTGCGTGGGTTTCCTCCGGGTGCTCCGGTTTCCTCCCACAGTCCAAAGATGTGCAGGCTGGTGGATTGGTCATACTAAATTGCCCGTAGTGTTCAGGAATTTGTACATTAAGTGGGTTATAGGGGGATGGGTTTGGGCGAGTGCTCTGAGGGTCAGTGTGGACTTGTTGGGCCGAAGGGCCTGTTTCCATACTGTAGGGATTCTATGATTCTATGATAAGTGTAATTACAATGAGGGAGTTTGATTACCCATAATTGACTGGGATTGTGTAAGCATTGTTGAGGGACAAGAGTTCCTAAGTTGTGGTTTTCTACATCCATATGAGTCCAGCTAACAAGAAAGGAGGCACCTGGTTCTTGGGAATGAGGTGGACAAAGTAGATCAAGTGACATTGGAGTACATTTAGGGGATAGTTACTATTATTGGAAAATGATATTGGCCTATTCAGGGTAAGAGTAATCAACTGGCGGACTACTGTGAGGCAAGGTTTATAGGAAAAACAATAACTGAATAATGAGCTATCTTCAAAGAGGAGATGGTTTGGCAAAGTCAAGGTATAGTCTTTCAAAAGGGAAAACTGGGGGCAAAGGAGAAAATAGAATAGTTAGGTGGTTGTTCTTGATCAGCACAGACATGATTGGCCAAAGGACCTTCTTCTGTGCCGTAGATCCCTATATCTGTATAACTTTCAGGATAAAATTAAAATAAAACTTACATGAAATAGAAAAAGCTGTGCTTATGTCAGCTGTCAGGAAATAAATGTAATTGAGAATCAAGATGAAAACAGAGGTTCAGAAGGGAAGTGAAAAAGCTAATATGAAAAGCAAAGAGGCATTATGAAAATCACCAGCAGATAACAAAAAGAGAAATCCCAAAATCTTGTATGAGCACATGAATAGTAAAAGGGTGGTAAACTGAGGAGGAGGAACAATTAGGGACTAAAAAGAGGATTTACACTTTGAGGCAAGAGGCGTGGCTGACATGTAAATGAATACGTTGTATCTGACTTGACATTCAAGGCAAATGGTGCCTAGGCCATGGTGACAGAGGAGAAAACTCAGTTACTCAAAGATTAAAACTGATAAGGAGGAGGTATTGGTTAAGTTATTTGCATTTAAAATTGATAAAGCACCAGAAATGGATGAGACGCATCCAAAGACGTTGAAGGAGGTGAGACTGAAAATTGCAGTGGCATTTTTTGTATCTTTAAATCTTCCTAGATTTGTAGTTAGTGCCTGAGGACTGGAGAATGGCAAACATTATGCCCTCGTTCAAAACAGGTTGTCAGGATTAGCCCAGCAATTAAACAGCAGTCAGATTAACTTTAGTGGTGGGGAATCTTCTAGAAACAATTGTTCTCAATACATTAATAGCCATTTATAAAAAAATGTGAAGTGATTGGAACAGTCTACATGATTTATTAAAGAAAAATGAAGTCTAACTGACTTGCTGGAGTTTCTTGGAGAGAAAGGGTTGATGTGATGTACATGTACTTCCATTTGACCATCGATACAGTGCTACGCAACAGACCCAAAAGCAATGTTATAGAATAACAGAGACAGTATCTGCATGGGTACAAAATTGCTGAGGAATAGGAAATAAATAAGAGTAATGGTTAATAGGTATTTTCTGGGGTGCAATAAGGTTTGTACTGAAATTCCCTCGGGGATCTGCATTGGAACACTTGCTTTTCCTGATATAAAGAAGATCTAAATGTTGCTTCGCAGGAGACAATTTCATAATATACAGTAACACAAAGCTTAGTAGATTGTAAATTGTGAGCAGGACAGTGTAAAACTTCAAAAGGACTATGAGCAGTTGGTGGAGTGGGCAGATGGGTGGCAAATGAAGTTCAATATAGAGAAGTGTTAGGTGACACATTTTGGTACAAGGAATGTAGAGTAACAGTCGAAAATAAATCATACTATTCTATGGGTTATGCAGGAGTAGAGAGACTAGGTGTATATGTGTATAGGTCATTAAAGGTGGCAGGAAGCATAGAGAGTTGTTAATAAAACACACTGTATTTTAGGTTTTGTTAATAGGGGCACAGAATACAAAAGCAGTGAAGTTAAGATTAACTTATATTGGACACTAGTCATACTCAGCTGGAGTACTGTGTACAATTTTTGGCATTACGCTATAGGGAAGATCTAAATGTATTGGCAAAAGTACAAAGAGGTTTAAGTTATTGGGTTCACAGATGAGATATTTTAGTTATGGGGAAAGATTGAAGACATTAGGACTGTTTTCCTTTGAAAGGATTGGGTTAGGGACTATAAGGACTGTTGATAGAAGTTTTCAAAATCATAAGTGGATTTGTAGAAAGTAGCTGGAAAGAAACTGCCCCCACTCATAAAAGGATTGAGAACCAGACGGCAATGATAACAAAGTGTGGAGCTGGAGGAACACAGCAGGCCAGGCAGCATCAGAGGAGCAGGAAAGTTGATGTTTCATGTCGGGACCCTTCTTCAAAAATGTTATCTCAGAATGTTATCTTGCTATCTCAGAACCAGAGGGCACCGTTTTAACAATTCTTGCAAAAGAAACAAATATGAGGTGACAAAAAACTTTTTCATACAATGAATAGTTAGGGTTTGGAATCTACCTCCTATAAGTGTGGTGCAGGCAAGTTCAGTTGAAGTAGACGAAGATGGTGAGACTACTTAAATAAAAACAATATGCTGAGTTATGAGGAGAAAGCAGGAGATTGGTTCCAAAACAAAATGCTCAGAGATTTGGTACAGACACAATGGGCCTTCTGAGCCATAACTTTCCTATGATTCTCAAAGTGTGACTTTCGCAGCATGACAGTCCACACACTGGTATGTTAGGCTACTAACACGCTGAGACCAAGTGTTAACTCCATTTTTGTATATTCCTGGAACTGTAAACACAAACATGTCTGCAGGATAGCTTCCTGCTGAGAGCTGGGTGGTTAGTCAACCTCACATTATCTACTCCTTTTTAGTCTTTCTATTTAATGTTTCCCTGACTCTGTACAAACATGACATTTTCTGTTACAAGTGTTCACAAAGAACACTACCAGACAATCACTGAATTTACATCTGCAGTCATCCTTTGGTTGTAGTAATTCTCTGTAAAATAAAACACACATTGGAATAAAAAAGTCATATGTCCATAAGTACTTTTGGGTTCTGATCTGTCATCATGGCACCCTCAGATTCTTCACCGATGTAAAATATTAACCATTGGCATCACAAATTCCAATATTTGATTACAATTTTTTTTATGAAAGGTGTACTGCTAACTCAAGAGCGGTATTAAAATAATGAAAGGTTTGATTAAATAGATGCAGAGGGGATATTTCCTTTTGTGGGGAAGCATGTAACTAGAGGCTACCAATGTAAAAGGGTCAACAAAAAATTCCTTTCAGGAGTTCAGAAGAAGCTTCCCTACCAAGACAGCAGGGAGATGTGAACTTGCTAGAAGATACAACTGTCAAAGCCAATTGTATAAATATATTTAAGGGGAAGCTAAAGCATATAAGGGAAAAGGAAAAGAGGATTATAATGCTAGATTTAGCTGATTTGAAAAGAAAAGATTTGAGGAAATTCAAAGCAGAGCTATATTTGTCCCACATCCTGGCTTAATGCTCTGAATGTTTCATCCTTCACTTTTGCTTATGGTCCCTGCTCAACTGTTGTCACAGCTTTGGCAGCATTTCCCATGCCAAAGTGTCCCTTCGGTTTTTCCATGATAGATAGTCAGCTTGCTCACATTACATACCGTAATCCCCAGTCACTTTCAATTAATTGATTTTGAGACACTGTTAAATAGATTTTACTATGCACTATGAAAATTATGTGTCATTGGAAGATCACTCCTCCATTGATAAAGCTATTCATGTCTCGTTTTCCACACATTTGTCATCAATGTGTGTTGGTAACTTTCTTCTGCCATCACATTTTTCTTTTAGTCTCGTGCAATTTTTCTTTTCACTGGCTTTTGATAGTTTGCACAGAACATTAATTTGTAGGGCAAGAGCTCTTCACTTGGTCTAATGAGAGCCTAGGCCACAAACTTAATTTAAAATAATTGATCTTACCCTGCTGAATTTCTGTAATCATTTTCATTTAATTGCATAAAATGTAAAAGATCAACAAAATAAGCTTCTAATACTAGAAGCTATCAGTGGAAAGCAAACACGGGTATAACAGCCTCATCGTTGAAGCACTGAACCACACCACATTGCAATTTCAGCCAGTGAAACTGCACAATACATCTAGAAAACCTGAAACATAATGATATCACAAATGCCACCAATTCATAGTCGAACTGTCTTTATGAGGCCGAATAAATTTAAACAGAGCAAAGTTAAAAATATTCTCACCAATCATAGTTAGTTTATCTGATGAGATAAGCAATAAATAATAAATTGTAATCTAACAGAAGTTGTCATTGGCGTTATTTTGAACAGTGATCGTTTTTAAATAAGTTCAGAAATTTCTAAACTCACACAGGTACTGAGGCCCACTTTTTTATGGGGAGGTGGAGATGAAGAAGCAGGATGACATGTAGTATGGGAAACTGCACCCTACGGGAAATGTGAGGTCTTACAAAATTAATGGCATTAACTTGTTTAAATTTTTCTTTTAGTTCCTGGTCAACAGCCAATTGGATTTATGATTGGCTGATTGGGCAGAATGTCCTATGGTACACAGCCATTGTTTGCATGGAGAAATGCAATTGTAGTTAGTGTACTGACTGGTTGCATAGTCAGGTGGATGTCAACTTCCACTGTAAGTATCTTTGTGTGCTGTCTGTGTCAGCCATTAAATACACATCATTTGAAACATGGGTCTGAATGTTCCCATTTTCAAACAAAATGTCTTACTGAGTGGGATTCATGGTGCTCAGTCCACCATGGTTCTCAGTGACTTTTCTCATGCAATCTTCTGCTCTTCACTTCATAAATTATGTAACCGGGCTCTTTGGCACACGGTAGAAGGGACAGAAGTATTTGGCACTCCCGGGACCTTCTGACATTCACATGGTTGGTGTCATATTTAATGCCCAGCTGTATACTTGCAAGCCAGGAACTGCACCTCACATTTTGATGCTCAATCATTATCACTGTGAACATGGCTCAGAAAGCAAATCTCACTAGAGATAACAAGGTGTAGAGCTGGATGAACACAGCAGGCCAAGCAGCATCAGAGGAGCAGGAATGCTGACGTTTCGGGCCTAGACCCTG
>NC_063333.1:106314573-106367498 GCF_021869965.1 Rhincodon typus | reverse complement strand
TCCTGCTCCTCTGATGCTGCTTGGCCTGCTGTGTTCATCCAACTCTTCACCTTGTTATCTCAGATTCTCCAGCATCTGCAGTTCCTACTATCTCTGAAGCAAATCTCACTCTTTGTTTCACAGACAAAACTTGGAGGTACTGGTGGATGGAATGATAGAAAGGAGGGCTGTCTTTTTCCTGCTGACTTCCAAAGAAAACCACAGCATCAGACCCAGCCAGTCTGGACTGATATTGTGTCCCTGGTCAGTTTTGTGTCCTGGACTAAAATAACACCGAGCAGTCCGGAAAAAAAGGTTAATATTCTGTGCTCCAGAAGGGAAAAAGGCCATTTTCTCTCAGCTACCTCACCCTCACAGGCCATCATTCACTCTAACTCTGCCACTACACACTCATGTCATGGACGACAACTCTCACTATTCCATACAACATGTTCACTCAATGCAGTTCAGTCATCTTAATTTTCTCAAACTACTAACCCTTCCTGCTGTCTGTGCTTCCCACTCACTCACTGGGCTCACCTTCTTCACTCCTTCTCCTGCATATCACGAACTGCTCTTCCATCCACTTCCATCATACTTACTCTGTTCCTTTGTCTCAATGCAGGAAAAAGTTGGCTTACTCTGGACTGAGAGGGCCATGAGCAGTCAGGGGATGGTAGATATCAGGCTTTTCGCTCCATACAAAGAAAAAATTGTTGACCTAGCCAGATAGAAGCATGACCGCTCATATAGCGATGGGGAGACCTCAGTAGCTAGCCACCCAGAAAGCTTTATTATACAGTGCTGTATTGTTCTCCCACTAAAGGAATGCTAACTCATCCTTAATCTGCCCAAGCTCTTATTCCTCTTACACAACTAATACTTGCTCTTCTACACACATGCTAATGACACCCAGCAAGCCTCCATCAGATAAAGACCATCACTGATGACCCCAACTTTATCTCTCTCTCTAAAGTGGCACTCATTGAACTGTCAGATGATGTGCCTTCATGTCTTTCAACCACACCCTCCACCAGCTCACAGCTTTCCTTGCTAGGTCCTCTTTCTAGAGTACAGTCAGTCGCACAATCTGGTGAGTATATAATTGACATGTTTCTGCAGCCAGGTGAGGAAAAAGTGCTCCAAGTCTCTGGCATACATAGGTTTCCAGAGACAAGGCATGTGCTCCTGCACCAGGCAAAAGGTGATCCCAGTGTTTGGGCCATTAATGACTTCATCTAAATGTACAACAGGCACAAGAACAATCAACATTTGTCAGAGACAGTTGCTAAACTGAATTGAAGATTGGAGCAGCCCACCAATGTTATTTATACCACGTTGGCTCTGATGTGTGTCCGTCTGGCTGTCCCTATGGAGAAGTTGGCAATCAACATTTCCAGTATTCTCAGTTGTCTGCTAATATACACACAGGCTTACCCTCCATTGCTCTAGCTATTGATACTCAGTATCAATGACAAGGCGAGAGAGGGACAAGTAACCTCTACCTCATTCCAGGTGCTCCCTTCTTCTTAGGGAGCCAGCCTGGTACCAACAGGCACCAATAACAAGGAAGATCCACACACAAGATGCTTCTTCTCCAAATACTTCAGGGTGCCTATTGGTTCCGCCATTTCTACTTGTAAGGAAGCGGCACTTAAGAAGCTTAGGGTCTGATATTCACCCGTTACCTTGCCCTAGGTACTCTGGGTTTTTGGCTAGAATGAGGTAATGCAGGTAAGTGTGTATATTCAGGAGACCTTTTGACTGCTGAACCTGGCTCTCCTTGGCAGCTGTCAATTTTTCCATAAAGGTAGCCAGACACTTGTGTTACAAAGGCAACATGGTACAAAAAGCATTGATGAAATCCTTCAACCTTTAAGTTAGTTTGTCCAAAGCCTCTGATAAATCTGTCTGTTGCTCCTATGTCTGCTGGTACATTTGTATGAAGTCTCTGATTGCTGAAACCACAGGGTCATTTGCCTGAAGCTGAGCAGGTCCCCTTTCTCTGGCTGTCCTCCAAGTGGCAGTTACCTGGCAAACTGCAGAGATGTGGCAGTGATGTGTTCACCAGCAGATGCTATTGATTCCATTATATAAAATACCTACCGAGGTGTCAGGCTGTCAGCTGGTAGGAGGTGCAGGAGGTATCCATGCTTTTTTCTTCAGAAGTACAGCTAGCAATCTCTTGGGGGCAGCCCTCTTAAATACTGTGTTATGGACCACACCAAACCCCCTTCAAATATATCAAGGAGCTTGCCTAGACCCTAACTTTTATCTTATTCGAAGGCAAATATTAGGTGCAAAGTTCCAGATGTAATTCAATAGGTAATACTACTCAGCTTTAAGCGAGACACACTTTATTCTTACTCCTAGTTAAAATGCAAACAAACGAAAGAAGAATTGGTATAACTTATCTTTCTTGGGAAACTTAACAGAGTAACAGATGATCAACTACTAAACAGCAACTGTTCCAAAATAGAACATCCCATAAACACACCCTTGGCAAAGGCATATTCGGTAAAGTAGATTGTCTCACATGCCATGTCCCTCAGTTGAAGAGAAAAGAACACCAAGAGAAAATTATGACAGAGGGAGATATATGGCAGCTTCCAAAAACAACTTCAAAAACCCAACAACTAAAAACTAAGTTAAAACCATGGGTCTGTGGGAGCCCAAACCTACGCATTCATGCTGCTTCTATTGTTAAAACTTTTTTTTTTAAATGGGCATCATTAGCTATTTACTTCATTGGTTTGGAAAGGACAACTCGATACCTCTGCCTTAAAACCTCACTTAAAAATAAAAGGACAAAGTACATCTCTTAAAGCCATAGGATCATCACAATCCCACCACTGTGGACAAACCACTTGGATTTGCAAGACACGAAAGTGAGAGTGTTGCAAACAAGAGGCAGAAGTGTGGCATGTTAAAATGAAATGTTCATAGTGATAATGGGGGAGTAACATTGCAATGGGCAATATTTCTTACATGGTTCCAGGTCATAGAAGTTTCAGCATCTCTACATGACTAGTTCTGGACTCACAGAGTCATAGAATCATACATGGAAACAGGCCATTCGGTCAAATCCTCTACTTGTAGTGGGTGAGGAGAACAATGTCGGATATCCCACCACTTGTTCTTGCCCACTGGACCTGTTATGGGCTGTTTTATCGTGGGATGAGAAGGCGGAGTGGAATGAATGTGGGTGGCATACCTGTTAGTGCTAGTCCAAGTAGGAGAAAGATGGTGAGGTGTCCTGAGTGAGTACTGGGAAGCATAGAAGGGTGGAAGGGGTCTAGGCCCGAAACGTCAGCCTCTCTGCTCCTATGATGCTGCTTGGCCTGCTGTGTTCATCCAGCCCTGCACCTTGTTGTCTAGGGTGGAAGAACGTAGCTTGGGAAGATTGGTTGGGGAGAATCATTTAGGGAAGATGCCGTGTGCAGCTTTGTGAGTGGTAGAGCGTGAGCCTCAGTGAGAGGTTGATGCAGTAGTGGAGTTAGATTGAGTATGTGATAAACAATGGGACTTAGCTTGTCAAAATGGAGAACGTCTTTGACCTTGTGGCATTCTTGGGTGTTTCTCCAGACCACAGAGACCACACTAATATAAGTGGCAATCTTGGTCCAGGCTGGCATGGTATGGTAGCATAGTCTTCTCTAGCTGTCCTGAGAGAAGAGAATGTCTCTCCTCTGCGCCGTCCCATTTATCAGGACTTCCAGCTCACTGTTCATGAAACAGAACACCAATTTCTCCTTTTGTGCTATGTAAGAGACAAGTGGAAATGTGCAGGGCAGCTCTAGAATGCCAGTGCTTAATCAAGTACCACTGTATCTTAAAAATGGTGCCAAGACCACATATGCTAATCTATTTGAAGATTTCCAGCTGCAGCAGGTGGAAGGAGTCGGTTATCATCGGAAGAAAGGGGCATCATTGAACATGTTTGGTAGAATATGTGGGGAGGCGATGGCCTAGTGGTATTATCGCTGGACTGTTAATCCAGAGACTCTGGGGATCTGGGTTCGACTCCCACCAGAGGGTAGATGGATGAATTTGAATTCAATAAAATATCTGGAATTAAGAATATAATGATGACCGTGAATCCATTGTCGATTGTCAGGAAAAACTCACCTGGTTCACTAATGTCCTTTAGGGAAGGAAACTGCCATCCTTACCGGTCAGACCCACAGCAATGTGGTTGACTCTTAACTGCCCTCTGGGCAATTTGGGACAGGCAAAAGATGCTGCTTAGCCAGCGAAGCCCTCATCCCGTGAATGAATAAAGAAAAAAAAAATTGAGGTGCATTTGGCACGATTGTGCAAGAACGTTGCGAGGTCCCACAGAGAGAAACTCAAAAAATATAACACAGCCAAAATGGCAAGATTCGGCCCAATCTAACCATCTCCCCATGACATTCAATGACTGAATCCACCTTTCTAGTAACAATTGATTAAAATCTTAACAGGATCAGCTATTGAAGTACTGTGGCCACATGAACAGCTCAGAGGCTAGGAATTCTGTGTTGAGTAATTCAACCTCCTGACTCTACAAAGCCTCTCACCACCGACAAGGCACAAGTCAGGGGTTTGTGGTGGAATACTCTCCACATGCTTAGATGAGTGCAGCTCCAACAACACTGAAGCTCAATACCATCCAATCAAAAGAGCCCACTTGAATGAAACCCCATCCACCATTTCCAAAATTCACTCATTCTACCACCACACACTAGCAGCAGTGTGTACCACCTACAAGAAAGACTGCAGTAAATATGCAAGCATCCTTCAGCAGCACAATTCAGAACTGTAATCTCTGCCTCCCAAAATACCAAACAGCTGACATATGAGAACACTACCAACTGGCAAGTACACGTCCAAGTCCACACCATCCTGAATTGGAATTATGATGGTTTATGTCCGATAGCAGTTCAATAAAGCAGCTCACCACAAACTTCTCAAAACATTTAGAGACTGGCTGTAAATGATGCCTTTGCCAGGAAAACCCATGCCTCATGAATATGTTTCACCCACCTTGTAGGGGTGTGGTAGTGTGTGTGCAAATTATTCACATTGCTGAGTTAAAAGAAGAAGAAGTGCTCACTTTCCAGAGTTTGAATCTACATAATTCAGACTCTCAAGTTCAGAGAATTAAGGCAAAGCACTTAACTCTGCTGGTTTCTGAAGAAGGGTCCCAATCAGAAATGCCAACTTTCCTGCCCCTCTGGTGCTGCCTGGCCTGCTGTGTTCCTCCAGCTCCACATTGTTTTATCTCTGACTCCAGCATCTGCAGCTCTTACTATCTGTGATAATGTTAACACTGTTTGGTTAAAGCACAACACTCACACTTCCTGGCTCACCAATATGCAGTACTCACAGTCCTGATTTCACAGAACAGACAGCTTTCACTCCGCTGAATTCAGAGAAAAGACACTGGACTGAACCTTATTTCTTTTGGTCAAGTTCAAGTTGCACCAATTTTTTGGAGAGTTTTTTGTCACGAGATTTAGCAAGATTTCTTGCCTTATCTTATCAATCCTGCCTCATGAAATACCTACGATGCCCTATGGCACCTCTCACATCTGTTTTCCACACCATCTTACTACTTGCCATTCCCAGAATAATTCAGCAGATATGTGCCCAAAGACCAGCATCCCTTGCACCTCTCCAACTTTGAAAGGCAACCATGTCTCTGGATAAATGATAGCAGTCTGGCATGGCCCCTCACTGACAATATAATAGCACAAAGTCTTGCTACCCATGGCACATGGCTGACACTCCCTCACAATACAATGCATTCTCTCAACATTGTCACCATTTAACCACCATGCCATAAACTTTCCTCAGTTTTGAGGAAGGGTCACTGAACCTGAAGCATTAACTCCGATTTCTCTTCACAGGTCCTGCCAGATCTGCCGAGCTTTTCCAGCAATTTCTGTTTTGTTTCTGATTTACAGCATCCACAGTGCTTTCAGTTTTTATTAATGGAATGGAATTTCTTCATGTTGATGAATTCTCCAGCATTGGAATGCCACATGTGTACAATCAATAGCACCGTTAACTGTGGGATTCTAGCTATGTTCACAAATCCTGTTGACATTGTCATGGGGTAACAAATGAACCGGTGCAACCCTGTACAGATGGTGTCGGTCACTGTCCTGATGCATTTGTGGGTGCATGACTGAGAGATCACAAACAGGTCACCCATTGCTCCCTCCCTGGAAGACTTACCATGACCACGATGCTGCTCCAAATTCCACTCCCCCCCACACCGTTCTGCTTGAGATTCCCCTCATCATTGTCCTTATCACCACAAATATGAATGTCTCTGCTTTCCACTCCCAGCTTTGACTACCCCATCCCTTCGATAATTGATCCCTCTGCTCCCCCAAACCCTCCTAAAATTTTGATGAATAGACAGCCAGGATTGCATTTGCCCCAGACTTGTGACTGACCTTGATGATCAGTTCCTAGACATTACTGATCAGACCCCTGGCTGCTGTGTTTGTAGTTCCCCATCTTATGAAATATGATTGCCTGACTGCTTGTGCTGGCACACATGACTGACTATTGAACAACCCCTAGATTGTTCTGGGACAGATCCCCTGACCTGGCATCCCAAATGGTGAATGACTATGACCAAGTCCCTGAACTCTGTGTGAAACCTCTGTCAGTGACTGACTGTACTAGGCCCCCCTGACACAACGACCCCCATCACACCTCCTGATTGGGGAAAAATGTGATTCCTTAATGCTTTCCAACCTATCCAGTTGTTTGAATGAACTTGAAGTGTGCTTTCCACATAGGCAGCTGGCATATGCTGTAGGTGAAAGATTGCTGTCTTATTAAGCTGTTCACTAACATTTGCCCCCTCCTCCCAGGACATTCCAGTACTGTTAAGCATGACAAGCAGCTTGTCTGAGTGCCTGTGCTGAACAGCCCTAAAACAGCAGCAATGACAATGTTTTGACTCTGGCTGAAGTGTTGATGAGCACACAGACATGGCATGGAATCGTAAGGCATGGCTGTGAACATGCAAGTAGGTAATAAATGAACAAATGCTATGATAGCAACAGAGTGGTCTGGAAGTGTAGCTTGATTGAATTATTGAGCTGGGTGCCTGTCCAAGTGCACAGGTATTTCTCTAATGCAACCTTTGGGATGCTGGTCACTGGTTCATCCTGCCATGAAAGACTGTACCTTGTAAACGACTTGCCAATGTATCAGACAGGCAGCATGATGGCCCTAATGGCTTGGCAGAAGCTAGGAACCAAAGTCCATAGACAAAGGGTAAACTTAGCTGGTGCCCACGAATCTTGCCCTGATGGCGAAGTAATTCAGAGCAAGTGGTGAGCCAAATCGCTAGGCGCTCCCTCTGGTTTTCTTGTCAAATTTTCCCAACATCTAGCTTGTTTGGTAAGTTGGTGGGGTGAATATTAATGAAACAAGTTATAGCATTAACAACTGGTTTAACATTCAAGAATGACTATCAATTGGCTGCCTAGCAAGTATCTTTTCATGCCACTTGTGAAAAGTACGAAAAAAGGTGCAAGATGATCTTAATGTAGAGATTGGCCTATCCAGACTTGTTGCCCAATTCTGCTGCACATCTTGCCATAGTCCACATTACTTCGGCCTGTACGAAATTTCTCTTGTTGTTCACAGTCTTAATAATGTTTCCTGCAACTGCTGCTCCTAATCATTTCAGAAATAGTTGGCTGAAGACTGTATTTGTGATTGTGGGATCTCGAAAGCAGACCAAGCTGAATAATTTTCTCAAGAATAGAAATAAAAAGAGCTGGAGAAAGTCAGCAAGCCTGCCAGCATCTATGGACACAGAAACAGAGTTAAGATTTCAAGCTCAAATGACGCATCTTCAGAACTTAGAATTCTTGAATCCTCTCAGGAATGTTGGCTGGAGATATTTATGAATGGTTCTGTCTTTTACTGGGGGTTTGCCTCATTGAGAATAAAGTTATCCATAGAGATCACTGCACACATTTGTTTTTTATTGAATTATAGAATCCCTACAGTATGGAAACAGGCCACTCGGCCCAACAAGTCCACACCGCCCCTCTGAAGAGCATATTATTTAATAGCACATGTTCATTCATGACTGGATAGTGCAGGACTCAATATCTATGATCTGATTTAGTTTTGGAATTGCTAGCATGCTTATTCCACCATTTAGTCACAAGTCACATGATCTGAATGGGATGCATCCCAAATTGCTGAAGATCTTAATCCTCCTTGGATATTGAAGTGATGACTCAACTGAATGTTTGCGAAAATTATGATTTAAAAATGGAGGAAGGAATAAACCTGATAACAAGAGTCCCATCAGTTAATGTCAGCAGTGGCAGAAAGAGTCAATGAATTTCACATTGGTTGCATACTCGCTATTTAAAGCTGCAGCTCAGTGACAGGAGTAGTAAACCCTCAGAGTGGCCTTCAGTTGATTGATACCAATTTCCAGTTTTGCATGTTACATTTCAGAGCTCTGGAAGTTGCTGAACTGTTCCAACATCCTATAGTGGCAGATGCTGAACATATTGCCATTATTGGTACTGCAAAATTTGAACCATTTTGACCGGAACAGTAGTTGAAACATAAACACCAGTAGACCTGTGTAATCAATCACTTGTGTGTTATTATTAAGTTTTAAAATCTTTCAGTGGAAGCACACATGAGTCCAACCACAAGTATTTTCCACTGCCTCACATGAAGTGGATTTCCAAAACATACAATATACAATATCCTTTTATTGTCACGTGTGAGGTCAGAGGACCTCACAATTACATAAAGTAATCCCGCGGTCAGAACCCCGATGTCCACTGTATGTATTTGTGGCTGTTCGAATTCTTAACATTGAAGATGTAAACCAATAGAAGATTAAATAGAGATAGCAGGAACTGCAGATGCTGGAGAATTTGAGATAACAAGGTGTAGAGCTGGATGAACACAGCAGGCCAAGCAGCATCAGAGGAGCAGGAAGGCTGATGTTACGGGCCTAGACCCTTCTTCAGAAAATTTTCTGAAGAAGGGTCTAGGCCTGAAACGTCAGCCTTCCTGCTCCTCTGATGCTGCTTGGCCTGCTGTGTTCATCCAGCTCTACACCTTGTTAGCAGAAGATTAAATAGTGCAGGAAAGTAGTATCGAGGTAGAAGACCAGCCGTGATCTAGTTGAATGGTGAACAGGTTCAAGGGGCTGAATTCCCTGTTCCTGCTCCTATTTCCTGTGTATTCTTTATTCATTCATGGGATGAGGGCGTCACTGGCCAGGCAGCATTTATTGCCCATCCCTAATTGCCTAGAGGGCAGTTCAGAGTCAACCACATTGCTGTGGGTCAGGAGTCATGTATAAGCCAGACAAGGATAAGGATGGCAGTTTCCTTCCCTAAAGGACATTAGTGAACCAGGTAGGTTTTTCCAACAATTGACAATGGGTTCATGGTCACCGTTAGATTCTTAATTCCAGATACTTTTTATTGAATTCAAATTCCACCATCTGCCATGGCAGGATTCAAATCTGGATCCCCAGAATGTTACTTGGGTCTCTGGATTAACAGTCCATACCACTAAGCCATTGCTTCCCCTTATGAGGAGTTGACGGCAAGAAGGTAACTAAAGAATCTTTAATATGAAAGTTTCAAAGTCTTGTCCCTTTCATTGTTAACTAATTTCTTGATGGAGTCTTTCAATAGGTGGTAGATCCCTGATTTATATTAGGGTCCTCATATTATTTAAAGCATCAACATTGGTGCAACACAAACCAATTGAAGGTGTTATTTCTACAAAAAACAATTGTAAATGTTTACGTGCTCTGTGTGTGACAACAAGGTGTAGAGCTGGATGAACACAGCAGGCCAAGCAGCAGCAGAGGAGCAGGAAAGCTGACGTTTCGGGTCTGGACCCTTATACATGACTCCTGACCCACAGCAATGTGGTTGACTCTGAACTGCCCTCTAGGCAATTAGGGATGGGCAATAAATGCTGCCTGGCCAGTGACGCCCTCGTCCCATGAGTGTTGTTCATCTAGTTGGGTGGAGTAGTGCAATCATTTGTATACTTAGTGTTAAGGCCAATCTTCTGATCAGTGAATGAGTTATGATTGCCATGGAACAAGATGGGTGTTGTCTCTTAAAAGGATCAGTTTACTGATCTATGATTTATTTTGCTTAGCTATTGATAAACTAATTAAGAGAGGAGGAAATGTAAGTTTAGATATATAATGCTACATTGCAAGTTATTCATTCAGTCTTAAAATAGCCTTAAACTCCCCAGACTGTAATCAGTTTGTTGGTACTTTATTTTTCCCTTGAGCAGTATTAGTAGTAAGAAACTTGAATGCTGTGTAGTTGGTTTATTAGCAAAACACAGAAATGTTTTTAGTTACTAACTTTCTATCCATTGGCAGGACAAATTGTCAGGAACAAGTTTGTAATTTTCTGCTAAGTTTCTCAATAAATGCTCCAATTGGTAGTTCTTGTGTTGAAAATTCAGTGTAAAATTTTCGAAGCAAATGTCATGAACTTTTGAACTTTTCCCTATAAAGTGAATAATGACATTATTCACTTTATTTGACAATGTCAAATTTGTCATATTATGTCTCTTAGTATATAAAGATAAAATACTGCAGATGCTGGAAGTCTGAAACACAGACAAATGCTGAAGAATCTCAACAGATCTCCACAACCTGTGGAGAGAGAAACAGTGTTAATGTTCAGTGGTCAAAAATGCATCTCTTGTGTTTCCCGCACCTCTGCCCTCACATCCCCTCCCCGCAACAAAAACAAAGACAGAATCCCCCTTGTCCTCACGTATCACCCGACTAACCTCCGGATTCAATGTATCACGTTCTGCCACTTCCGCCACCTGCAATCTGACCCTACAATCAAGGATATACTTCCCTCCCCACCCCTATGTGCCTTCCGTAGGGACCGCTGTCTCTGCGACTCCCTCGTCCTCTCCACACTCCCCACTAGCCCCACCACCCCCGGCACCTTTCCCTGCAACCGTAGGAAGTGCTACACCTGCCCCTACACCTCCCCCCTCACCTCCATCTAAGGAACCAAAAAACCCTTCCACATCAGACCTGCACATCTGCTAATGTGGTCTACTGCATCCGCTGCTCCAGATGTGGCCTCTTCTACATTGGTGAGACCAAGCGGAGGCTCGGAGACCACGTTGTACAGCACCTACACTCTGTTCACGACAAACGAAAACACCTTCCAGTCGCGAACCACTTCAACTCCCCTTCCCACTCCCTGGACAACCCTGAAACTGGAAGAGCATCACCGCATATTCTGCCTTGGGAGCCTACAACCCAACGGTCTCTATATGGACTTTACTAGTTTCAAAATCTCCCCAACTCTCACCTCATCCCATGACCAACCCTCCCTCTCATTCCCGCCTCCTTGACCTGACACAACCTGTCCGTTTTCTCTCCCACCTATCTGCTCCTCCCACCTCACCGACCAATCCCCACCACTTCCTATCTGCACTCACCTATCACCATCCCACCTACCTTCCCCAGCCCCACCCCGCCTCTCTATTTATTTCAGAGTTCCCTTCTCCCCCAACCATTTCTGAAGAAGGGTCCTGACCTGAAACGTCAGCTTTCCTGCTCCTCTGATGCTGCCTGGCCTGCTGTGTTCCTCCAGCTCCACACTGTGTTATCAATGTTAATGTTTCCAGTCCAGTACGACTGTTCTTCAGAACTGTTCTGAATAAAACTCACACCAGACTTAAAACAGATTCTCCAGAAAAGCTGTCAGACCTGTTGAATTTCTCCAGTATATAAGCACACCTTTAACAGGCACTATAATTATATCTTTACTGTTTTCATAGCATGTGACCTAATGGTCTCATTCTCCATAATATCTCGGATCACTTGAAAGATGGCATTCTACCAGAAGCATGCTTCTTTCTAATAATAGCTTAATATTAGCTAAGAAAAATGTAATGTTTATACATGATAGTTGTAAGAAATGTCAATACCACAATATCCATGCCCATTTTCTTACATTATGGGAGATTGTATAAGCATTGCCTCATCAGGTACAACACCCTGTTGGAAGCAAATTCCCACCAAGATTTTCTGGTCATTAGATGGTTGAAGGCTGGACATACTGTGAGAAATGTTTGTTGAGACCGTACACTCATCTCGATGCACCGACTACACGATAATTGCCCAGAAGTTCAATCTTCCAATGGACAATTTCCCAACATCTGAGGTCTCTGAAAAAGCCCACAACTCTCAGATAAACTTGTAGAATTTGGGGGATTCCAACTTATTTATCTTAATAGTTAGCCAGGACAATTTAGAAAATTAAAACCTGCTTAAACTCCCAGCTGACTAAAAAGCTGATACCACTTTATACTTGGCACTGGACCCCAGTCATTCACAATGGCCTATCAATTGCTACTTAACTCCACATCCCATCCCCACCTCCCCAGGATACATTTCCCCAACCCTTCACATTATACTCCCCTGACAGAGGATCCCCATGACTGTCCCTCCTGATCTCTGACCCCATCTCATGACATTCATTTCCACTCTGACACTCAAACTACTTTCCCTTTCCCCAACCTGACCCTATTCTGACACATGACGGGCCCTACAGTCACACCTACTTAGCTGCTACCTGTAACTGTCACCTGCCATCCGGTATCTATCCACTCAGCAAAGTAGCTGCCACCCTATATCCTTTCCCACCTGGCACACTACCCACTCATTGCATGAAATTTTATCCCCTTACCCACCTGGCACCCTACTTCTCTAACTATTTGTTTGCCTACCCCTCACCGACCTGATACCTTATCCCCTTGCTTAATGCACCCTACTAACTCTCTAATCTCACTTGCCACACTACTCCCTCACTCAATTACTTTATGCATTTAACTTCTCTCCATAGCTGTAAAAGTGTTTTTTCCATCTTTTAACATTTTACAGACTTGAATACCTCAATTATTGCTGTAAAAAGGGGGTGTGGTTTCTGCAACTCAGATGGTACCTGCATGGTTTGCTTGATTGCATCTACTGGATTTGGAAGACTTCCAGCTGGAAGAAATCCTAGGAATGTAAGAGGTATCTTTTTGTCTGATCTGGGTTGGAAATACAAATTCCAGCCCAGATTGTAAGATTTGGGCCAATGTAAATAACTATACACAAGGATTTTTTGTGGTGTTTCCAAATAGTTTATGTTTTATAGAATCCCTACAGTGTGGAAACAGGCCCTTCGGCCCAACAAGTCCACACCAACCCACACAGCATCCCACCAATCTACACATCCGTGAACACTATGGGCAATTTAGCATGGCCAATCCACCTAGCCTGCATATCATTGGACTGTGGGAGGAAGCCGGAGTACCCGGAGGAAACCCACACAGACATGGGGAGAATGTGCAAACTCCACACAGACAGTCACCCGAGGGCAGAATTGAACCCGGGTCCCTAGCACCGTGAGGTAGCAGTGCTAACCACTGAGCCATTGTGCTGCCCCAAGTTTCTTTAGCAACTCCAAAGAATTTCTCACGTCCTTGATAACCACATTGCAGGAAGTGTCATCAGCTGAAAACTGTAGATCTTGGAGTTTGACAAGCAGCTGGTGTTGCACTGTGAGATTGTGGATAGCACATTTACAGATGTGCTTGCCCCACAGCTTAACATTATACATGCTAAGAGGGAATGGGCGATTGCCGGGCAGTTAAGAAGGATCAGGAATGCAGTACAGAAATCTACTGAGTGAGTTTCATTGTCTAACAAATATTCAGTTCTAAATGCCAGAGCTACTAGGAGAATTTAAACTTACTCAGCAGGGTATTGGAACCAGGAGATAATATGAGAGAGGAAAATCAAAGAATAGGGAGAGACAAATTGCCTGAGCATAGGAAATAGGTATTAGCTGAATTTAGTACAGGAGGAAATATAATCAGGTCTAAATTTGGATTACTGTACGTGTACTATATAAGAATGCATTGTGTATGATAAATAAGGTTCATGAGCCTCAGGCACAGATAACCATATGGAAATATGATGTTGCGGTAATAATGGTGCTGGCATCATCTTTAAAAGCCATTGTGCACTTGGTCAAGCATTGATAGTCCTAAGTTGCTCTGCAGGTTTCCTGGTATTTGTCCTAGACATGGCATAGAATGGAAAATCGGTGCCCTGCTTTATGGGCAGAGATCTGGATGTCATGTTGCTTGCAGTGGTGCATCCTCTTCTGACAGGACAAGCAGTGGAGGCCACAATACCAGATCATGCCAGCCTGGGGCAAGGTTGCCACTTGGTCACTGCAGTCTCAGCCATTTGGAAGAATGTACAGCAATGTAGGAAGAAAGACAATTCTTTCTTCAATCAGCTGATATGAATGACATGATCTTCTCTCTGATGTCTCACTCTCTTGATCTCTGTTCCTGTACCTACCTTCCACCAAAACTTATGCCCAAACAATCTTGCAATTGCCTGCAACATCTTCCCTCACCTTCTGTCTTCCTCTCCAAGCCCTGGCAATGCTCACCGTTCATGCCCTCTGTGCTGCCTACTCCCATGCTCAGGACTCTTTCCCACCTGCACCAAAAGTAACAGCTGTACCATCTACATTCAACTCCCTTAATACCTGCCTCACTCTTATTCCGGGAGGAAAACAGCCTACAGTAGAACCGTGAGAGTCAAGATGTGTAATGGGCTGCTCAACATTTGGTCCTTACCCTTTATGAGGGGAAGATCCTGACACTGACTGCCCCGAGTGGTTGACCGACCATGCCCAAACTTCTGGATTGGTATTGGAGGCTGCCATTGACCAACTCTGTGACTGAATGCTATCTCCCTTGACTCACTGAGATCTGCTGAAAAACTTGACAAGCCTCCTGGCTTTACATCTGCACTAAACAGCAAGGCAATAGAGCAGTACTATAAGCCTCATATCTCTGACTGAGGGGCAAGGTGCAAAAAAGGCCAGTCAGAGCAAAAGAGATGCTGTGAGCATGGGGGTAAACTCAAAGTAAATGAGTGCTAAGAGACCATACAAGCAACCCAGAGATGTAGCCTGGTCCAGTTCATGAGCTGGATGTGTGTTGCTGCAGTATTACAATAGTTGCCAATGCACCCCAAGGTGTAAAATTGAAGTACAGAAGTGAGGTTGGCTGTCCCACTCCGTGATTTGCTAAGGAAATCATAAGATTCTGAAGGAGTGGTCAAAAATGAAAGTAGAAGGCATGATACTTCATGGAACATTACAGGGAGCTGGACTCCAGAAGATGAAGATTCCTTTTACAACCTCATTGATAAGATTGTCTCATCATCTGTTTTTTGGTTATCCAGATTTCCATCTCCCCTTCATAATGGATACCTGTTTCCGTAACCTGGGCATGGTGGTGTCAAAGTTTAAGAGCAGAAAAGAGTGTTTATTGCTTATAAAGGTGGCACGGTGACTCAGTGGTTAACACTGCTGCCTCACAATGCCAGTGACCCAGGTTCGATTCCACCCTCGGACGACTGTGTGGAGTTTGCACATTCTCCCTGTGTCTGTGTGGGTTTCCTCTGGGAACTCCAGTTTCCTTGCACAGTCCAAAGATGTGCAGGTTAGGTGAATTGGCCTTACTAAATTGCCCATAGTGTTCAGGGATGTGCAGGCTAGGTGGATTAGCCTTGGGAGATGCAGGGTTACAGAAATAGACTGAGGTGGTTAGCCTGGGTGGGATGCTGTTTGGAGGTTTGGCGTGGACTTGATAGGCCAAATGGCTTGCTTCCACAGTCTAGGGATTCTATGATTCTTATATCACAATGTCAAGCCAATCAAAAGGAATATAGGGAGTTGATCCAGTATAACTTTTAGTCTCCCTCTTTATATAATTGCATTACATTTATTATTTTCCAATCCATCGGGACCTTTCCAGAATCCAAGGAATTGTAAAAGACTGTAACCGTGCTTCTATAATCTTTGTAGCTACTTTTTTTAAAACTCTGGAAGGCAGGCCATCCGGTCCTAGAGACTTATTGGTCTTTAAATGTAATAGTTTTTCTAGTACCTTTTCTCTGGTGGTATTCATTATTTTAAGTTCCTCAGTATCTTTCTTCTCTTTATTTTTAAATTTCTCTGGGAAGTTTTCGAAGTCTTCTATAGTGATAGCATTTACTAAATACCCATTCAATACCTTTGCTATTTCCTTGTCTTTTATTATGAATCTCCAGACACATCAACAGTCAAGTTAGTTACTGTTTTCTTCTTAAAATACTTTTAGAAACTCTAACCTGCTAGCTTTCTCTTATACTCTAATTTTGTAGGCGACCCCTTATTTTTAAACTTAGACTCCTGGTTCTCTATTTTCCCCAGAGAGGAAACATCATTTCCATATCTACCTGGACAAGTCCCTCAAGACTTTCTTCAAACTAAGTGAGAAATTTGATTATATTATGATTGCTGTTGCCTAAATGCACTTTTACTATGACATCTGTGAGTAAACCTGACTAATTGTACATTATTATGTCTAAAATATGTCCACTGTTGGGTTGGTGATAGAACATATTGCTGTAACAAAATGTCCTGAATTGACTCTGTGAGCTCATTTTCTGGACTACCTTTGCTAATCTGATTTTGTTCAAACTCCATGTAAATTAAAATTACACACGATTATTGGAAACATAGAAACATAGAAACATAGAAAACAGGAATGGAAGTAGGCCATTTAGACCTGATTATGGCTGATCCTCTATCTCAATGCCATACTCCCACTCTCTCCCCAGACCCCTTGGCACCATTTAATTCCAGAAGTCTATCAACAGCTTTTTTAAAAAAAATCAGTGATTTCACTTCTGTTGCCATCTGTGGTACAGAATTCTGCTGGTCTACCACTCTTTGAGTGAAGAAATTTCTCCTAATCTGAGTCCAAAATGGCCCACTCCATAACCAAGACTGTGGCCTCTTGTTGTATGGAGATAGCAAGAACTGCAGATGCTGGAGTCAGAGTAAATACAGTGTGGCGCTGGAGGAACACAGCAGGTCAGACAGCATCAGAGGAGCAGGAAAGTTGACTTTTCGGGTTTACACCCTTCATCAAGCCTGGTCCTGAGTGTAAACCTGAAACGTTGACTTTCCTGCTCCTCTGATGCTGCCCGACCTGCTGTGTTTCTCCAGTTCCAGACTGTATTAGCTCTTGTTCTATTTGGTCAGGAAAAATATCATTCTTGTATCTAGCCTGCTCAAGTCTGTCAGAATTTCATATATTTCAATGAGATCCCTTCTCCTTCTTCTAAACTCCAGTCAACAAAGGTCCAACATCTCCTCAGATGACAAACATGCCATCTTGAGAATCAGACTTTGCTGTGCCCTCTCTGTGGCAAATAAAACTTTTCTTGGGTGAGGAGAACAAAGAGCCAACAATATGGCATGTCTCACCAAAACCCTACACAGCAGCAGTAAGACTTCACTGTTCCTGTTCTTAAACCCTCTTGCAATGAGGCCAACATACCATGTGTCTTCCTAACTGCATGCTGTACTGCATGTTTGCTTTCAAAGAAAAGTGTACAAGTATACCAAGGTCCCTTTGCGTATCAACCTTTCCTAATCTACTACCATTTAAATAATACTCTGCCATTTTGCTTTCCTACCAAAATGCACAATTTCCCATTTATCCACATTATACTGCATCTGCCACATATTTACCCACCCACTCAAATTGTTTAAATTGCCCTAAATCTTCCTTACATCCTCCTCACCGTTCACACTACCATCTCGTTGTGTGTCATCAGTAAACTTGGAAATATTGTCAGGAAAGAGAGTCTGAGCATTTTTGGTGATGACGAGATTTGTGGCAGAATTGGATGAGAAGTCCAGCAAGGTCTATCTCAATTTAACAGCCACTCACGTCATCTTTCGTTCTTTTAGCATGCAGCATTGTGGAGTTTCTCACTAGGCATTGATGAGTTTCCAATTAAGGGGCATTATAGTTTTTTAAACACTTTATCAACTTTCCTTATTTATATGCAGCATTCAATATTGTTAAACATGCCAAACAAGCTAGACATCTCAACATGCAAATCAGAGTGGGTACCTGGTGACATTAGCTCACTGCTTGCTCCAAAGTACACCATGTTAGACACTTGGCACCAACATCTCAGTGCATTCTATATGGGCACCAACTATGCATATCTCACATTCAAGGACATTGGCATTTAATATTTGCCATCTTCTAAGAACCCTCATGACACTTCCCTGATCCACTTATAGAATGTTTCTGCAATTCAAGCTGCATCAGCAATTATCATTGTAATACAGACGATGGTGGTACTTATAGTGGCAGAATGGAGAAGGTCAGTGACCTTTTTCCTATATTGCTGTGCATTTTTCCAGATGACTGAGACTGCATTAACCCAACAAAGGTTTTAGTTCAGCAATGGAGAGATTTGTGGGAAGAAGCAGATCAAAATAGTCATGAAATTTCATATAGGAACAGCATTGCTACAAAGGAAATTGTCATAATGATCTAAAATCTGGACTGAAGGCCTGTGACCAGCAGTGTTCCACAGAAATTGGTATTTGGTCCACTTTGATTAGTCATTTATATATGAGGTGGTAACTAGTGAAGCTGTAGATTGTTTCTTTATGCCTGCCCTCAAAGTCTGGACTGCTCTTTCTGCCAGACCGTTGGATGATGGATTGTATGGAGCTGTCCTTATATAACAAGTACCATTTGACTTCAGAAAATATTCAAATTCGCTGCTGGTAAACGATGGCCCATTATCTGTGACTAACGCTTCTGAGAGTTCATGTATTGCAAAATGTGTGCACAGTTTTTCTATCATTGTCCCTGTGTTTGCCGAAGGAACTCTATACATGTCCAGCCATTTTGAAGGAACATCCACAATGACTAAGAACATTAAGCCCATAAAAGGACCTGCACAGTGGATATGTAACCGAGTCCAAGGTTTACACAGTCATTCCCACAAATGTGGGGGAGCTTTGAAGGTAATTTCTTGTTGGCATGCTGGGCACTGCCCCACCAACGCAGCTATGTCTGCATCCAATCCTGGCCACCAGACATAGATTCTTGCCAAAATCTTCATTTTGGAAACCCCTGGATGACATTGGTGGAGTTCAACCAATATCTGGCAGTGACCTTTGCTCAGGACAATCACTCTTGCTCTCCATTGTAATATGCCATCCTGTATTGTGAATTGGTCTCTCCAGGTGCAAAAAGGATTCAGTTCTGGTTGTGATGGCCCTACGGCTTCCCCCATTATCACCAGCCATTTCAGCTTTGCCAGAGCTGGATCATTTTGTGTCAAAAGTCTGATATTGTCAGCTATGACTGGAAATGTGTCCAGAAAACATAAAATCGTTATAGACTCTTCCAATGGCAGTACCACTGCAGGTGTATCTGCCAGCGGGAGGCGCTCAACACATCTTCATTTGCTACTTGACCTCCCAGACTGTGTTCCAACTTGTAATTATACGCACTTAGTATTAGATCCCACTGCTGAATTCGGCCTGAAGATATGGGAGGCACTTTTTGTCTTCTTAAAGTAGACCTAGTAGGGGTTTGTGGTCCATTATTGTTACAAATTTACACCCGTAAAGGTTTGGTAGAACTTCCTGACTTCAAATATGACCACCAAACCTTCCTTCTCTATCTGGGCGTATTTATGCTCTGCATCAGCCGAAGGCCTGGATGCATATGCTATTGGGCATTCCTCTACATTGGGCCACCTATGAGCTAAAACTATCCCAATGTTGTACAGAGAGGCATCGCATGTCAATACTCGCTTGCGATCATAGTGTGTCAACATCTTAGAGGATGATAGCTGTTTCTTTAATTCACTGAAGGCTATGGCTTGGCTATGTGACCATTTCCAAGGCTGACCCTTTTTTAAGAGTTGATGCAAAGGTGTCAGGATGGAAGTCAGGTTATGTATAAACTTTCCGTAATTGCTCATCAGCCGAAGGAAACACCTAAGCTCTGATACTGACATAGGATCTGGGGCATGGTTGATCATCCTCACTTTATCTTCCAATGGGTGTAACCCAGTAGCTCAAGTAGGTCACTTGGAGTGCCTGGAACACACATTTCTACCTTCTCAAGCGTACGCCCGCCTGGGAGAAACATCTAAGGACAATGTCCAAGTTCTCTAAGTGCTCCTGATTGATCATCCCTGTTATTAGCATGTCATCCAGATAGTACATGAATAGGAAGGGTTTAGAGGGATATAAGCCAAATGCTGGCAAATGGGACTAGATTAATTTAAGATGTCTGGTCGACATGGATGAGTTGGACCGACAGGTCTGTTTCCATGCTGTACAGCTCTATGAATCTATGGCTCTAAATGGCTACCTGGGGTAGACCTTGTAAAATGTTCTCTATCGTCCACTGAAAAGTTTGACAGGCTGATGATACCTCAAATGGCAACCTTGTATATTGGTACAAACCCTTATTTATATTAATTATAGCATAGATCTGGGAATACTCATCTAACACAATTACAAATATGTCTGGCTCATGTCCAATTTCATGAAGGACAGCCCCCTAGCTCCCGCCAGCTTTAAGGTTAAATCCTTAAAGTGATGGATTGGGATTTTATCCAGCTGTGAAAAGCCATTTACTGTTTGTTTAAAATCCCCACTAAGGTCAACTGATCCGTCGTGCTTTACAATTGGTACGACTGGTGCTGCCCATTCTACAAACTGGACTGGTTTGAGGATTCCTTTGCTTTCCGGCCTTCTGATTTCTGCCTCTACTTATGCCCGTAAGGCAAATGGAACTGAGTGAGCCTTCAGCATCATGGAACTGTTTCTTTGTCAAAATGCAAAATGACCTTCTGCAAAATGCAAAATGTCTCTGGACCTTCCTGAAAATCTTCCGGGTATTCAATTAGGACTTCACTGAGGCAGTCATTTACTGGTTGAAAGGTGTTGAGCCAATCTGGGTGAATCTTTCTCAATCAATTTCACCCCATCAAGCTTGAGCCAGAGCCTTTAACTACAATCACTGGTAACTGAACCAACTGCTCCTCACAAGAGACTGGAACTGAAGTTGTAGCTCATCTGAAAATCCCCATTATAGGTTCTCAGTCTCGCCAAGGTCTTGCACAAACTTAAGGGTTGCAGTCCAGAGTTAATTTTGTTAAAGACTGGTTCTGCAATCACTGAAATGGCCACACCTGTATTGACCTCTATCAAAACGGGTGACCATTTAACCAGACATTTATTTTGATTGGTTCTGATTTGGATGTTCATAAGCAACTTAATTGTTCCAAACCAGATGTAGGTGGACTTTCCAGGGTGTGAATTCTCCTGGATACCGGCCTTTGAGTTCTCTTACTCGACTTAGGTCTAGTGGGATTCTTGTTATCTCAAGTCTGCATACTGGCAGCAACTACAATGGCTTGTCAGCCCAGATCCTGAAGAAAATTTAAACTGTCTTGGCTTTCTTTTGGGGTTTTGCTGAGGACTGACCGAGAGTCCCTCTGTTCAAGATATGTCCTGAGTGAGGCTATGCAATTGCCTTCACTCAAGTGGTGTTCTCCAGCACAGTCGTACTGGCGATGGTGTCCACTTCCTTCAGAATACCCTGCAACCCATGTGCTTCACTTGCCACGTTTTCCAATGATAAAGCCATGGCTACATCATTAATCCCACATACCAAATGGTCTCCCAGCCTCTCATTAAGGGTTAAACCATAGTTACTTTCCTCTGGAGTCATCTTAAAATAGTCAAAAGTCCTGGAGTAAAATTGACACTGTCTCAGAATTAGAGGAGAATTGGGTTTGTAATATTCCTTAAATAAATCTGTCAACACTTGAAAAGTTTTAGTATCTGGTGCCTCAGGGAAAGTTAGGCCCCTAATAACCGAAAAAGCTGTGGGTCCACAAACTGTCAGGAGAATTACTTGTTGCTTTTTATCTGCCCCAATGTCATTTGTTTGGAAAAAAAACCACATTTCTTCCACATACTGGGCTCAGTCTTCAACAGCAGGATTGAACAAGTGAGGCTTTCCAAATAACAGCATGCTGCCAGAAATGCATACTCCAACTCAAAGACTACTGTTGCAAACACATTTCTTCAGGAGCATGCTTTTCTTTTGTCACCAGTGAAATAACTCCATGTATCCCGTCAACGAGTCACTGTGTATTTACACATGGAGAGCCCTTGAGACTGATTCGGCTCCCTCAGAGCCAGCTTTCAGAGTAAACAGAACATCTGATGCTCCTATTTATATCTGTCAGCCAGGGCTCCCTGATTGACCAGATTAACAGTCCCAATCAAGGAACTCATATTCTATGAGGTCCGCCTGGCTGACCTCGTTACAATCACTAGACTCTGGAGGAGGAAAAACATCACTTTGGACTGGAAGGAGTTTTTTGAAGTGATCCATTCTGACCAGTCTTTTTCAGACAGAGGAAAAGAGATTCCTAGAACCTAGATTATCTTCGGTAGAAAGAGAACAAAAGAGAATCCTGAGTGCCACTGCTGGCATCTCATGATATCTGGCACCTCATGATATCTGCCACCTCTGCCAGTATGTGGATCAGAGTAAGCGTTGTTTGAGTAGTTTGTGGCCCACCATCCCTCTTTGCCTATACTTTTCTAGGGCCTACCTAATGATTAATGATAAAGGATACACCAAAGGGTCTTTCCAGAAGACAGACTGTTCCTTGCTAATAAGACGATTTATTGCACAATGGCAATGATTATAACTACATCACTAGTCATAGCTACTAGGAATTTCAGGAACTGTACAGAATACATCTACTCCCTACAAAGGCTCATATGGAATCACTGTATGAGACAGCAACAATATAACTTGAACATTGACTCTTTCATAACCATTACATTTTGCAACGGAGAAGAAGATTGCTAACAGTATAGGTGAGAGATTGCTGACACCCTCCCCCACTGCAGAAATTGCATTCATCTGTTCATTTGCTCTCTGGGACCGGTAAACTGTCCTGACCTATCACAGATTGGATACTTTTCCCGTCTGGCTTTTGCATCATGCTTAAACTGTTGTTTCTTAATAAACTACTTAATAATTTACTCTAAACTCACCTATGAGCTTGATTCTGTTTTTAGGTAACCTGTGATTCCTAAATTTTCACATTAATCTTAAGATTTGGAGTCTCTTTTCCTTAATGGGAACATAAATGAATGAATTCTGTGCAGCTAGGAGCGGCATTGGCCCAACTGTATCAGTTGCATCATGCTTTACTTTCACATCTGCATCCTGTAGTTCCTTTTGTGGCCTGTGGTTGATGATGAAGGATCTCACATTCCTCTTTGAGTTGCTGTTTAACATGGTGAATGATAGGGTTGTTAAGTGGTTGCCAAATATAATCAAAGGTAGAATGCATGTCTTGCTCTGCAGCAATCCTTTCAGCTATCTCCTGAATTTCAGCATGAAATTTCCCTTTGACCAGCTTGAGTTGCATTCTATAGTAATCACCTATTTTGTAGATATTTTATGAAAAGACTGAAGAAGCCCTAGAAATATCATACCTAAAGTAGATGTAAATCCTACAAACCCATTAAACGTGAAGCTGTTCCCTTGTCTCCATCTTCAACTTTCAGGTAACTTTGAATTTACGTGGCCAGTCAAGAGAAATCCTAACATATTTTCTGGAATTATCATATGATATCTCAAAGGGCATTCTTTAACTTTTATTTGAAGGAATACATTTTTACTTTTATATAATTCAGTTATCAGTCTTCTTATTCATCTGAAAACAAACTTTGGCTTTCTGGCCTAGTGGGGTAATCAACTTCAGAGTTGTCAAATAAATACATTTTCCGTTCTGTCACGCCAACCATTGTACTCTCTTTTCTAAAAACATACTCTGATTTTTTAATACAGATAACCCATTAAATACTGCTGGGAAATAATAACAGCACCTTTAAGCATTGAGAAAGATCACTCTCAGTTAGCCCAAATTTCATTTTACATTTGATATTTTATAAAGTCAGTTCACATTTGCAAGTAAGTAATTTTCTCCTTCATTTACTACTGGCAATTTACTGCTGCTCATGGAATACCAAACTTACTGATAGTACAACAGCTTTCTTCTGCAGAAGTACTTATTTATTCTCCTACCATCCTTTTACTGTATAAGCAAGATATTATGGTTACTCAAACATTGCAACATTAATATCAACAGACTTAATTACTTAAATCCATTAAATAGATTTTATAGCACAGTGGGGCTGTTTGGCTATTTATGATAAATGGAAGTGCTTGCATTTATACAGTGCTTTTCATGATCACATTGTGACTTTCTTGACAACTGATGAAACACTTATGAACACTTGGGCATCTGTTATATTTTCAAAATTGCTGAACCACAGTTTGTTTGGTGGAAGTATCATACTGTTCAATAAGCCTTATCTCACAATAACCGTTATCTCTTGATAACCCTTATAGGAAGAAATTGAGATTGGTTCAGAAGTGTCCTTTTGCTGTCTTCAGGCTTGACTGTAACAACATTTACGGTAGTAATACTGTGTGTAAACCAAATACTGCCAGATTCGACAGGAAGCAGGATGTTTCTTTATAATGGTCATTTCCTTTATTCATGTTTCCTTTTTTTGCAAAGTGTAACCAAGCTCGTGCAAGCTGCAAGAAGACTGCTAGTCCTGCAAATCTTTTCATTGGATGGAATCAAATACAAACTAAAA
This sequence comes from Rhincodon typus, assembly GCF_021869965.1. NCBI lineage: Eukaryota > Metazoa > Chordata > Chondrichthyes > Orectolobiformes > Rhincodontidae > Rhincodon > Rhincodon typus. Next base: position 106,342,860 of record NC_063333.1, on the reverse strand, counting down.
CTGAACATGCATTCAGATAAAATCATCCACCTTATGGCAGAAGTGTCGAGTGAATGATCCATCTCCCCTCCTTGATGTTCAATGGTGTTACTATCACTGAGTACACCATCAACATCCTGGGGGTTACCACTGACCAGAAACTTAACTGGACTAGCTATACAAGTACTGTGGCTACATCAGAGGCTACAACTTGTGCAGAAAATAACACACCTGCTGTCTCCCCACAACCTTGTCCCCACAAGGCACAAGTCAAGAACATGATGTAATACTTTCCACTTGCCTGGATGACTGCAGCTCCATGAATGTTCAAGAAGCTCAACTCTATCCAAGTCAAACCAGTCTGCTTGACAGGCTCTTCATTTACCAGCTTTAGCATTCGCTCCTTTCCTCACCATTGCATGGTGGCAGGAGTTGTACCATCAATAAAATGATCACAGTAATTAATAGCACTTTGACAATACTTTCCAAAACCCAAAATCTTTACCACCTAGAAGGACAGGAGGTACATGGGAACACCACTACCTGTAACTTCCTCTTCAAGCCACACACCATCCTGACTTGGAAATATATTGCCATTCCTTCAGTGTCACTGGGTCAAATTTATGGAACTTGCATCCAAACAGCATTATGGGTGTCCCTACTGCAACTGTTCAAAAGGACAGCCCATCACTACCTTCTCCAGGGCGATTAGGATAGGCAGTAAATGTACCTACATGCCACCAACAAACCAAAAAAGGTTGTATATTAACATTTTACATTAACATATCAACATTTAACGTTACAGTGCAGAAGCGGGCCATTCATCCCATTGTGCCTGAACAAAATTTTTGGAAAACTTCTTAGTCAGTTTCACTCTCCTGTTCTTTCCACATGGCCTCATAACATAGAAACGTAGAAGATAGGAGCAGAAGGAGACCATTTGGCCCTTCAAGCCTGCTCTGCCATTCTTCATGATCATGGCTGATCGTCCCACTCAATAGCCTAATCCTGCTTTCTCCCCATAACCTTTGATCCTATTCGCCCCAAGTGCTATATCCACTCACCTTTTGAATACATTCAATGTTTTGGCATTGACTACTTCCTATGGTAATGAATTCCACAGGCTCACCACTCTTTGGGTGAAGAAATGGTGTTTCTATGTGTCCTCTCTTGAACATGCCTCATGTCAAGGGAAACTGTTTTATACGAAACCCTTCATCTCCCTTTACATGCAAGTCAAATTACTATTTGTCAAAAAAGATAAACTGCCTTTCACTGTCTCATGATATCCCAAGATAGTCAAGCACTTTTGAGATGCGGTAGTTGTAATGTACAAAACATGATGCAATTTGTGTGCAGCAAATTCTCACAAATGTAATGTTATATTGAGCAAATGATCTGTTTTAAATGATTGGAGTTGAAGGATAAATAATGGTCAGAACACACTGAAGATCTAACTTATACTTTACCTTCCTCTTTTTAATCTATCAGAGAGGTAGTTTGATGTCTTATATGAAAGATAGTGCAGCATTGCACTGGCATATCAGCCTGTGTGCTCGATGCTCTGAAGTGGAAAGTGAACTGAAAACCTTTTGATGCACAGGCAAAAAAAATGCTGCCATCTAGCTGTAACTACTTTTATTTAAATTGGAAAAACAGTCATACATATGAAAAGTCTTACTTTGAAATGTGTGATTTTGAGAAAGATATTTCATTAGTCGATCACTGATTGTGGAGAAAATCTAAAACAAAGCCAAGAAAGTACATTACAGTATATTCCTTTGTTATTGGTTCCTTCCAATGGAAACAACACAAAAATTTGGTGCTGTCTACAGAGAACTGGGTTAAATTGATTGATTGATTTATTTATTGTCACGTGTACCAAAATACAGTGAAAAGCTTTGTTTACGAGTGGTACAGGCAGGTCATAGTAAGCAAAAGATATACAGATCAAAAAGACTTATATAGAGGCATACAGGTTATATTGCACAGGGCGTGCCCCAGGTGAGATCATTAGCAAGATCAGTATTATTTGAGGCTAGAGAGTCCATTTATCAGAAGCTGTTCCTGAAGCTGTTCGTGCATGTGTTCAGGCTTCTGTATCTTATGCCTGATGGAAGAGGTTGTAGGAGATCATTACTGGGGTGCAATGGGTTTTGATGATGTTGGCAGCCTTTCCACAGCAGCGAGCCATGTAAATGGAGTCCATGATGGAAGGTTGACTTCCGTGATGGCCTGGGCTATGCACACCACCTTCTGTAGCTTCCTTTGGTACTGGGCAAAGCAGTTGCCATACCAGGCCATTATGCACCCGGACAGTGTGCTTTCAAATGTGCATCTATAGAAGTTGGTGAGGGACCTTATGGACATGCCAAATTTCCTGAGCTGCCTGAGGAAGAAGAGGGGTTGTTGTGCCTTCTTGACTTTCCCATCTACATGGGAAGTCCAGGACAGGTTGTCACTTATTGTCACTCTGAGGAACTAGATGGTCTTCATCCTCTCAATCTCAGTTTTGTTGATGTAGATGGAGGCGTGTTCTCGTCCTTTCTTTCTGAAGTCAATGACCAGTTCTTTAGTTTTGCCAATGTTGAGAGACAGATTGTTTTCATTGCACCATGTCATCAAGCCCTCTACCTCCCTTCTGTAGTTCATTCAGAATTTGGCAACACAGGCATAGGTGCAAAGGGAGCACAGAAGTGGGGGCTGAGGATGCATCCTTGGGGGGTCTCCAGTGTTGAGTGCTATTGTGGAGGAGTTGCAATTACCTATCTTCACTGATTGTGGCTGTTCTAAAGATTCTGTTAATGAGATAGTGATGTTCATCATAACGCAATAGTGATATCAGTAGTCATGTGCAAAAGCCTGCAAAGAGAAATAGAATAAACTGTATAAAACACAAATATACTTTCCTAGAATTAAAAAAAATGTAGTAGAGTATGAATAATATAAGAATATTTGAAGAAAGATACCAGAGTTAGAGTAATGCCACTTAAGGTAGTGGAAAATCTTCTCAGTTCATAGCAGGCCACAAAATACCTGAAGAGTGATCTAAATAGCATTTGAATTAAACCAAACCACAAATGCTGCCTGCTCATGTACATGTTTGCAGCATACAATCAGCACTAAAGATCATGAGAGTTAACACCATAAGTTAACCTACACTGCACAAAGTCAACCTGCACCCTTTGTAAAGGAGGTGCAGTTTGATACTGCAAATGTGCATTTGACCTGGGGAAGAACAAGAATGGCAGAGTATACATTTTCAGGTTCTCTGACCAAGCACTGGAGGCCTTAGTGCAGGAATTGAACTGGAGTAAAGAGGTCTATTATCCACAGAAGACCAAGAAGGCCTCCAGCCAGACATAGCGAAGGCATTGCAAGCAGGTAATTGTCTTATTTCCAAATTCCATATTTCACTAACTGCATAATGAGCTTCTCACAATACTCACCCCACTTTCACCCACTTACCAACAATTTCCATGATTCTTACTTCACATTGATCACTTCACCTGACCCTCACATGCTCAGCGCTGCTGTAATGTTTACAATTACATTTCACAGCTTTAACAAACTGTTTGCATTTAACCATAGCGGCCATATTATCCAAACAGATTTCACTACAATCATTAACAATACAATTTCATCTCATTTGCCAGACTAGCTGATGCACAACCTAAAAGGCAGGTATGGTCATGGCTACGTATCTTTACTTCAATAAAGGAATTGACAGCCATCATTGGAGTGGAATGATTGAGGCCAGCAGTGAGACTGAGACCATTCAAATGACAAATCCTCACTCATTTACAAATTCCTTCTGATTCTCGAGATGCAAATGGTCTACACACACACATCTTACTTTCACCTCTCATTTCCTTGAAACTCTGCCCTGTGCCGTTCTTCTTTCAGCTTCCCAAAATCTTCAAGTTGACCAGGCTGGAGTGCATGAGCACAAAGTGAAAAAGGAAGGCGAGATCAATGATGATAAAATTGTCATTCACTGTTACATTTGCAGTCACCAGGTTAGATATTGACACTGCACAGAAGTTAGTGGAGCTTTAATGGAATATTTGCAAAGAGACACCAAGCATGAGTGACTTGCAGTCAGGATAGGGAGAAAGGGTGATGCAGATTATTGGTGGGAGATTGCACATGGTTTCTGCTTCAGAGACTCAGATGATGACTTTGATCAAGCAGCATACAGAAAAATTCCCGAAGGGTAAGCACACAGAAATGCTTGTTGCATTTGTAGACCTGATAGAGATCCTGCTGGCATTGTTACAGGGGATAGAACATTCAGCAACAATTTTTTACTTGACTTTGTTCAGAGCTTGAAATTCACTCTTTCTGGTAGTAGCAGTGGCAGGCCCACATATTCAGACTGAAACATGATGCAGGATCTCCTGGATGATGTTGCAGAAATTGTGGCAGTGGAAGCTCAGTCTGAATTCATTCAAGTTCAACTTGGCGCAATGCAGATTCAGATTCTGCTATCGTGGCTGTTTATTAGAGGATTGGTTAAATAATAGAAGACAGGGTTGAGGATAAAGGATGGAAATCAGGATCAGTGCTGGGACACTAATTACTTACAATATATATTAATGGCTTAGATAAGGGAAATCAACATACTTATGCCAAGTTTGAGGATAACACAAAAAGGTAGGAGGTTGAGTGATGATTATGCAGAGGGATATAGTCAGTTACATCAGTCAGCAAGATTTTGGTAGATGGAATATAATGTGGGAAAACGTGAGGTTGTACACTTTGACAGGAACAACAGAAGAGATGAATATTATTGAAATTGAAATACTGCAGAAAGCACAGTGAAATTTAGGGGTCTTTGTGCATAGAAACACAGAATCATACTTTATAAAAGAGTACAGCCTATCAAGTATGTACCATCAAAAATTAACTACTACTTTCACTAGTCTCACTTTCCCACATTAGGTCCATTGCCTTGAATGCTGTGACACTTCAAATGCTCATCCAAGTACCTTTTAAAGGTTATGAGGTTTCCTGCTTCAGGTACCCTCGCAGGCACTGCATTTCAAATCCCCTATCACCCTCTAGGTGAAAACATTTTTCCTCAAAACCTCCTGCCTTTCACTTCAAAATTATGCTCCCTTGTCCTCTTTCGACTAAGAGCAACAGCTGCTTTCTATTCACCCTGTCCATGCCGCACATAATCTTATACACCTCTATCATATCCCCCCTCAACCTTCTCTGCTCCGAAGAAAACAACCCAAGCTTATCCAGCCTCTCTTCAGTGCTGAAATTCTCCATCCCAAGCAACATCCTGATGAATCTCCTTTGCACCTCCTCCTTCCTATCACGTTACTCCTATAGTGTGGTGACAAGAACAGCATACAGAACACAAGCTGTGGCCTAACTGAAGACACATGTCCATTTACCTTCCTACCTGTCCTGCCACCTTCACAGATCTGTGAACAAGCACCCCAATATCCCTCCATTATTCTGAGCTTCCTAGTGTCTTGCTATTTATTGAGTACTCGCTTGTCTTGTTTCTTCTTCCAAAGTGCATCACCTCACTTTTATTAGGGTTAAATTCCATCTGTCACTAATATGCACATCTGACCAATCCATTAAATCCAATAACCTAACACTGTCCTCCTCACTGTCAACCACCTGGTCAATCTTTGTGTCACCTTTAAACTCACTTATCATCACTCCTAATTCTCATCCACATCTTCTATGAACATTACACACAATAAGGGACACAACACTGATTCCTGTGGTATACCACTGCACACCAAGCTCCAGTCCCACAAAAAGCTTTCTACCACCATCTAATGTCTCCTTATGTCAGGAAGCCAATTTTGGATCCAACTTGCCAAATTACCCTGGATTCCATGATCACTTCTTTATTAGTTTCCCATCTGGGACCTTGTCAAAAGCCATATTGAAATCCATATAAACTACATCAACTGCTCTGCCTTCATATAAAATTTGGTCACTACATGAATTACAAAAAGCTGGCATCTAAATTCAGCAGGTAATAGGGAAGGCAAGTGGACTTTTGACCTTTGTTTCAAAGGGGATTGAGTATAAAGATAGGGAAGTCTTGCTAGAACTATACAAAGTACTACTCAGAACACATATGCAATACTATGAACAGTTTAGTCTGTTTATCCAAGGGAATACGTAATTGACATTGGAGGTAGTCCAAAGAAGCTTCACAATGTTTATCCTAGTTATGGATAGACTATCTTTTGAGGAGAGGTTGAATAAATTGGGCCTGTAATCATTGGAGTTTAGAAGAATAAAAGATGACTTTGCTAAAACATACAGCATTCTTGTGGGCTTGACAGGGTAGATGCAGAGAAGTTATTTCCTCTTCTCAGAGAGTCTAGGACCTGAAAGCATGATCTTAGAATAAGAGGTCACCCATTTAAAACAGAGATGAGGAGGAATTTCTTCTCTCAGAGGGTAGTGAATCCGTCGAATTGTTTGCAGTAGAAAGTTTTCAAGTCTGAATCATTAAGAATATTCATAGCTGAGATGGACAGATTTTTAATTAGGAAAGGTTATGGGGGAAAAGCAGGAAAATGGAGTAGCAGGTTGTCAGATAAATCAGGATCTCATTGAACAGCAGATCAAACCCGATAGGTTGAATGCTCCTATGTCTTATGGTCTTATGATACCAGTGTGCAAAGTAACCTACAGGGTCTCACAACAGTCCAACAGTTTGGCCTCTAACATTTTGTTAGGTTTGTGATCAGCCACATTGGATGATTAAAACTTTTGCTGCAGAATGTGAAGCTGCTGTTCTCTCTCTCATTTGGTGGCATCCAGTATTATTGGCTCCCTCAGTCAGCCAACCTGGATTTCTGGCAGATACATCCAGCTTCTGCAATTCTCAGTTGGACCTTCTAGAGCTGGAGCTGCTCAAGGTCATCCTGTAAAGCCATTTGCATGCACCTTCACTAACAGTCAGCCATATTGTAACCCATTGGAGTAAATCTCTGTAGGATTAGTTGACTTGCCCAATGCACATAGAAGAGAATCATAGAGTCATACAGCACAGAAACAAACCCTTCAGTCCAACCAGTCCATGCTGACCGTAATCCCAAACTAAATTAATCCCACCTGCCTTCTCCAGGCTCACATCCCTCCAAACCTTTCCTATTCATGTACTTATTCAAATGTCTTTTAAACATTGTAATTGTACCCACATTCACCACTTCCTCAGGAAGTTCATTCCACACATGAACCATCCTCCCTGTAAAAAAATTGCCTCCCAAGTCTTTTATAAATCTCTCTCCTCTCACCTAAAGAATGTGCCCCCTACTCTTGAAATCCCTCATCCAAGTGAAAAGATAAATGCCATTAACCCTATCTATACCCCTCATCATTTTATAAACTTCTAGAAGGCACAAACTGAATGCAGAGCTTTAGATATTGTATTGTTGCTTGTAAAATTGGTTTTGAATGTTGTTTTGTAGTTTCTTTTTTTCAGCATTGTACTGATGTAATAGTCAGTAACTGAGAGAAAGTAAATATGGACTGGATGGGAAGTTAGGGTTCTATTCACCACTGCTACAGTCAGATCAGCTGATGATAGAAAGCCAGTCAGAAGGGAATGGGTTGATTTTCCCACCATTGTTTCTCCTCTTCTTTTTCCTCTTCAGTTGTTGACTATGTCCCTGGTGGTAAGAGCTGTGTCCTTGTGATTATGAGTTTGTGCTAGATGCATTAGACCATGATAAATCATGAGATGTTTTCTGCAGAATATGATGCTTCAGCAACGAAATAGGTTCCTTGATGATATTTCCTGCTGCAGAATTGCTCCCATTACATAAATGCTGTGCACTTTATAGCCATGCCGTGCATAGATTGCATGCCAGAGTCATGAACCAAATGGTCAGTGGATGGCCATGATGGTCAGCAGTCACCTCTAATTTCTCAAGATGGCTCTTGGCGCCATGCCTGCAGAATGAAGGTATTGTGACTGCTGCCAGGATACCGGGCATTAATCTATGCGGGACACTAAGAATCGTGCAGCCAGAAAATGGTGTATAATAGAAAACCCATTCTTCCTTACTAACATCTTGTGCCAAGATTAGCAGAACTGTTCCACAGTCTAGTCAAGCAAGAGCCTTACATAGTCATGCTCATAGAATCACACAGATAATGTCTTAGACAACACCATCATCATCCCTGGGTATGTTCTGTTCCACCAGCACAGTGGTATGTGGTCAGGAAGGAGTCACCTTGGAGATTATCAACATTGAAGTTTCATGGCATCAGATGAAACATGTGCAAGGAAAATTTATTCTGTTATTGTTCCCCTACACCTTGGCTGATGTATTAGTAGTCCTCTATGTATATCACTACTTAGAGGAAGCACTGAAGTTGGCAAGCGCATAGAATGTACTTTCTGTGGGGCCTTCGATATCCATGACCAAGTGTACTTTGGTAGCACCGCTACTGAGCAACCCGACTGAGTTTGAAAGGCTAGGAGCTGAGTTGGGCCTGCGGCAACTGGTAAGGGTATCAGCAAAAAGGAATCACTTACTTCACCGAACTATTTGTCTCAAATATGACCATTTATGACAGTGTATCTCTAGGAGTGACCACTGCATAGTCATTGCGGCAATGAAGTTCTGTCTTCATGCTGAGAATAACCTCCAGTATTTTGTCTGGCGCTATCACTACATTAAATGGAACAGACTTCAAACACTTCCAGCAACTTGAAACTGGGCATCCATGAGGTTCTCAGCAGCAGCAGAACTATAATCAGCCAAAATCTGTAACTCATGGCCCAGCACATCCCCCACTCTACTATTATCATCAAGTTGAGAGATCAGTCCTGCTTCAGTGAAAAGTGCAAGAGGACACTGCCAAGAACAGCACCAGGCATACCTAAAAACAAGATGTCAAGCTGGTAACGCTACAAAGCAGGACTACTTGCAAGCCAAGCAGCGTAAGCATTGAATGATAGATGGGCTAAGTGATTCCACAACCAAATAATCTGATCTAACTGCTGCAGACCTGCCACATCAAATTATGATAGACATTTAAACAACTAACAGGAAGTGGAAGATCCACAAATATCCACATCCTTAATAATAGGGGAGCCCAGCACATCAGTGCAAAAGCTAAGGCCGAAGCATTTGCAAATAGCTTCAGCCAGAAGTACTGAGTAGATGATCCATCTCAGTCTTCACCAGAGGTATCAGTACCACAAATGTCAGACTTCAACCAATTTGATTCACTCCATATGATATCAAGAAATGGCTGAAGATTACATAGTGCAAAGGGTGTGGGCCCTGACAAAATTTTGACTATAGTACTGAAGACTTGCATTCTGAAAATAACTGCATTGCTAGCCAAGCTCAAGTACAGTTCCAACACTGGCACCTATCTGACAAAATGGAAAACTGCCCAGCTACATCGCATGAATAAAAACCAATCCAAACAATTATTCTGAGTCTACTCTTGATCATCAACAAAATGATGGAAAGTCATGAACAGTGCAACCAAGTAACACTTGCAAAGCAATAACTTACTAATTTGTGTACCATTTGGGTTCCGCTAGGATCACTCAGCTCCTTAACTCATTACAGCCTTAGTTCAAACATGGACAAAAGAGCTGAATTCCAGAGGTGAGGTGAGAGTGGCAGCTCTTAACATCAAAGCCCCATTTGCCTGAATGTAGCATCAAGGAACCCTAGCAAAACTGCAGTCAACAGAAATCAGGGGGAGACCTCTGCTTTTGCAGTCATATGTGGCATAAAGGAAGACTTTTGTGGTTGTTGGAGGTCAATCATCTCAGACCCAGGAGTTCCTCAGGGTAGTGAGCTAGCCTCAACTATTGTCAGCTGCTCATCAGTGACAATCCAGGAGGCTCAAGTTAAAGTCCCACCTACTTCAGTGGTGAGTTATAAACATCTCTGAATGGATTGATTGGAAAATACCTCTGTCATCAGGTCACCTCAGGTGGAGTTGTTACCCGACGATTGCATAATGCTCAGCAATGTTTCTGATTCCTCAGATACTGAAACAATCCATGTCTATATGCTGCAAAACCTGGATAACATCCAGACTTGGGGTGATGAGCGGTAACTAATATTAAAACCACACAACTGCCTGGCACCAACAAGAGAATGGTGAATGAAGCAAAACATATAGTTGTACATATTGAGGAGCTTTACATTCTGCAAATTTATCTAAGTAATATTATTTCTAATGGTTAGAGATTATTTCAGAGTTTCAAAGGTCATTTAAGAGTCAACCACATTGTACTGGTTCTGGAGTCACTCGCTGAGAAATGAACCTAAGTCCCAGCCTAGGGTGTTGATCTCAAGTCCAATCACACAACGACCTCCCCCACGACAGAAGTGTTAGAAATATTAAAAGCTAGTTTGCACACAGCAGTAAAGATTGCAACTCCTAAGTTCAGTTGTCTGCAACTGCATATTTGGTGGTAAAGTTGCATACTTCTGATGTGTGCTACACTGGACACAATTATGGTTAGATAAGGCTGCAGGGTAATTTTAATTTTTTTTAAAGTTCAGCTGTGGGCATCACTGGCTAGGGCAGCATTAATTGCTGATCCTGTTGTTTTGAATAAGGTGATGGTTAGCAGTTTGCTGTTAGAAAGGGAGTTCTAGGATTTTGACCCAGTGAAGGTGAAGGAACAGCAGTACAATTTAAAGTCAGGGTGGTGTGTGTCACTCGGTGGGAAGCTTCCAGGTAATGATGATCCCATGCATCCACTGTCCGTGTCCTTCTAGGTGAGACATCACAGGTTTGGAAGGTGCTGTTGAAAGAGTCTTAATATGTTTCTGCAGCGCATTTTGTGATGGTACATACCGCAACCATTGTGTGTTGGTGGTGAAGGGAATGAATATTGAATGTGGTGAACCTGATACTAATCAAGCAAGCTGCTTTCTCTCGGAGATAAAATCTGTTGAGTGTTGCTGGAGCTATACTCATCCAGGTAAATGGGGAGTATTCCTTCACACGCCAGACTTATTACTTGCAGATAGTGGACAGATACTGAAAGGATGGTAAGTGAGTTCCTTGCCACAGAATTCCCAGCCTTTGGCCTCTTTTTGTAATACACAGTACTTATATGATTGGTCCACATCATTTTCCGGCCAATGGCAAATTTTGTTAGTGGAGGATAAAGTGATAGTGAAGCCATTGAACTTTACAGGACAATTGACCCAATGCTAGTAGAATTCCACAATAGTGTTAGACAACAATGAAAAAATATTCGAAGCATCATTTATAAAGAAAACAAATAACTTGCACTTATATAGCACTTTGCACAGCCCAAACTATTTTACAGTTAGAGAGGTACTTCTCTAATACAGAAAATACAGCAGCCATTTTGCACAGGTCAAAAATCACACAAACAATAATGAGGTAAATGACCAAATAATTTTATTATTTTGTGGTGATGACCAAGATACCAAGAGGACTACACTTCTCTACTTTGAATAATGCCTTAGGATATTCTAAATTTACTTGACAGGGAAAATGATGCCTCAATTTACTGTTTCATCTAAAATATAGCGGATCTCTCAAGTGCTGCATAGGGGTATATTATGTACTTTAGTCTTTGGAATTGGAGCTGAATACACAATCTTGTGACTCAGAGATGGCTCTGCTACAGCGTTGAGCTCAACTGAAACAATTATCATCAGGAAAAATAAAACATTAGAAATGCATTTAAACAAATTATGTGGTTTAGGTTTATGTCTCAAAGGGCCAGTTCTACAACTAAAGATGAACCAACCAAAGTAAGTGCCACTAGATAATGTTTGACAGACTGTGGACTAAATCTGAAAGTTGCTATGTAAATTTTTACATTTTCATACTTCCATCATGTGTTTCTGATGGTAATAGAATAAAATTCACACACTGCCACTGAAGTAATTCCAGATTGATCTCATTCAATGAAAGACATATTTAATTGGCAAAAATGTGACAACTGAGATTTTTGACTACTCTGGACAATCTCCTTTATTCCTCAACAACCCATGTTTCAAAAAAGAAGTTCTGACGCAAGTTGAAGATTTAAAATGACAAATGTTATGTTCAGCCATATCCTATTCTATTAACCATGTAGTTTAAATTTAGCATCACATATTGCACTTCAAATGGAGGCAAGTTCTGTAAAAAGAAGTGATAGATTTGTGGCCTACCAGTGGGTTCAGGAGATTTCTTGCAATACAGTGTGCAACCTATTGTCTATTGAGACACATTGCTATCATTAAAGGTAAATGGGTTGGTTTGTGAAGGACGGTGACACCAACAGCGTGGGCTCAATTCCAATTATCTGACTAAAGTTACCATGAAGGACTCTCCTTTGCAACCTCTCCCCTTACCTGAGTTATGGTGGCTGTCACTACCAGTTGTTTTTCTCTGGTGAAAGCAGCCCTACGGTCTGGTAAGACTATGGTGACTTGATACCTTGACTGAAGGTAAAATGGAGGGGAACAAATGAATTATGAAATGTACACTCTCTGCAGAGTTTTGGAAGGTGCCTGTAGTGGTTTGACTGATAATTCATTGTAAATAGTAAACAGAATATAATAGGCATGAAATTGATTATGGCAATCGCCCAATTTTGCAGGCCTAGTTTCTTAGGAATAAGGAAATCAGGGTCACTATAAGCTAGGCTGCTGTTTTGATGGTGTCTTGTGCTATGGGCACAGAGCAAGTTCACCTCCAACATGTCCAAAAATTTGAAGCAATTATATAATACATTTCTAGGAATAACTGATAAATAATTCATGTGGTGTGATACTATACCATACCGTCAATATATAATTAAGCAATTACCAGAAGCTGGAATTTGCTGTCAAAGTAACAATGATGTGAATGGTATTGCTGTATTTCTTTTAATGTTATTATTGCATAAGCGATACAGTAGCTCAGGCAAATTGTATAGTTAATGCAAATATCCACAAATGGCTGTTTGAGTTGTGCATAGTGACAAAGAGGCTACGGCAGGTGAGGACCGAGGACCTAGGGGAGGCAATGGTCTTGTGGTATTATTGCTGGACTGTTAATCCAGCGATTTAGCTAATGTTCTGGGGACTGGGGTTTGAATCCCACCACAGTGGATGGTGGAATTTGACTTCAATAAATATCTGTAATTAAGAATCTAATGGTGACTATGAATCCATTGTTGGTTGTTGGAAAAACCAATCTAGTTCATTAATGCCCTTTAGGGAAAGAAACTGCCATCCTTATCTGGTCTTACCTCCAGACCCACAACAATGCAGTTGACTCTCACCTGCCCTGTGGGCAGTTAGGGATTGGAAATGAATGCTGGCCCAGCCAATGATGCCCACATCCCATGAATGAATTAAAAAAAATCATTATCACTAAGCTTTTCAGGGTCTCCAGTGAACGGCTGAGTGTTTTTCATTCTAAATTCAGAAGTTAAAAAAGACTATATGCACTTTAAAGGGACTTTTTTTTTACATTGTGAGCGTTTTTGTTGAAAAGCTGAATAATTTATTTTTAAAAATAAAGACTTGTGTTTTTGTTTCGGGCAGCCCTGCATTTAGTTGGCTCTGGAGAAAATTATTTTTCTTCGAGGAATTTATTAAAGAGCAGTGATTTTTTATTCAGTCAATCAGCTAAGTGGTTGATTTTATTTAAGTTTTATATGTTTGATATATTATATATTTAAAATTTTTCCATTTTAACATTATTTTCTGTAGGTAATGAAAGGTAGTTTATATATCAGGTGTTATTGAAAGTTCCTTTTTTTTAGGCTTAATGTTATTAAGGGCATATATGAGGTCCAGAGTGAGATGGCTAGTAGATTTAGAAAAGTTATTACACAGCAGAATCAGTCAGATAGTTTGGTGACTGTCAGGAAAGGTAAGAAGATAGTTCAAAATTCTCTGGTGGCTATTCCTCTATCAAATAGATATTCAGTTTTTGGAGCTATTGAAGGGGATGATCTCTCCAAGGAAAATGGAAGGGGCAGTCAGTTATTGGACACTTGGAATGATTCTTACGTTAGGCAGCTTATATTATGTTTGACAAGATTTAATAGAATTATTGTTATAGGGGGCTGTCCTGTCAGGGGCATAGACAGGAGATTCTTTGGCAATGAGTGTAAATTTAAGATGGTTTGTTGCTTTCCTGGTGCTAGGAGTAAGGACATCTCTAAACGTTTCAAGCACATTGTTAAAGTTGAAATTGAGAAGCCATAAATTATTGTACACATTGGTAGGAATGACAGTTTTAGGGAAAAGATTGAAGCAGTACAGAGCAAATTTAAGAGGTTAGGTAGAAGATTAAAAAATAGAACCTTAAAAGTAGTAATCTCTTGTTTTGCTCCCAATGCAAACTGAAACGAGGGGAGGAACAAAAGGATAAAGGAGATAAATCAATGGCTGAAGAGCTGGTGTATTGTTCAGGGCTTCAGGTTTTTGGACAATTAGAATGCCTTTTGGGATAGAAAAGACCTATTTAAACAGGATTGTTCTAACTTGAACTGGAAAGGGACCAATATCGAAGCAGGAATATTTGCTCGTTCCATTAAGGGAAACTTTATACTGATAAAGAGGGGGAGTGGAGGGATTCTAAGTAGCAGGGTAAATAGAAAGATTGATGGGGATAGTTCTGAAAATGAAGAGAGCACATCAATTAGAAAAGAAAGACAAGAGAGAGTCAGAGTACATAGTAACTCTGAAGAACTAAATTACATTTATTTCAATGCAAAGGGTTTTACAGATAAGGCAGATGAACTCACGGCATATTTAAGAACATGGGATTGGGATGTGATACAGAAACTTGGCTGACAGATGGACAAGACTGGCAGTTCAATGTTCCGGGTTTTTGCTGCTATAGGAAGGATAGGAAAGGGGGCAAGAAAGTGGAGGTTGGGGGGTGGTGGTTGCGTTTTTGATTAAGGAAAACATTACTGCTGTAACTAGAGAGGATATTTCTGAAAAAGTGTCTGGTGAAAATGTATCGATAGAATTTAGAAATAAGAAAGGAAAGATCAACTTGATAGGTTTGTACCACAGACACCCCAGTAGTAAGGGGGAAATTGAGAAACAAATATATAAGGAGATCTCAGATATATGTAAACATCATGAGGTTGTAATAATAGGTGATTTTAATTTTCCAAATATTGACTGGGGCTACCATAGTATTAAAGGTTTAGGTGGTGAATAATTTATCAAATGTGTTCAAGAAATTTTTTTTTATCAATATGTGGATGCTCCTACTGGAGTAGGAGCAAAACTAGATCTTCTTTTGGACAATAAGGCAGGGCAGATGACTGAAGTAAAAGGGAGGGAACACTTTGAGTCTAGTGATCATAATTCTATTGGTTTCGAAATGGTTGTGGAAAAGGATATGCCTTCCATAAAAGTTAAAGTTTTCAATTGGAGTAAGGCAAATTTTAATGATATGAAACACGACCTTTCAAAAGTTGACTGGAGTAGACTGTTCACAGGTAAAAGGACATCTGACAAGTGGGAAACTTGATGACGAGAATTCAGAGGCATTATGTTCCTGTCAGAGTGAAGGGTATGGCTGGTAAGATTTAGGAACAATGGATGAATAAAGATATTGAGGTTCTAGTCAAGAATAAAAGAGAATCTTACTTTAGATATAGACAACTTGGTTCAAATGAATTTCTTAATCAATATAAAGAGTGTAGAGGCATTCTAAAGAAAGAAATCAGGAAGATAAAGAGTGGATATAAGATAGCATTGGCAGATAAGGTTATGGATAATCCAAAGAGATTCTAAAAGTATATTAAGAGCAAGAGGGTAATGAGAGAGAGGGTAGGGCTCTTAATCAAGGAGACTGACTTTGTGTTGAACCCCAGGAGATGGGGGAGATATTAAATGAATATTTCGCGTCAGCTTTTACTATGGAGAAACAAATGGAGTCTAGAGAATGCAAAGAAAAAAACTTTGATGTTTTAAAAACAATTCACATTACATTCAGGAGGTCTCAGAGAATATAAAGGTAGATAAACCTCTGGGACCTGATGTAATGTATCCAGAACATTGTGGGAAGTAAGGGAAGAAGTTGCAAGACACCTTGCAGAAATATTTGCCTCATCTATAACTACTTGCGAGCTGCCTGATGACTGGAGGGTGGCTAATGTTATACCTTTTTTTGAGAAAGGTTGTAAGGAGAAACCGGGGAACTATAAACCTGTGAGTCTGACTTCTGTTGTGAGTAAATTGTTGGAGGTGATTATAAAAGATAGGATTTATGGATATTTAGAGAGGCAAAAATTTGATTAGCGATAGCCAGCGTGATTTTGTGCAGGAAAATCGTGTCTCACAAACTTGATTGAGTTTTTTGAGGAAGTTACCAAAAAGATTGGTGATGGCAGAGCAGTAGACGTTATTTATTTGGATTCTAGTAAAGCCTTCGACAAGGTTCCACATGGTAGACTAATTAGTAAAGTTAGGTCACATGGGATTCAGGGTGAGCTTGCCAATTGGATACACAATTGGCGCAACAACATGAGACAGAGAGTGGTGGTGGAGGGTTGCTTTTTGGACGAGAGGCCTGTCACCAGCGGTATTCTGCAAGGATTGGTTCTGGGTCCTCTTTTGTTTGTCATTTATATAAATGATTGAATGAGAATATAGACAGTATGATTAGTAAGGTTGTGGATGACACCAAAATTGCTGTCATAATAGAGAGTGAAGAAGGTTTTTAAGATTACAAAGAGATCTTGATCAAATGGGTCAATGAGCTGAAAAATGGCAGATGGAGTTCAATCTGGATGAATGCGTGGTATCGCATTTTAGTACAACAATCAAGAGCAGTGCTTAGACAATTAATGGTAGGGCTTTGGGTAGCGTTGTAGAACAGAGAGACCTAGGGGCGCAGATATATAATTCTTTGAAGTTTATATCACATATAGACAGGGTGGTTAAAAAGGTGTTTGGCACGCTTGCCTTCATTGCTCAGTTCTTTGAGTGTAGGAGTTGGGAAGTCATGTTGAGGTTGTACAGGAGATTGGTGAGGCCTCTTATGGAATATTGCATCCAGTTCTGGTCACCCAATTGTAGGAAGGATATTATTAAGCTGGAGAGGGTTCAGAAGAGATTTACCAAGATGTTGCAAAGGTATGGAAGGCTTGAATTATAAAGAAAAGCTGGATAGGCTGGGATATTTTCACATTGAGGGTAGAAGGTTGAGAGGCAACCAAGTTTATAAAATAATGAGAGGTATAGATAGTGTTAATGGTAGTTGTCTTTTCCCGAGGATGGGGTATTTCGAGACTAGGGGGCACATTTTTAAGGTGAGAGGAGAGAGATTTAAAAAAGACATAAGGGGCAATTTTTTTTACACAGAGGGTGATTCGCATGTGGAATGACCTTCTTGAGGGAGTGGCAGATGTGGGCGCAATTACATTAAAATACAGTTGGATAAGTATATGAATAGGAAACGTTTGGTGGGATGTGGGCCAGGAGCAGGCAGGTGGGACTAGTTTGGTTTGGGATTATGTTTGGCATGGACTAGTTGGACTGAAAGGTCTGTTTCTGTGCTGTATGACTCTATGACTAAAGAAGTAGTGTTGGGCAAGCTAATGGGGCTAAAGGTAGACAAGTCTCTTGGCTCTGATGGAATGTATCCCAGGGTACTAAAAGAGATGGCAGTAGAAATAACAGATGCGCTCATGGTCATTTACCAAAATTCAGTGGATTCTGGAGCAGTTCGGGTAGATTGGAAATCAGCAAACGTGATGCCACTCTTTAAAAAGGAATTAGACAAAACACGGGTAAATATTGGCCTGTTTGCTGAACTTCTGTAGCGGGGAAATGCTTGGATCTACCATCAAGGAAGAAATAGCAAGGCTTCTGCATAGAAATTGTCCCATCAGGCAGAGGTAGCATAGGTTCATGAAAGGCAGGTCATGTTTTACTAATTTACTGGAATTCTTTGAGTACCTTATGAGTGCAGTGGACAACTGGAGGATGTGGTGTATCTGGATTTCCAGAAGGCATTCGACAAGGTGCTGCACAAAAGGCTTCTGCATAAAATAAAGCTGCACGGTGTTACGGATAATGTATAAGCAAGGATAGAAGATTGGTTAACTAACAGAAAGCAAAAGGTGGGGATAAACGGGTGTTTTTCTGGCAGTCAGTGGCTGGTGGTGTGCCTCAGGGATCAGTGTTGGCATCACAATAATTTATATAGATGATGTAGAGTTGGGGACCAAAGTTCAAAGTTCATAGATGATACTAAAGTGAGTGGTACAGTAAAGTGCGCAGAAATCTCTGAATGTCTGCAGAGGGATATAGTTAGGTTAAGTGAGTGGCCAAGGGTTTGGCAGATGGAGTACACTGTTAGTAAATATGAGATCATCCACTTTGGTATGAATAACAGCAAAATAGGCTATTATTTAAATGGTGAAAAGTTGCCGTATGCTGCTGTGCAGAGGGACCTGAGTGTCCTTGCGCATGAAACACAAAAAAATTAGTTTGCAGGTGCAACAGGTAATTAAGAAGGCAAATGGAATGTTGTCTTTCATTGCTCAGAGGGATGGAGTTGAAAAATAGAGAGGTTATGCTGCAGCTGTATAGGGTGCTGGTGAGGCCACACCTGGAGTACTCTGAACAGTTTGGTCTCCTTACTTGAGAAAGGATATAATGGCACTGGACTGGATGAAAAGAACATTCACTAGGTTGATTCTGGAATTGAGAAGATTGGCTTATGAGGAGAGCTTGAGTAGACGGGGCTGTACTTATTGGAATTTAGAAAAATAAGGGGGAACCTTACAGAAAAATAAAATTATGAAGGGATTAGATAAGATAGGATTGCGGAGGTTGTTTCCACTGGCAGGTGAAACTAGAACTAGGAGGCATACCTCAAAATCAGGGGGAGCAGATTTAGGACTGAGTTGAAGAAGAACCTTTTCACCTAAAGGGTTGTGAATCCATGGAATTCTCTGCCCAGTAAAGCAGTTGAGGCTACCTCGTTGAATGTTTTTAATGCAAAGATAGATTTTTGAATGGTATTTTTGAACGATAAAGGAATTAAGGGTAACGGTGAGCAAGCAGGTAAGTGGAGCTGAGTTCACAAAAAACATCAGGCATGATCTTATTGTATGGTGGTGAAGGCTCAATGAGCCAGATGGCCTACTCCCACTCCTATTTCCTATGTTCTTATATAGCTATTGCATCTGTGCACTAGCTTTTTGCGTTTAGTGCACAAGTACCCACAAGTGTCTTTGTGTTGCAGCTTTCTGAAGTTTCTCTCAATGTAAATAATATTCTGTTCTTTTGTTCTCCCTTTCCAAAATGAATAACTTCACATTTACCCACTCATATTCCATTTGCCAACATTTTGCCCACTGACTTAACCCATCAATATCTCTTTGTAAGCTGTTTGTATCTCTCTCACAACTTGCCTTTCTACCATTTTAGTGTCATCTGCAAATTTTGTGACAGTATATTCACTTCCTTCATACAGGTCATTAATATGTAGCAGTCCCAACACTGATCCCTGTGGAACACCATTGGTCAGATTGCCAACCTTTATTCCCACTTGCTGTTTCCTTCCCGTTAGCCAATTACAACATCCAATACTGTGGGCTCTTATTTAATGACTTAACCTTTTGTGAGGCATCTTGTTGAGTGACTTCTGAAAGGAGTCCAAATACAACATAGCTACTGATTCTGAGATAGTAAGAACTACAGATGCTGGAAGTCAGCGTTGATAAAATGTGGAGCTGGAGAAGCACAGCAGGTCAGACAGCATCGGAGGAGCAGGAAAGTCGACCTTTCGGGTCTGGACTCGTCATCGAACTTCGACTTTCCTGCTCCTCCGATGTTGTCTGAATTGTTGTGCTTCTCCAGCTCCACATTTTATCAACTCTAGCTACTGATTCTCCTCTATCTGCTTTAGTTGAGCCTTCCTCAAAAAACAGACAAGAAGTTCCCTTTCATGAAGCCTTACTGACTCTGCTTGATTAAACTATGATTTTCCAAACGTTCTGCTATCACTTTCTTAATAATTGACTCCTGCACTTTTCCACCAAAAGATGTTAGGTAAATCAGCTTATAGTTACCCACTTTTTGCGTCCTTCCCTTTTTGAATAGGGGTATCACATGAGCAGTTTTCCAGTTCTCTGGTACTTCTCTAGAATCCAACAAGTTTTGGAAGATTACAAACAATGCATCCATTATCTCTGCAGCTATCTCTTTTAGGATCCTAGGATGCAAATCATCAGGGTCAGATGACTTATCTGCCTTTAGACCCACTTGTTTGTCTAATACTACTTCTTTAGCGATGGTGATGGTACTTAATTTCTCCTCCAACTTCTTTAGTATTAAGGAACGTTTGAAGATCTTCCACCATTAAGTCTAATACAAGATATCTATTTAAATCATCTACTATTTCTTTGTTCTCTAAAACAATTTGCCCAGATTGATTTTCTAAAGGGTGTATGTTCACTTTTGACCTCTCTATTCCTTTTTATATAAAAAAAACTCTTATTGTCAGTTTTCATATTCCTTGCTAGTTTGCCCTCATAGTTTATTTTCTCTCTCTTTGTTATCTTTCGAGTTTTCCTTTGCCAGATTCTGTATTTTTTCCTGTCTTCAGGGTTATCACTGACTTTGGTCTCCTTCTATGCTTTTTCTTTCAACTTCATACTCTCTTAACTTCCTCGATTAGCCCTGGTTTTTTTTTTCCTCTCTTAGAATCTTCCCTCCTTACTGGGATACATTTATGCTGACAGTCATGAATTACTCCTTAAATGCCTGCCACTGCTTGCTTACCATCATTCCTACCAACCTGTCCACCAAGTTCAATTTAGCTAACACTATCCTCATTTCATTGTAATTCCTTATATTTAAGTTAAACACATTTTGTCAGAGCCAAGTTTCTCACTCTCGAACTGAATGTTAAATTCTGTCATGTTAAGATCACTACTTCCAAGGGAATGTTTTACTCTGAGGTCATTTATTACACCTGCTTCATTATCCATTACCAAGATAGCCTGCTGCCTGGTTGGATCTATGACATATTGCTCTAGGAAACTATCCCTAATTCACTCTATGAATTTGTTGTTGTACCTACCCTTTTCAATTTAACAAACCCAATCAACATGAAGATTAAAGTCACCCATAATTATTGCTCCATTCTTTTTACATGATCCTATTTGTTGCCTTATAACCTTTTCCACAGAGTGGATAATGTTTGGGCATCTGTACATGATTCCAGTAATGTATTCTTTCTCTTGCTGTTTTTACCTCCACCCATTCGAGCCAGATCATCTCTTACAACTGTTCTCATTTCATTTCTTATTAACAATGTACCCCAGCTATTTTTTGCCATCGCTCCTGTTTCTCCAAACGGTCAGATATCAATGAATGTTAAGTACCCAGTTTTGATCTCTTTGCAACCTTGTTTCCATAATGACTAAGAGATCATATTAATTTACCTTGATTTGCACCATCAGTTTGTCTACCTTATTCTGAATGCATAATGCATTAAGATTCAAAGCCTTTAAGTTTGTTCTATTATTGAGTTTCCTTACTCTTTTACGGTTCCTTGGTACAATATGACATTTGCACTTTCTTGCCCTTTCTTTTGTTTTCTGTTACAATTAACTCCATTACTAACCTGCAATCCTACCTTCTCCTTTATCTTTGATTTTATAATTTTCCATGTAACTGAACCCACCCTCCAGCTATTTAGCTTAAAGGTCTATCTACAGCACTGTGTGGAGCTGGAACACAGCAGGCCAGGCAGCATCTGAGCAGCAGGAAAGCTGACTTTTCAGGTCTGGACCCTTCTTCAGAAATGCACTTTCTGAAGAAGGGTCCAGACCCGAAATGTCAGCTTTCCTGCTTCTCCGATGCTGCCTGGCCTGCTGTGTTCCACCAGCTCCACACCTTGTTATCTCAGACTCCAGCATTGACAGTTCCTACTATCTACAGCACTGTTTATGCAATTTGCTGGGACTCTGGTCTCAGCATGATTCATAGAACATAGAACAGGATCAGCACAGGGACAGGCCCTTCTGCCCCCGATGCTGTGCTGAACATGATGCTAAATTAAACTAATCCCTTCTGCCTGTTCTTGGTCCACATCCTTCCATTCTTGCATTCTCACGTGCTTATCTAAAACTCCCTTAAATGCCCCTATCATATCTGCCTCCACCACCATCCCTGGCAAAGCATTCCAGACTCCTACTACTCTGTGTAAAAAACTTGCCCCTCACATCTCCTTTGAATTTAAATGCATGCCCCATAGTATTAAACATTTCAATTCCGGGAAAAAGATTCTGACCATCAATTCTACCCATGCATCTCATAATTTTATAGACATCTATCAAGTCTCTCCTCAGTTTCTGCCACTCCAGAGAAAACAGCTCGAGTTTTTCTAGTCTCTGCTTACAGTTCATACCTTCTAATCCAGGCATCATCCTGCCAAACCTCTTCTGCACCCTCTCCAAAGCCTCCACATCTTTCCTGTAATGTGGCAACCAGAATTGATCACAATGCTCTCAGTCTGGCTTAAACAAAGTCTTATAAAGCTACAACATGACATTTTGACTCTTGTACTCAATTCCCCGACCAATAAAGGCACGCATGCCATACGCCTTCTCTACCACTCTATCTGCTTATGTGGCCACTTTCAGGGAGCTATAGATTTGAACCACAAGATCCCTCTGTACATTAAAGCTGTTCAGGGTCCTGTCATTAACTGTATACCTTTCCTTAAAATTTTATCTTCCAAAGTGCAGCACTTACCCGGATTAAATTCCACCTGCCATTTCTCCACCCATGTCTGCAACTGATGTATATCCCGCTGTATCCTTTGACATTTCTACACCATCCACAACTCCACCAATCTTTGTATCCTCTGCAAACTTACTAACCCACCCATCTACATTTTCATCCAAGATATTTATATATATATATATTATAAACAGCAGAAGTCCCAGTATGAATCCCTATGGAACACCACTAGTCACGGACCTCCAGTGAGAAAAACACCCTTCCACCACTACCCTTCTATGCCTTCTATGGGCAAGCCAATTCTGAATCCATGCGGCCAAGTCACCGTGGATCCCATGCATCTTAATCTTCTGGGTGAGTCTACCATGAGGGACTTTGTCGAAAGCCTGACTAAAATCCATATAGACAACATTCACTGCTCTACCCTCATTGATCACCTTTGTCACCTCTTTGAAAAATTCAATCAAATTTGAAAAAGTCAATCAAATTAGTACGACATGACCTGCCCCACACAAATCTATGCTGATTGTCCCTAATTAGGCTATGCTTCTCCAAATGTGGGTAAATCCTATCCCTAAGAATTCTCTTTAATAGCTTCCCAACCACCAATGTGAGACGATAGTTTCTGAGATTATCATTATTTCCCTTTTTGAACAGAGGAACAACATTAGCTACTTGCCAGCTCTCTGGGACCTCTCCAGTGGTTAGTGCGGATTCAAAACAATTGGTCAAGGCCCCAGCAATCTCCTATCTTGCCTTTCTTAATAACCTGGGGTAGATCCCATCGGACCCTGGGGACTGATCCACCTTAATGCTCTTCAAGAGACCCAACACCACTTCTTTCTTGATCTCAAAATGCTCTAGCATATTAGCATACTCCATACAAATCTCACTATCCTCCATGTCCTTCTTCTGGATGAATACTGACACAAAGTACTCATTTATGATATTGCCCACATCCTCTACCTCCAAGCAAAGTTCCCTCCTTTATCCTTGAGTAGTCCTACCTTCTCCATAGTTATCCACTTATTTTTAATGTATGTATAGAATACCTTGGGATTCTCTTTAACCCTACTTGCCAAGGTCATTTCATGGCCCCTTCTTGCTCTCCTAATTTCCTGCTTGAGTTCTTTCCTGTTTTCTTTATATTCCTCACAGGCTTTGTCCGATTTTATCTTCATAAACCTTACATATGCTTCTTTTTTCCATTTGAGTAAATTCACAACCTCCCTCATTATCCAAAGGTCCCTTACCTTGCCATCCTTGTCTTTCCTCCTTTTTGGAACATTCTGGTCCTGAACTCCGATCAGCAGGTCTTTAAACAACTCCCGCATGTCAAATGTGGACTTGCCCAATATCAACTCCTCCCAATTTACACTCCCTAGCTCCTGCCAAAGACTGACATAACTTGCCCTTCCCCAATTTAGTACCTTCTTGCAAGGTCCTGTCTGACCCTTATTCTTAGCAATCTTATAATTTAAGAAGTTGTGATCATTGTTTCCAAATGATTCAAGTGGAGTCCATCCCATCAGAACAGCACCCTCCTTTTGGTGCCAATGTCCCACGGCTTTGAAACCATTTCTCCCACACTAATCTTTGAGTCATGTATTTACCTCTTTAATTTTGTTGACCCTGTGCCAATTAGCTCATTGCTGAGGTAATAATCTGAAAATTATTACCTTTTTGGTTCAGCTTTTTAATTTAGCCCCTAGCTGCTCATAATCCCTTAGCAGAATTTCTTTCCTCTTTCTACCAACATTGCTGGTACCTGTGTGGACCGCGACAACTAGATCTCTCCTCTCCCACTCCAAGTTCCTCTGCAGATCAGATGAGATATCATGAATTAACGTTTCGGGTCCAGTGAACCCTTCTGCAGAGATAGTAGGAACTGCCGATGCAGAGTCAGAGATAACACGGTGTGGAGATGGAGGAACACGGCAG
This sequence comes from Rhincodon typus, assembly GCF_021869965.1. NCBI lineage: Eukaryota > Metazoa > Chordata > Chondrichthyes > Orectolobiformes > Rhincodontidae > Rhincodon > Rhincodon typus. The sequence continues at coordinate 106,318,213 of NC_063333.1, read as the reverse complement.
GCCAGGCAGTATCAGAGGAGCAGGAAAGCTGAAGTTTCAGGTCGGGACCCTTCTTCAAAAAAAATTTTTCTGAAGAAGGGTCCCGACCCGAAATGTCAGCTTTCCTGCTCCTCTGATGCTGCCTGGCCTGCTGTGTTCCTCCAGCTCCACACTTTGTTAACGCCTCTACAGAACTGTTCAGAACATTAATTCTGCTTTTTCTCAACAGGTGCTGTCAGACTTGCTGAGTTTTTGCAGCAATTCCTGTTTTTGTTTCTGATTTCTAGCACACACAGTTCTTTGTTTTTTTAGATATCCTGAGCTCAAGCAACACAGCCTTTGGGACTCTCAATCGTGAATACAGAAAACAGTGTCTATACCTCTGACTGTACTATTCCTGATCAGAACTACTTATCTCTTTTCTAATCCCTCTTGAATGGCTGCCTGTACCATGTTGCAATGGTCAGTTTGCTCATCCTCCCTATAGCTTCCCATTCTCATCCACAAAGAGAGCATGAATCTCAAACATATTAGACAGGCTCGCCAGCTGAGGCTCCTTCAAGTAGAAAAAAAAGTCTTCGTTAACGCAACAAAGTTTCTTCATTTCTTACTTTCCTATTTCCAAACTTTTGAGCAATTCATCAACAATGTAACAATTGTTGTAACAATTAAAAGTAATTGCAATATTCAGAAAAGAAAGCATTTAAAAACTTCCTGAAGAACCTTAACCTTCAACACAATTGATGTGATTAACAACTTAAAACATTGAGCAAAATAAATTACTCCTGCAAAAACGGTTTTTAAAAATCCTTCAAAAGCTTTCAAGTAAATTATTTTGATAAGAAAAGTAACTAGCTAAATACATATTACTCAATCAAGCAGATTTAAGATCACTAATATTTCAGACATGGAATTGAATTGAACTGTCTAGAAAGGACGATCCTTGCAGTATAGAATTGCAACTACAGAAATGGGACAACACGGTGATCAGTGGTTAGCACTGCTGCCTCACAGCGCCAGGGACCTGGGTTCGATTCCACCCTTTGGTGACTGTCTGTGTGGAGTTTGCACATTCTCCCCGTGTCTGCGTGGGTTTCGCCGGGTGATCTGGTTTCCTCCCACAATCCAAAGATGTGCAGTTTAGGTGGATTGGCCATGTTAAATTGCCCGTAGTGTTCAGGGATGTGTAGATTAGAGGGGTGGGTCTGGGTGGGGTACTTTGAGTGTCGGTGTGTACTTGTTGGGCCAAAGGGCCTGTTTCCACACTGTAGGGATTCTATGATAAATGATGCAGCACAGAAGATGGCCATTCAGGCCATCTTGACCATGTCGACCCAAAGACACCCAGATGCCCTTCCTAATCCCATTTTCCAGCACACGGCCCATAGCCCTGAAATTTACAGCACTTAAAGTGCAGATCCAGGTACTTCCTAAACCAGTTTGGGGTGTCTGCCTCCAATAGCAACTCAGGCAGCAAATTCCAGAAACCCTCTCTAGCCCTGTGTAAAAAAGCTTTCCTCACATCCCCTCTAATCCTTTTGCCACTTACTTAGGACTAGAAAAGAAGCCCAGAGAAAAGCAAGAGAATATGTTTCTTTACTCTGTCGGTACAAAAGTAGATCAGAATTTTTAAGATGACAGAATTCAAGAGAGGAGACATTTTTTACTATATTGTAAGAGCATTCAACAATTATTTTACATTGTGTGCCAAATGTTTAATGGAGAGAACAACATTTGACAGATAGTACAGCTTCCAGGAGAATCTGTTGACAACTTCACTAATGATATGACTACAGTGATTTACAGAATTGTCATTAACATTTTTGATTCATTTCTTTCAGATATATTACAATCAAAGCGGATCTCACACGGAACAGAGCTATGCCATTCGTGATAGAAACTGAAATCCAAAAACTGCACAAGAGAATGATGGAAACAGAAAGCCAACTTAGTTCAAGACAATCTTCAGATTTCTTCAATTTTCTAAGGTATGAAACAACACAGCATCACATGATAGATTAATAGAGAAAGTTTTTAAATCCTTTGACCTGGAATTCACTGTTGCAGATGCAGACCTAAAAAGACACAAAAGAAGAAACCATGTCCAGCTTTAATGCAACTTTAGTACAAAAGTGAGGTATTTTCAGAGAATGCAACTGTTAAACAACAGAATTAATACTATTTACTTGCATCTTATAACAAGCATCTTAGGAAGAAATCTCAGATTGCTAAAAACGAACTGAATTGGAATGCGAGACAACAAGGTGCAGGGCTGGATGAACACAGCAGGCCAAGCAGCATCATAGGAGCAGAAAGGCTGACGTTTCGGGTCTAGACCCTTTATCAGAAAAGGGGGAGGGGAAGGGTGTTCTGAAATAAATAGGGAGAGAATGGGAGGCGGATAGAAGATGGATAGAGGAGAGGATAGATGGAGAGGAAACAAACAGGTCGAAGAGGCGGGGATGGAGCCAGTAAAGGTGAGTGTAGGTGGGGAGTTAGGGACGGGATAGGTCAGTCCAACAATCCCTCTTCCGTACCTACACTGGCCCGAAACCCCACCTCTTCCTCCGTTACATTGATGACTGTATCGGCGCCGCTTCGTGCTCCCACGAGGAGCTCGAACAGTTCGTCCACTTCACCAACACCTTCCACCCCAACCTTAAGTTCACCTGGACCACCTCTAATACCTCTCTCCCCTTCCTGGACCTCTCTGCCTCCATCTCGGGCAACCACCTAGAAACCGATATTCATTTCAAGCCCACCGACTCCCACAGCTACCTAGAATACTCCTCCTCCCACCCACCTTCCTGCAAAAATGCCATTATCTATTCCCAATTCCTTCGCCTCCGCCGCATCTGCTCCGAGGATGAGGCATTCCACTCCCGTACATCTCAGTTGTCCTCGTTTTTCAAGGACCGTAACTTCCCCCCCTCAATGGTCAAGAACGCCCTCAACCGTGTCTCCCACATCTCCCGCAACTCATCCTTCACACCCCGTCCCCGCAATAAGAAGCAAAAAAGAATCCCCCTCATTCTCACGTACCACCCCACCAACCTCCAGATCCAACGCATCATCCTCCGACACTTCCGCCATCTGCAATCTGACCCCACCACCAAAGACATCTTTCCCTCCCCACCCTTATCTGCTTTCCGGAGGGACCACTCTCTCCGTGACTCCCTTGTCTGCTCCACACTCCCCTCCAGCCCCACTACACCCGGCACTTTTCCCTGCAACCACAGGAAGTGCTACACCTGCTCCCATACCTCCTCCCTTACCCCCATCCCAGGCCCCAAGAAGACTTTCCACATCAAACAGATGTTCACCTGCACATCTGCCAATGTGATATACTGCATCCGCTGTACCCAGTGTGGCCTCCTCTACATTGGGGAAACCAAGCGGAGGCTCGGGGACCGCTTTGCAGAACACCTACACTCGGTTCGCAATAAACAACTGCACGTCCCAGTCGCGAACCATTTCAACTCCTCCTCCCATTCCTCAGACGACATGTCCATCCTGGGCCTCCTGCAGTGCCACAACGATGCCACCCGAAGGTTGCAGGAACAGCAACTCATATTCCGCTTGGGAACCCTGCAGCCCAATGGTATCAATGTGGATTTCACAAGCTTCAAAATCTCCCCTCCCCCTACCGCATCCCAAAACC
>NC_063333.1:106277128-106314473 GCF_021869965.1 Rhincodon typus | reverse complement strand
TCCCGCCCCCTTGACCTGTCCGTCCTCCCTGGACTGACCTATCCCCTCCCTAACTCCCCACCTACACTCACCTTTACTGGTTCCATCCCCGCCTCTTTGACCTGTTTGTTTCCTCTCCACCTATCCTCTCCTCTATCCATCTTCTATCCACCTCCCACTCTCTCCCTATTTATTTCAGAACCCCCTTCCCCTCCCCCTTTTCTGATGAAGGGTCTCGGCCCGAAATGTCAGCCTTTCTGCTCCTATGATGCTGCTTGGCCTGCTGTGTTCATCCAGCCCTGCACCTTGTTGTCTCGCATTCACCATCCTGACCTGGAATTATATTGTCATTCCTTCTCTGATGCAGGGTCAAAATCATGGAATTCCCTTCATAACAGCATTATGGGTGGACATACATCAATAGACTTCAACAGTTCAAGATGACAGCTCACCGCCACCTTTTCTAGGGCTGTTCGGGATGGGCAATAAATGATGGCCCAGCCAGGGACATCCACATCCCATGAATGAATTTTACAAATTGAAGTTAATTCATATCCAGCAATTAATTGCTTACTTTGCCCTTCACAATCCTTCCTTTTGAAGGATCCATCCTTTTTGGATTCCTTCTCTTTAACTACGTGCTGCTGACGATACCAAATGCAAGTATTGTGATGGGTGTCACCTTTCAAAGCTGTGCTGATCATACTGAGTTCTATCTTTCTATCACTTCTCTCAACCCTTTGGTCATCTCCCTGCAATCCAACATCAAACCTTATGTGACTTATTTGTTTCCTCCAGCTCAGCGCTGGCTGGACTGAAGCTGTTATCTTTGGTGCTTGCAAAACTCCCTGCTGAATTGCCATGGAATCCTTCTAGAATGTTAGGATGAACCAGATCAAGCCAGTTGTGATGTTGTGTTCAAACCCAAACTAAGCTTTAAATCCTACAATCTTTCTATTACTAAGAAAATTAATTTTCACTTCTACAATGTTATCTATTTTGGCCTGGTCAGGTGCTAGAGATACAAATGGCAGGGAATTGATTGGGTGTATATTTCATGTAATATATTAGGGGCTAACTGCAATGAGTGTACTATAATGGAGTTAGTACAATGAGTCTATTATAACAGGAGTAATTCATTGTTTTAAGTTGAGTAAAGACAAGAGTCTTCTGTTTGATCTTTGAGTGTGTCTTACTGTTTCTCTTAATATTTATGTCTGAATGATAGAGTAACCTGTCAGGAATAGAAATTGTGTCTTTCAGTATATCTTGCCTCCTTTGTCTCAGGCATTTGCTCCAGCATTCATTGCCTCAGCTCCATTCTCGGAACCTTTCTTTCTAAACCTCCACATTTTACTTTTCTCTCTCCCTCTCTCTCCCATTTTGAAAAAATATCAATAAAAGTTGATTTTTTGACACAGCTTTCAATTCTGCCAATTTCTGTGATTTCTGAACTCCCTCTTGATGTGCCTACCTATCTTTTACTATTTTTATACATTATAGGCATCATATAAATAAATTACATCAACATATATGTTACCAAGGAAATATCAGAAATATATGTCTTATATGTCAGTCGACACGTGTCATGATTGGAACCAGGTTGACCTCGTTGACTATGAGGTCATTGATTGGGGTTGTTAACCTGGGCCAATCAGACAAGCCCTGGCTGACCAATATTACCAGGAGATTAGAATCTCCTCAGTCTAAACGACTGACTCCAAGTTGGCTGGCAAGAGCCAATGTACTGCGCACAAGTAAAGAAATGGTGACTTGTGACAGTATAAAAACCAAAAGAACTGCAGATGCTGTAAATCAGGAACAAAAACAAAGTTGCTGGAAAAGCTCAGCAGGTCTGGCAGCATCTGTGGAGGAGAAAACAGAGTTAACATTTCGGGTCCGGTGACCCTTCCCCTGAAATGTTAACTCTGTTTTCTCCTCCACAGATGCTGCCAGACCTGCTGAGCTTTTCCAGCAACTTGTGACAGTATACCAGCCTCTGTGCAGTTATTTCAGTGGCGATGGGAGAAAATAGGACACGCCTGAAGAACGTTTGCTTGCAACAGTCACCTTGGAGTTGGGGTTAGCACGTCTGGCACCATGCCTTTATTTTGAAATTTTGACTCGTTTGATCCTGCTGTCAAAGACCGAGCCCGTATGTGGAAAGAATGTAATATTTTTTCCTGGCAAATGACATTGGAGTGTATGAATAGCAACAAGTAATCCTTCTGACTGCTTGCAGACCTGCAGGATTTTTGATTATAATGGGTTCAATTTTCCCAGAGTCACCAGATGTTAAAATCTTCCAAGAGTTGATGGACTTAGTTAAGGAATATTACGACCCCAAGCCTCCTCTAATTCTGAGACGCTATCGGCTTTATTCGGCTGTTAGAGAATCCATATCAGGACTTTTGACAAAGTTGAGACGACTGGCAGAGGCATGTGATTTTGGGTTAACACAGAATGAGATGCTGAGAGACTGTTTGGTATGTGGGATTAATGACATACCATGCAGAAGCACCTACTAGCTGAAACCCAACCAGACTTCAAACAGGCACTACAACTCGCCTTGTCATTAGAAAATGCAGCAAGTGGAGCATGGGAGCTCCAGGGCATCCCAATGGAAGTGGACATCCTCACCTGTCCGACTGAGCTTGGGGAACACCACTGATTTTAGGCAATCTCAGAGCCTCACACAGTGCAAATCCTGAGCAGAGGGACCCTAGGCCAGCCCACAGCAGAACTCCCCAGCAAAGCTGGCCTCGGCTGGAAAGTTCTTCAAGATCTGGGCTGGAAAGCTATTGCATTTGCTGCCAGGATGCGGACTCAAGACAGCAAAGGCCTGACTTGAGTAAGAAAACTTTTAGACCGGTACCCAGAAGAGTGCACATCCTGGAAAGTTCCTTCACATGTGGGTTGGAACAATTAAATTGCTTAGTGACATCCAAATTGGAACCAATTAAAATTAATGTTTGGATAAATGGTCACCTAGTTCCCATAGAGGTTGCTACCGGCACAGCTGTTTCTGTGGTTGCAGATTCACTTGGGACTCCAACCCTTAAGGTTGCGCAAGACCTCAGCCAGGCTGAGAACACACACTGGGGAACAGTTGCGGATTAAGAGTACGACTTCCATTCTGGTCTCCTATGAGAAGCAGTTTTTGCAGTTACCACTTATGTTAGTAAAAGGTTAGGGCCCAAGCCTATTGAGGCAAAATTAGTTGAGAAAGATTCACCTGAAAGCTGTTACCTCACTAATGGAGAGGAGTAAAACATACCTGCCCCTCAGAACAGCCAGAAGACCTGTAAGAAATCGTAGGTTCTCCCCCCCCGCCCGCCTAGTGTGAAACAAACCTCAGAGTCCGAGATGGATACAGCTTCGATACCATTTCCACCAGAAGAAGAGAAGGAATCTCTCCCAAGACGCTCAAGATGCAAGTGGCAGGCTACGGTCCGGTACACGCCACCCGTGTCAGAGTTCGAGCCAGAGGAACTAGACTTGGAGCGAAAATGTCGCAGGAAAAGCTATAAACCAAAGACCAGGCGTACATCCTGGACTCAACGGTGGAGAGATATAGTAATTGGAACCAGGTTGATCTCATTGACTACGAGGTTGTTGATCGGGGTTGTTAATCTGGGCCAATCAGGCAAGCCCCGGCTGACCAATATTATCAGTGGATTAGAATCAGTCCAGGTGACTGAGTCCAAGCTGGCTGGTCACAGCCAATGTACTGTGCACAAATAAATAAATAAGACTTGGTGATGGTATACCGGCCTGTGTATAGTCATTTCAGCAAGTAAATTGTTGAAAATCAATCCTTAAATCCAAAGAGGTTAGTTCTTAAAGACTGCTTTACTGAGACAACATTCCAAAGTATTCATGAAACAGACTTCATTAATTACTAGTCAATTCATACTTCAGCTAATAACTAGAGATTTAATTGATACACTGAGAGTTAATATCTGTTCTGCGTACAAGTCTTGACAGATATTCTGGAGTTTCATCAGAATCAGCTTCCACAGAAATCTTGCTGTTTCAGTAAAGTAAGGCTATGGGACATAGACTTGTCTATTCCTAACTGAAAGCATTCAAGACCACAAAAATACATTCATCATAGAGATTGCATAAAATCTGAAACCAATACATATTTTCACAGGGACTTGGAGACAGTAAGGACTGCAGATGCTGGAAGTCAAAGTCAATAGATATGAAGCTGGAAAAGCACAGCAGGCCAGACAGCATTAACTTTCCTGATCCTCAGATGCTGTCTGACCTGCTGTGCTTTTCCAGCTTCACATCTATTGACACATATTTACACAGAATACATTGCGGAACTACCTAAAAGGAAAACAAATATCACATAATTCATTGTGGTCAAGAGGGGGTTACAATATTAACTGAAGACTTCTGAAGGCCATCGACATCTCTGAAAAATATGCGACACAAGAGCTACGATTCACTGAGTGTCTGCATCCAGAAGCATAAAATCATGCTATTGGAAATCTGCATCAAAACAGAAAATGCTGAAAATGCTCTTCAGGCCTGGCAGCATCTGCAGAGAGCGAAGCAACGATCAACATTACCTGTTTTTAAACTATGACATATGTATATCATTTGTACCTAGATCTATCAGAATGACTAGTTAAGCAAGCTGGATTGTGACTGTGTTTCTTGACTCAATTGTCATCAAACAATCCATGCTGTGTGCCCTTGATTAATCTTTGCCTTTGTAAATTGCTATCTGTACTATCTTTTAGACATTTTTCTGGTAATGTTGCCCACCACAGAGACTAGGCTGACTGGTTGGGAATTGCTTAATTTATCCCATCATCTCTTCTTAACAACTGTACAATGTTAACAATCTTCCAGTTCTCCAGCACTTTACTGTACCCAGAGAGGAGCCTCCATTATTTCTTCCCTTGCCTCTCTTAACAAGTGGGGATAAATTTCATCTGGGTCTGATAGTTTATCTACCTTCAACAATGTTAAAACCTTTCAATTTTTGCCAACATTAATTAATCCTGTTAGATTTTTTATATTCAGAAAGGGCTTCTACAGGACTGCTTAGAATCGGTGGACTGGTCCATATTCAAGAATACAGTGGCCAACCTAAGTAAGTATCCTACTACCGTCACAGGCTTCATTAGTAAGTGTGTAGGAGACTGCACGTCAAAGACGTTGATCTGAATGTTCATCAACCGGAAACCATGGATGAACCAGGAGATCCGTTTCCTACTGAAGCCCAGGTCTGAGGCATACATGTTGGGCAACCATGAGCCATACAGGAAATCCAGGTACCACCTTCGTAAGGCTATCAGAGATACCAAGAGGCAATACCAGACTAAGCTGGAGACCCAGACCAACCACACAGATGGTTGTAGTTTGTGGCAAGGCTTACACGATAAAATGGGCTACAAAGTGAAGTTGAGTAGAATCACTGGCAACAGTACATCCCTCCCTAATGAGCTCAAGGCATTCTATATTCATTTTAAGCAGAAGGTCAGTGAAAACATGTCACCTATCCATACAGCCTTGAATGCACATGTACCCATGGTCATCACGGCAGATGTTAGATTGGCCTTCTTAAGAGTGAACCCACGGAAAGGAACTGGCCTGGATGGAATCCCCAGCTGTGCACGCTGATCATGTATGGAGCAGCTGGTGGGAGTATCTACAGACATTTTTAAACTTTTCTTACTACAATCTGAAGTCCCCATCTGCTTCAAGAAGATCACCATCATCCCAGTGCCAAAGAAAAATCATAAAGTGTGCCTTAATGACTACCGCTTGGTGGCTCTGAAGTGCTTCAATAAATTAGTCATGGTTCACATCAGCTCCAACCTCCCAGATTACTTTGATCCCTTGAAATTTGTCTACTGACACAATAGGCCCACGGCAGATGTCATCTCCCTAGCCCTACTCTCATCCCTGGAATGTTTGATAACATCTATGTCAGGCTCCTACTTCTTGACTACAGCTCTACTTTCAACACCCCCATAATTCAAAACAAGCTCATCTCTAAACTCTGAGGCATAGTTCTCAGCTCCCCACTCTGTAACTGGATCCTTGACTTCCTGACCCATAGACTGCAATCAGTAAGAGTAGGTGACAATACTTCTTTCACCATAATCCTCCACACCGGTGATCCACAAGTCTGCATATTCAGACCTCTACTATGCTCCTTACACACTCATGACTATGTGGCCAGATTCTGCCCCATCTCAGTGGCTCAGTGGTTAGCACTGTTGCCTCACAGGAACCCGGGTTCGATTCCACCCTCCGATGACTGTGTGGAGTTTGCGCATTCTCCCTGTGTCTGCGTGGGTTTCCTCTGGGTGCTCTCGTTTCCTCCCACAGTCCAAAGATGCGCAGATTAGGTGGATTGGCCATGTTAAATTGCCCATAGTGTTCAGGGTTGTGTAGATTAGGTGGGTTATAGGGGGATGGGTTTGGGTGGGATGCTCTGAGAGTCGGTGTGGACTTGTTGGGCTGAAGAGCCTGTTTCCACACTGTAGGGATTCTATGATTCTATGATCTATGATCATTTACAAGTTTTCTAATGACACCATCGTTGTAGAGTGGACGTCAGACAATGATGAGACAGAATATAGAAAAGAGATTGAGTGCGTAGCGGCATGGTGTAAAGACAATAATCACTCTGACAATGTCAGCAAAACAAAGGAGCTGGTCATTGATTTCACGAAGCAGAGTGGAGGGCATACCCCTGTCTGCATCCATGGTGCTGAGGTGGAGATGGTCAAGACCATCAAGTTTCTGGGAGTGATGCTCACCACAGTCTGTCCTGGTCCACCCATGTCGACATGATGGTCAAGAAAGCACAACAATGTCTGTACGTCCTCAGGAGGCTAAGGAAGTTTGGCATGTCCACAGGAACTCTTACTAATTTTTGTCGATGCACCATAGAAAGCATCCTATCTGAATGCATCACAGCATAGTATGACAACTATAACACAGTGTGGAGCTGGAGGAGCACAGCAAGCCAGGCAGCATCAGAGGAGAAGGAACGTTGACGTTTTGGGTCAGCACCCTCCTTCCACACTTTGTTATTCCCTGACTCCAGCATCGGCAGTTCTTACTGTCTCATGGTATGACAACTGCACTTTCCGAAGACCGCAAGAAACTACAAAGAGTCATGAACACAGCCAGTCCACCACACAAACCAGCCATCCATTCAGTGACTCCATCTATACTTCCCGCTGCATCGGGAAAGCAACCAACATAATCAAAGACCCCTCCCTCCCTGGTTATACTGTCCCCCACCCTCTTCCATCAGGTAGTTTGAATACACGTACGAATAGATTCAAGAATAGTTTCTTGCCTGATGTTATCAGACTTTTGAACGGACCTCTCAAATGTTAATTCTGATGTTGCTCTCTGCATCTTCTTTGCGGCTGTAACACTGTATTCTGCACTGTGTTCTGCTACCCTGATGCACTTTGTATGGTACAATCTGCCTGTATAGCATGCAAAACAATACTTTTCACAGTATCTTGGTACATGCCACAACAATAAATCAATCAATCAATCAATCAAGCTTTTCTCTGTAACTACAATCTCTGGATTGCTCCTTATTTTGTAAAGCAGATGCAAAGCATTTAACAAGAACTAAGTCTACATCTTCAACCACAGCATACAAGTTGCCTTTCTGATCCTTAATAGGTTCTACTTATTACCTCAGTTATCCTCAGATCCTTTATGTCATTATGATCATAGGCAGCAAATCATGCAGGTCAATGCTAAGGGCTGTAGTGGTTTACAAAGGCAGCTCACTTTGTGCAGAAAAATTACAGCTGGGCAATAAAACCTGACTTAGCCAGTGATTTCACATCCCATGAACCCCTAAACAAAACCAAGAATTTTGGCAGCAATACTAATATCATCACTTTGAGGCAGTCTAAGATTGGCTGACAAGGACATGTCTCATAACTCCATGGCAAAACTCATGTAAGTATGCACAGAATGCACATAAAGAAAGCCAAGCTACCAGACAGGATGTGATTGAGGAGACCATTGGTATGCTGAAAAAATGGGCTGAGTTTTCACCGTGGAGGTGGAAAACAGAAGCCCAGGTTATTTTCAGTCAGAAACTTGGACTGGATTGGTCTTGGATTGGAAAGTGATTTACAGATCAGATTTTCACATGGACAAATCTTAATGAAGAAGTGTTTCTTGTCAATAGGTTGGGGCCAGTGGCGTTGGAATGAAGATGAGTAAGATGAAGTGTACAACTGTTTTAGATTCCCCATTAGAGCTATCACTGAGGCAGCTGGTTATCTTAAGGTGAAAATTTACTGATTCTGTGCAAGATTTCCAGAGTACCAGTGGGAAGGCAGACAACACGGGAAAGCCAGAGTTCTGACACCTGGGCATGGCTTTTTTTCACTTCATCAATGCCAACCTCAATCTGAAAAGCAGGGAGGTCTTACTTTGGTTGACCTGCTTCCATGGATTTCATATTTTCATTCCTATTTTGGGCTAAAATATACATTGTTGGTGTTAAGAATGGACTCACAATCAGTGGTAGTGTTTTCTACACTCTGCCTCACAAAGAAGTTGTCAGCCATATTGCACACAGGAATATATCAACATGGTACCTCTACTCCATTCATGATGCTATCTGGTATTGTTAGAAGTGTCAATCAACAAATCCCATCTTTTCACCTATTTGTGTGCCTCCTGTAATCTTGGGCTGCTCAGTTAATTACCATCTGTTAACTGGTGCTACCATCCCTTCAGTGCAGCACTGTCACTGGGTAACTTCATTTTTTGCTCCTATTTTATTGAAGTCTTTGAATGTTTTCATTGTCTGCTGGAGTTTTCCCTCTTTCTTTTAGTCCCTGCCTGTGGACCCTGATCTGTAACTTCAATTCACAGAGATATCAAAGTTTCTGTAGCTGCCACCATAGGTATTACTGCTTCCAAGGATTCAATGCTTTGTTGTTCTTTCCTTGTGGATTCTGCACAGCATGAGTAATGGGCATTATATACATGTACAGCATTCTTGAGGTTGCTGTGCTATTCAGGATGATCCCTGCACTGAGTGTGCAGCAGCTGTGTCTTTACGTTATCTAAGAGTGTTCATTGTCTGATTGTCTGGAATTCCAACAAATTCTTTTATTTTCATACTAACATACAGAATACTGTTTGCAGTTCCCCAGTACAGTTCTTCCATTCTTCTCCTCTCAGAGTCTTGATAGCATGTGACACTTGATGTCAGAATTGTATCATAGTATTTCTCATTTTACTACACTAGTCGCATGGGGTTGCATCTTAGGTTGACAGTCTGATGGGAAACCTGCATTGGTTTGGAAGGGGAGCCCTTAGCAGATTAGAACTGTCTAGAATTTAACTGGTCAGTGCTGGGGCTTCTCCTTTTTGGTCCCTAATTGGTCCTCTCCCCTTTTACCACCCTTTAACTGTTTATATGCCCCTGCAAGACATTCTATGCACTGGTGAAATGGGGTGGCATGTGATGGGGGGATATCAGTTGGTAACTAATCTTGAAGAATAAGTTGTGTGATTTGTTTTTTACAGTCCCAGGATTCCATTCCATGTGAGCTGAGCCTGAAAACAGGTCTATGGCTCATTGTCTGCTGATGCTTCCTTCTGAGCCATTTTCGGTGAGAGCTTTTATTAGTGGTGGTTTATCATTGTCTTTCACTCTCAGGGTCAGGGCAAGGTGGTGGATTCCATGTCTACCTCAGCAGACTGGGGATTGAGGCCACACTGCTGCATTATTCTGCAGTACACACTAGGTTTCCGGTCTACTGAACTAACTGGCCCCACAAGCATAGGATATTCAAAAAATTGTTTGCATGGCTGTAATTAAGGGGATATAAGTATGTGAAGGTTTAGCTTTATGGATATTTTGGACTGCAGCTAAATTTTAAGGATCACAAAGCTTAATGCAATATTAATGTGATTATTTGTATTTAATAATTAATAACAGAGGTGATCCAAAGTATATTTATTTTTGCCATGGGGATTGTTTAGCTCAGTGACTGGATGACTGGTTTGTGATGCAGAGAGATGCCAACAGCATGGTTCAATTCCTCTGGCTTAATTTGCTGAGGTGCCATGAAATGATCTCATTCTCAAACTCTCCTGTCAACTGAGATGTGGTCACCCTCAGGTTAAACTCACCACCAGTTCTCTCTCTTTAATGGGAGAACGGCCATATGGTCTGGTAGAACAATGGTGACTTTACGTTTGCCTTTATTTCTGCAATAGGCAATCCAAACATCTTTGGCTTTGTTTTTCGCTGATTACTAACATGCTGTTTAAAAAATTAGTTATAGCTTAACTGAAGTAAGGTCGGTATGAAATGAAAATGTTGAAATTTGGTTGACTCATTATTTTACTGTTTTACTGGCTTTCTAAATTATTTTGAATTCTGCAGCTGAAAAAGGCTATCACATTTTACACTTGAAATCTGAGATAGAAAATTTTATTTTTCTTCCGGCGAAATTTGATGGCTGCTGTTTGGCATTGATCTCAAAAACAGCTTTACAAATTCATGTGGCTCTGAAGGTGCCCGAGTAAACAGATAGGGGCAGATGTTGCTGAAGCACGATGACAGGTGGTACTTTGCTGGGAGTACAATCTGCCCTATTTCCTTCCTCAGCTTTGAGCATGAGTTGCTTTCACTGAAATTGCCCTTCATGCTTTGCTGTCAGTAAAACTGCTGAGATGCTTACAAAAGTGAGCTGGCGTTGATAAGCCTTTACTGTTGGTTACGTGAGCTCTATGTTATATATGAATACATGTCAGGACACTGCAAGAACTAAACGGAAGACAAGAGAGATCTTTGTGTCAGATGCAAGTGTTGAACTGTATCTCCATGCCTGTCTTTCAGCTGAAGTCTTTTCAAAACACCTGTACAATGTAACTTTAAACTGTCTTACAGAGTTTTTACAACATTATATCACACAGCTTTGCAAAAGACAGAAAGTATATTTCTATGTAACAGGTGAGTGGAGAGATAAGTCAAAATTGCAGGATTTCAAGACATTATAGCCTCATACCTTAGACTTATTGTTTGGAGAATACCTATTTCCTGATGTAGTTTGTAATTACAGCCGATTGTGTTAAAGATTCTTCTTATTTTGATGCAACCAACCACATTGATCATGGAACACTGTTAATTGGTAGGTTGCACTTGAGGCTGGACATGATGAAATTTAACTAAGATTTACGTTTAAAAATATTTGGACACTTTTATCTACATTTTGATTTATTGGATGATGTAAATATTTTGCAAGAATGTCACTGATAGAATGTATCTACCTTGAGCTGTTATGGAATAATACAACAGTTACCAACAGAAGGAGGTCATTTGTGTCAAACAAAAGTGTAATGATTGCAAGTGTAATGAGTGTCACTGTAAAAATACTAATGATTCAGTTAAATATTTTGTTGGCTTAATTTATGAATAAAGTGGACACATGAGAGAAAGACAATACCACAAAAGAACAAAGCCATGATGGTTTCATAAAAATTGATTTAGTTTTGGTTGATGTCACTTTCAGGAAATGATGGTGTGTTTTTACATTTTTAAAAATTATTTCATGGGACGTGGGCATCACTAGCTGGACCACCATTTATTTTCTTAATTACGATGGAGAAGATGATAGTGAGCTGCCTTCCCAATCTACTTTAGTCATTGGACTATAGCATCACCCACAATGCTGCCATGGAGCAAGTTCCAAAATTTTGACCCAGTGACATGGAAGGAATAACAATGTAGTTCCAAGTCAAGATGATGGAAGGGAAATTGCTGGTTGAGGTGTTCCCCTATATCTACTGCCTTTGTTCATGGGTTTGGCAGGTGCTGTTGGAGGAGCCTTGTTAATGTACTGTGATGTATCTTGTAGATGTACTTATTGTTGACACAGTGCATTCGTGGTGAAGGGAGTGAATGTGGGAGAGGTGGATGGAACGCCAATCAAGCAGACTGCTTTGTCCTGGATGATGTTGAGCCTTTTGAATGTTGTTAGATTTACACTGATCCAGGCAAGTAGACAGTGCACTATCACATTCCTAAACTGTGCCTTGTAAGTGTTAGACAGACTTTGGGGGATCAGGATATGAGTTGGTCTCTGCAGAATTCCTAGCCTCTGATTTGTTCTTATAGCCAGTCCATTTCAGTTTCAGGTCAGTTGTAATCCTCTGGTGGAGTTGATATCAGGTTGATACTGGAGTTTCAGCAATGGCAGTCCTACTGAATGTCAAGGGTCAATGGTTAGATCATGTGTTATTGGATATGGTTATTGCCTGGCCATTGCCCCAAATCTCTGAACACTCAAATTCAGGCAATCTGGAGGTTTCATAATTCTTCCAGAATGGTCTCATTTTGGATTTGGAAGATTGGTAGGTCTTTGGCCTAGGATTGAAGACCATTGATCTTACTTCTGTTCTTGAGTCTATATGGTCTGTGATCTAATTCTCCAATTTAATTATTCGATGTCCTTTGCTGAACATGTTGTTCCTGCTAAACCAGTTAGACAGTCTATTACCTTTTTTCGAGGATGATTAATCTCCTGAATTTATTTTTTACTGACAATCTTCTTGACTGAGCCAAGTAGTTGCCCTAGAACATCACCTGGGGACATTTTATCTCATGACTTTCCATCATGGAAGATGATCGCTCAGTGGAAATATGTAATTTTTTTTGCGGTGTCCTGGATTTCTAAGCCAGATAATTTCTTCTTAACTGTGCCCTGAATCTATGGATATTGGTCTGGCTTCCAAGGAATAACACAACTTATCTTGTTTCTCAATCTGCTGACACAATTGCTTTGAAAAAGGTATCTCATTGACTCTTTAATCAGGTATCAAAGTCAAACACGCTGTGTCAATTCATTTACTATCATAGAATCCCTACAGTGTAGAAACAGACACTTTGGCCCAACTAGTCCACACCAACCCTTACAGCATCCCACCCAGACCCATCCCCCTATAACCCATACATCCCTGAACACTACGGGCAATTTAGCATGGCCAATCCACCTAGCCTGCACATCTTTGGACTGTGGGAGGAAGCTGGAGCACCCGGAGGAAACCCTCACAGACACGGGGAGAATGTGCAAACTCCACACAGACAGTCACCCAAGGGTGGAATTGAACCCGGATCCCTGGCGCTGTGAGGCAGCAGTGCTAACCACTGAGCCACTGTGCCGCCCCTACCTGTCAGTTAAAGACTTGTCAATGAGCTCACATGGGTTGTAGTGCTAATTCATTTTCTCCTCGTGCATATTCTTGAAGACTTTGAGCTTGCTGTCATCTGAATTTTCTTCAGTAATGATGAGTGATTTTCAGTGCTGACAGTCCTGTGTAATCACAAATTTTACACTGACTTATGAAATCTACAGTCTCACTCGAGATTTCTAGCACCACATCACTGACTATACCCAGTATATCCTTTCCAACATATCTTGTTGAATATATCCAGTTCTCAGGAAGGGTCACTAGACTTGAAACGTTTACTCTGATATCTCTCCACAAATGTGGCCAGACCTGCTGAGCTTTTCCAACAATTTATATTTTTGTATCTTGTTGAAGGCCTGCTGGAATAACTATGGAATAACTAGTCCTATGTCATATGATTTTCAAGTGCTGTCATTGCTCAAAGTATGTGCTTACGGTCACAACTTAATGGATTTTGATATGGCTTTCCATGTAACACTGCCGAATGACAGCACATTCTTGGTCACTCTTTCATTCTTGTCAAAGTTGCTTGGGTCTGTTTTGGCTTGCTCACCATTGGTTTTGTTTAGTCACATAGTATGTTTATTTTGTATTATCATATATCATCTCAACTGATTCTTCTTTTTAGGTTCTACCGTGATTCTGACCTTCAATGTAGCAGTCATATGAACACACAGTGAATACAATCCAAGTTTCACAAGGGTTTCCTTAACTCCCCTGGGGCAAAGGGACTTGTGAAGTGTCTTGATCTTTTCCTTAACTGTGCCTAAGGTCCTACTCCTTCATCCACCCCTACTAACTCCTGGGTAGCATTACTTAGCAACTTTTGCATAGTATATAGAGATGGAACAGAGGAGTGAGCACTCATAACTGTATTCCCACTGTTACCTGCCTTGTTTTGTGAGAAAGCAGTCCAAGCTGCAGTTTGTTCACAGATTTATGCTTGGCATGTTTTTATTTTAGCAAAGTCATGGGAGAAGTCCATTGAAACATGTAGGGTTCTTAAAGGGCTTGACAGCGTAAATGCTGAGAGGATGCTTCCTCTCATGGGCAAGTCTTGAATCAGAGGGCATACTCTAAGAATAAAGGGGCACCAGTTTGGGACAGAGATAAGGAGGAATTTCTTCTTTCAGAGGGTTGTGAGTCTTTGGAACTCCTTGAGATAGAGAGCTGTGGGGCAGAGTTTTTGTGTATATTTAGGGCTGACATAGATTCCTGATCAGTATGGGAAGCAAAGGTCATGGGGAAAGGGTGGGAAAATGCATGTGAGGGATGTTGAATCAGCCATGATCCTATTGAATGATAGAGCAGGCTCAAAGGGCTGTATAGCTTAATCTTATTTCTTATGGTCACCTATTTTTGTGTCTTGCGCAAACTTGGCTTATAGTACATTTCATTTTCTTCATCCAAGTTATTAATGTGTTGATAATCAAAGTTTGTTGTCTGATAAAACCATTACACGCACTCTATTATCTTGTTTAATAACATAGATCTGTGTTCGCGCAAACCCGGCCGCCGACCCTATTCCCGCATTTACCATAGCTAATCTATCTAGCCTGCACATCCCTGGAGTCTACAGTGCCATTTATCATGGCTAAACTGCCTGACCTCCAGGTCTTTGGATTGTCAGAGGAAACTAGAGTATCTGGCAGAAACCCTCACGATCATGGGGAGACTGTGCAAGCTCCACACAAGCAGTCACCAAGGCTGGAGTCAAACCCACGTACCTAGTGCTGTGAGGCTGAAGTGCTAACTACTGAGCCACCGTGCCACCCCAGGTTCTGAACAAAATCAAATAAACAGTTAAAGCACAGATTTACCATGATCTAATATAATTGCGTAAGAAGCTCAAGGGGCGGCATAGCCTGCTGCTCTTTGTTCGTATGGCTGTTTTCGCTGTTTCCTTTCAAGTTTCATGTTAGGTGAAGATCTGGTTGAAGTACAGGTGGTGGTAAAGGGTTGTCTTTCCTACTGGAGGCCTGTGATCAGCGGTGTTCCACAGGGATTGGTACTGGGTCCACTTTTATTTGTCATTTATATAACTGATTTGGATGAGAGTATACAAGGCATATATAATAAGTTAGCGGATGACACCAAAATTAGTGGTACAGTGGTCAGTGAAGAAGGTTATCTAAGGTTACAAAGAATCTTGGTCAGTTGGGTCAATGGGTTGAGGAGTGGCAAATGGAGTTTAATTTGGAGAAATGTGAGGTATTGCATTTTGGTAAAACAAACAAGGGGTGGACTATTACAGTTAATAGTAGGGCCCTGGGTAGTGTTGTAGAACACAGAGGCCTAGGGGTTCCGGTTCATAATTCTTTGAAATTTGCATCACAAGTATTCAGCGTGGATAAGAAGGTGCTTAGCATGCTTGCCTTCATTGCTCAGACCTTTCAGTTTAGGAATTGGGACGTCATGCTGAACTTGTACAGGATGATGGTGAGGCCTCTTTTGGAGTACTGTGTGCAGTTATGGTCGCCCTGCTATAAGAAGGACAATAGTAAGTTGGAGAGGGTTCAGAAGGGATTTAATAGGATGTTGCTGGGAATGAAGGGCTTGACTTGTAAAAATAGGCTGGATGTGCTAGGATGTTTTTTCACTGAAGCTTAGGAGGTTGAAGGGTATCTTTACAAAGGTTTATAAAATCATGAAGGACGTTGATAAGGTGAATAACAAGGGTTATTAACAAGGGTTTTTTCTGCGGGGGGAGTTCAAAACGAGGGGGAATATTTTTAAGGTGAGAGGAGAATGTTTTAAAAAATAAATGAGTGGCAAATGTTTTACACAGAGCATGATTCGTATGTGTAATGAGCTGCCAGAGGAAGTGGTCAACGTACGTACAGTTACAACAAAATATTTGGGTAAGTACATGAATAGGAAAAGTTTGGAGGATATGGGCCAAATGCAGACTAGTTTATTTTGGGAATGTGGTCGACGTGGACTTGTTGGACCGAAGGGTCTTTTTCCATCCTGTATGACTCTATGACTTTATAATTATTGGACTGTGTTTAGTTTATCACAGATCTGATGAAAATTTTAGCTCTGTGATTGAAGAATGCATTAAAGTTCATTATTTGACACAAATCTGAGTTGCATTCCATGACAAAGATTTAATAATTGCCAAAGGTGAAAGAAACGTTGATATTTATAGAATTCAGATATCAGTATGCAACATAAGTAGAGGAAAACACCATGTTGATTTCAAATCTGACATTTGCAATGACATTTCATTCCTGAAATGTGGATTGCATTTTAAATAAATATATTTTGAAGTAATTGTAATGAAACAAAGGTAATGCTTCTCAGTAATCTGTAATAGTGGGAAACATAGCCTAAATTAATTCACTCTTTACTTAGGAAAGAAAAAAAAACAAAATAATACAAGTGAAACTAAGATGCATTGTTGCAATATTTTTCTCAGACTAGCATTAATTAGAATAAGTGATGTTATCTGCAAATGTCTGAAATGGTTACCTTTGGAAAATTGGATACAGCTTACAATGCGAAAAAGTTTAAAAGTAGATTAATGAATATATTAATGGATACACAGAGCAAATATATAGTTTTACAAATGCCTAAGCTGTCATGAATAGAAAATATAATTTTTACATCTTGCATCCAGTGACTCTGGAACCTACCTTTGGGAAGATTATTGAGCCATTGCTAGTTCTAAATAGTAACTAGTTTAGTACATATTAGGGAACCAAAAATACCTTTACACAGAAGTGTGACTAAATTGAAGCCATAATAACACTCCCTTCAAGTCTCTTCGCCATGTGTTTTCTTCCATCATCATTAATGGAGGTTTTATTCACACGAACCATTGAAGGGGAGAAAATAGTAAAACCAAATTACTTTAGAGTATGAGATAACAAGGTGTAGAGCTGGATGAACACAGCAGGCCTAGGAGCAACAGAGGAGCAGGAAGGCTGACGTTTCGGGCCTAGACCCTTCTTTAGAAATACTTTAGAGTATAGAGTTTAGTGATGGTCCCACATCAGAAACACCTGGATAAAACACTGAAGAGATTGTTTGTAGCTGAGAATGTTTGAATTCAGGTGTATGAAAGTTCCTGGAAAAGGCTATTTGATTTTCAACTGAGAGTTGAATTCACAGTCAACTTTTTTAAAAAATAGACTCTTCACTGGTGTGAGTTTTGAACAAGGGGTGTTTTTGGGGACAGCCAAGAGAGTGTTTTAGGATTACTGCGATTATGTTTCTACCATATGTTCCAAAATCATTAAAGACATACTATTGGTAAAGGATTTTAGCTGTTTTATTTTATCTTGATTCCTTTTGCTTAACGAATTATTGTTAAAGCCAATTGCTTCCTTACCTTACAGTGAGAGACCACCTCGTTAATACCCAAACAAACAGAATCTATCAAGCTAGCTTTCAGATTGGGACCTGACGTGTCCAATAAGAACATCAATTTGTGGTCTTAACAAACAGTTCTGATGGTACTGATCCACATTAAATGTAAAGCCGCCATAGTCTTACCAAATCATAGGCTGCTGTTTCATTAGAGAGAGATGACTGGTGATGGCTTAACCTGAGGATGGTCTCAGGTGAGAGGAGAGATTGAGAAGCAGAATCCTTCATGGCAAGCTCAGCCAGTGAGGGAATTGAACCCACACTGTTGGCATCACTCTGCATCGCTAACTAGCTATCCAGCCAAATGAACTAACTGACTCCCTGATCCACATTAAAATGAAATAGATCTATAATTTAGAATGGCAGATTGAAAGATCTTTATTCTTCTTAACAGTATTTCTAATTTTTGCATCACGTTTGGATTGAAGGTCCAGGATAGATAACTGCATTGGGTATTGATGAATAGCTTTTTTAATGCATTTTCCATTATTGCCATTGCTGTTAACAGTGTGCCCTAGGAAACAAATAGACATTGTCAAGAATTTACACTTTTCATTAGCGTCAGACTTTTTTCTTGGAAACTGTTCAAAACTGCTCTCCCGCTCAAGTCATGTTCTTCGATGATTCACAGTCTTGGAGTCATACAGCACGGAAATAGACCCTTCAGTCTAACCAGTCTATGCTGACCATAATTCCAAACTAAACTAGTCCCACCTGCCTGTATTTGGCCCATATCTTTTCTTATTTGTGTACTTATCAAAATGTCTTTTAAATGTTGTAACTGTACCTGAATCCATCACTTCCTCTGGCAGTTCATTCCACATATGAATCACACTCTGTGTAAAAATGTTGCCTCTTACATCTCTGTTAAATCTTTCTCTTCTGATGTTAAAAATATGCTGCTAGCCTTGAAATCCCCCAGCCTAGGAAAAAGACATCTGCCATTCACCTTATGTATACACCTCATGATTTTATAAACCTCTACAAAGTCACCCCTCAACCTCCTGTGCACCAGTGAAAAAAGTGCCAGTCTATCTGGCCCTCCATTCCTGGCAAAATCCATGGACTATGATACCATATATATAATATCTTACTCCTTCAAGGCCCTGAAGAGTGTTTGACTCAGTTTTTGTTTGACAAATTTCCAGTGCTGACCGAAATAACTCCACAGAGGTCAGTATCCCATCACCAAGACACCCTTTATTTACAAATGAACAGTCCTTGAATTTAATACTGCCTCATTCCAAGTCAGGCACCAGCGTGTCAGTATCTCAGACACTCAGCCTTTTTGTACATCAGCCAGAGCTCCCTGGTTGGACTAGATTAACAGATTCAGTCAGGCAACTCATATTCAATAAGGTCTAGCTGGCTGACCTCGTTACAATCACTACACTGGCATTATGTCAAATTGTAGATGATTAAAATAAGATCTTCCAAATGGAATAATGAAGGTTGTTAGTAATTTTGGTTTATAGTCCAAAGAACTTTGCTGAAAGCTGCTGTTCACATCCAATTGCAGCCAATGTGTTGATAATCAAAGTTTGTTGTCTGATAAAACCATTACGCGCACTGTATTATCTTGTTTAATAACATAGATCTGTGTTCCAGAATGCATGATTTGAGTCATGATCTCAACAGGAAATATTTTTGTTAGTCTTCTGATGGAGATTCTTCAACTTCATTAATAGCTTTATGTGTGAAAATATTTCAGTTGGAACCTGTGAAAGTAAAGGTTTTACTTAGGCACATCTGTAGAAAATAGCCAATTTTCTTGCAGAGGAAGCACTCTGCTATGCTTGCAGGACACTGTTCTCACCTGTGGGTTTTTTTGGCATGTATATACTTATAACTGAGGGTTCTGAGGAAGAGTCACTCGACCCAAAGCATTAATTCTGAATACTTTCCACCTATGCTGCCAGACTGGCTGAGTTTTTCCAGCAATTCCTGTTTCTCTTTTTGATTTCCAGCATCCGCAGTTCTTTCAGTTTTTACTTAGAGTATTTCCTCTTCTGGGGAGGAATATAGCCAGAGGTCATCAATGTAAGATAGTCATAAGATAGGTAGCCGTGGTAAATGCAGAGTTATAGGGATAAGGCAGGGAGGTTGGGTCTGGGTGGACTGCTGTTTGGAGGATCAGTGTGAAATCGATGGGCTGAATGGCCTGCTTCCACAGCGTAAGGATTCTATGGATTCTATGATTCACTAAGAAATCCAAAAGTATTCGAAGAAGCCCAAGCTACTGAAAACAAGATGGACGACCTTAAAGCTAGATTCACCTTCCAAAGAGAGTTGAGGGACTGCTGAGCACTCTGTTTCACAGAGGCATGGCTCACCCTACACCTGACAATGCCTTTAACCTGAGGGCTTCTCAATTCAATGGACTGCTTGGTGTCCTCAGACGAGGCAAGCGGCAGTGGTTTCTCCTCCTAATCAACAACTCCTGGTACTTAGATGTGGTGACCCTGGTGAGTCACTGCTGCTCAGACCTAGAATATTTAACAGTGAAATGCCGTCCATACTACCTGCCGTGCGAGTTCACCTCAGTTATCCTGGCAGTGGTCTACATCCCACGCCATGCAGAAATGAAGAGCACATTCGATGAAGTATACAACGCTGCCAACAATCTTGTGATGGAATGCCCCAAAGTCTTGTTCATTGTAGCTGGTGACTTCAACCAAGCCAACCTCAAGAATGTGCTACCAAAATACCACCAACACATCTCTTGTCCCACCAGAGGTCCAAACATCCTTGACCATTCTTACACAACCATCAAAGATCATAGAATCATAGAATCCCTACAGATGCTTACTGCTCCATCCACTCTCCACCTTTTGGAAAATCAGACCACAATGCTGTGCTCCTCCTCCTGACTTACAAGCAGAAACTGAAGCATCGGGACCTAGTACAAAAAGTAACACAGCGTTCATCTGAGGAAACAAAAGGGCTTCCACGGGACCGTTAGAATTGATGGACTGGTCCATATTCAAGAAATCAGTGGCCAACCTAAAAAAGTATGTCACTACCATTACAGACTTCATTAGTAAGTGTTTAGATGACTGCATGCTGAAGAAGTTAATCCAAACATTCCCCAACTGGAAACCATGGATGAACCAGGAGATCCACTCCAAACTGAAGTACAGATCGGAGGCGTTCAAGTCAGACTGCCCTGACCTATAGAGAAAATCCAGGTACAACCTTCATAAGGCAATCAAAAACACCAAGCGGCAATACCAAACTGAGCTTGAGACCCAGACTGACCACATGGGCACCCGTCATTTGTGGCAAGGCTTACATGAACATAATTGCGAGCAACAATGCAACCTTACCCAATGAGCTCAATGCATTCTATGCTTACATTGAACGGAAGGGCAGTGAAATTATATCACCTGTCCCAACAGCCTTGGATGCATCTGTACCCTTGGTCACCAGCACAGATGTTAGATGGGCCTTTTTAAGTGGGAATCCACAGAAAACGACCAGCCCAGATAGAGCGTCCAGCCATGCACTCAGATCCTGTGTGGATCAGCTGGTGGGTGTATTTGCAGACATTGTCAACCTCTCCTTACCATGTTCTGACCTCCCCACCTGCTTCAAGGAATTTACCATAGTCCCAGTGCCAAAGAAAAATCATGCAGTGTGCCTCAATGACTACCACTGGGTTGCTCTGACATCCATAATTATGGTGCTTTGAGAGGTTGATCATGGCTCATATCAACTCCAGCCTCCCAGATTGCCTTGATCCCTTGCAATTTGCTACCGATGTCATGGGTCAATGGCAGACATCATCTCTCAGGCCCTATACCCATCCCTGGAACATCTGGACAACAAGGATATCTATGTCAGTCTCCTATGTATTGACTACAGCTCTACCGTCAACACCATAATTCCAAACAAACTCATCTCCAAACTCCAAGACCTAGGTCGCTGCTCCCCCCTCTGTAACCAGATTCTCAACTTCCTGACCAACAGATGGCAGTCAGTAAGGACAGGTGACAACAACTCCTCCACAATAATCCTGTGTACCTCAGCCCCCTGCAATACCCCTTATAGGCACACGACTGTGTGGCCACATTTTGCACCAACTCCATTTACAAGTTGGCTGATGATACCACAGTTGTAGGTTGGATGTCAAACAATGACAAGATGGAATACAGTAAAGAGACAGAGTGCTTAGCGCATGGTGTAAAGACAATAATCTCTCTGACAATGTCAGCAAAACAAAGGAGCTGGTCATTGACTTCAGGAAGTAGAGTGAAAGGTACGCCCCAGCCTGCATCAATGGTACTGAGGTGGAGATGGTCAAGAGTGTTAGGTTTCTGGGAGTGATGCTCACCACAATCTGTCCTGGTCCACCCATGTCAACGCGATGGTCAAAAAAGCACAACAATGTCTCTACTTCCTCAGGAGGCTGTTGAAATTCGGCATGACCATAAAGGCTCTTACAAATTTTTATAGATGCACCACAGAGAGCATACTGTCTGGATGCATCACGGCATGGTATGGCAACTGCTGTTCCCAAGACCGCAAGAAACTACAGAGAATTGTGAACACAGCCCAGTTCACCATGCAAGCCAGCTTCCCATCTATTGACTTTACCTATACTTCCATTATAACCATTATAATCAAAGATCTCTCCTACCCTGGTTACACTCTCTTCCACCATCTTCCGTTAGGCAGAAGGTAGAAGTTTGAATACACGTACAAACAGATTCAAGAACAACTTCTTCCTGCAGTCATCAGACTTTTGTTTGGACCTCTTAAATGTTAATGTTGATCACTCCCTGCACCATCTCAACAGCTGTAACACTATCCTGCGCTCTGTTCTGTTACCCTGATGCACTGCAATCTGCCTGTAAAGCACATAATATAGCACTTTGCACTGTATCTCGGTACTCATGACCTATTGGAGGATGTAAAAGAAGAGGCGGGAGGTCCTGTTCCCAGAGTGGCAGTAGGAGGAGCTATGCAGTTGGGGTACCTCCCTGTTCAGTGCCATCTCCTTTCACCTTCACTTTCACCTTCTCTCTCACCTCCTGCCTGTGCACTTTTGCCAGTGAGTTACCTCCTTTCCGGACCTCACTGTCCTCAAAGTCCACACCACTCTGGAGAGCCATATTATGTGGAGCACAGCAAACCATCACAATGGCCACAATTCTTTGAAGAAGATATTGGAGAGCAGCACCCAACTGTTCCAACCACCAGAATCCCAGTTGCAGAGGATGCCTGAATACTGAATGCCCAGTCTCTCTGTCACTGTGCAGCAGCAAAGGTATCTACTTATCACATAGCCGGGTATCCCTCCTTACTGATTCTCTTACACAGTCAATGTGGTGACCAAGGGATGTTCTGACAAGTGCCTCATTCTTGGCTCACAGATCTTCAGCTGATCAAAAACTAAGAGCTTCTGAAACCTGAGAGTCTTTGTAAACATTCATCAGGCTCTTAATAATCCATTCAAACTTTTTCTTTGGCCTTCCGAGGGTGGGATGTGGGACTTTTGTCCTGCTTTCTAAACTGGGAATTGCCTCAACACTGGCAATGGTCTCCTGTAACTAACACACTGCCTAGATCGGATACAAATTCACCCTGACCAATACGACAGTAGACACTACGTAGACAAGCTGTAAGATGATCAGGGCTAGGAATTAAATATAGCAGCTTTTAAGTTATATAGAATAGATGTGGAAGTTGATACAGGGGAGCAGTAGGCTTTGTGATTAATGATGATATCACATCATTGATGAGAGAGGATGAAATGAGCAGTGAGCAGACAGTAGAGAGCTTAAGAGGAAAATTAAATGTCCTGTTCAGCTGTCTTACTCAAACCCCACACTGTGTTATCTCTGATTTAAAGCCCAATTTGTTAAGGTTTTACTTCAGCTCATCTTCCAGAAAGACTTACATACCATCAGTTGTGATGCAGAACAATGGTCCTCTGTTACGATTCTATGACTTTTTAAAATTTAGATAGTGAGTAAAAAGTATTAGCATGCTGCATTGCGTCAATTGTGGTGCCTGCTTCATGAAATGATTAGTAACAATGGGCGGGAACAACATAGAAACTATGACATAAATGGAATTACAGTTTAATATATTTGAATTTGGTTTCCTAAGTTCTTAACCATGCCACAGACATAATAATTGACATTACACATTCTTTAAGGAGTATTTGTTTAAAATAAAATTTTGTCAGATATTATATATCATAGTGTTTGTTTCAGATATATGGTTATTGGAAAGGAAAATAATTTGAATCCTGTTGCACCTATTTTTCATGGGCACTATTATGGTAAAGAGCACCATTTTCCTGCTGCTGTTTCCATGTCCAAAGGCAGCTGAAATACATCCAATACCAGACTGCTGTACTCAGGCATCTCCAACAGGTACTTAAACTGGCATTAAGCTACCTCCAGGTACTACTGAGGATCTAAAGCATGCTGAACCACTCCTTTCTCACAAATCCTTAACTATGAATATTGCAGCAATCGAAGATGCAAAACTAAGTTTGTTACCAATCAGGGTGAAGGTAACCAGTAAATTCGTGTCCTGGGGTCTGATAGTCTACATCTGGATATTTGAGTTTGATCAGTTGGCAGGCATTTATTTTGTATTCAGTTTTGGGGCATGACAACAGCTGGGTCAGCAGTTACTTCCCATCCCTAATTGCCCTTGAAACAGTGGAGGTGAGCTGCCTTCTTAAATTGCTGCATTCTATGTACTGTAGGTAGATCCACAATGCCGTTAGGGAGGGAGTTCCAGGATTTTGATCCAATAACACTGAAGAACTGGTGGTATATTTCCAAGTAAGAGTGGTGAGTGGCTTGGAGGGAAACTTACAGGTGGTGATCTTCCCATGTATCTGTTGCCCTTGTTCTTCTAGGTAGAAGTGGTCACAGGTTTGGAAGGTACTGACTACCGACCTTTGCTGGATTTCCAGACTGCATCTTATTTGATTTGATTTATTGTTGTCACATGTACTTAGTACAGTGAAAAGTTTTGATCTTCAGCTGATCAAAAATTGAGAGCTTCTGAAACCTGCGAGTCCTTGTAAACATTCATCAGGCTCTTAATAAGCCATTCAAACTTTTTCTTTGACCTTCCGAGGGTGGGATGTGGGATTTTTCTCCGGCTTTCTAAACTGGGAATTGCCTCAACACTGGCAATGGTCTCCTGTAACTAACACACTGCCTAGATCGGATACAAATTCACCTTGACCAATACGACAGTAGACACTACATAGACAAGCTGTAAGATGACCAGGGCTAGGAATTAAATATAGCAGCTTTTAAGTTATATAGAATAGATATGGAAGTTGATACAGGGGAGCAGTAGGCTTTGTGATTAATGATGATATCACATCATTGATGAGAGAGGATGAAATGAGCAGTGAGCAGACAGTAGAGAGTTTAAGAGGAAAATTAAATGTCCTGTTCAGCTGTCAATAGTAGCATTGGAAGTTTCAAGTCCACCTGAATCATATTTTTTAAAAAGATGGATTTTTCCTTTATTGCTTGAAAAAAAAAGTTTTATTTTTAACATATCTGTAATGATAGATTGAACATTTCTGTTGACAACAAGCCTGAAACATGGAAATATTTTTAACAAAGATATCTTGAGTATCTGTTCAAAAGAAGGGCTGTTCTAAATGCATTGTCAAAAATTCCATACGACTGTGAGTCCATTCAAGAGCCAAGAGATATCATTTTCTGCTATTTACACTGTGTTGGGGTATGGGATGGCTTCTTTGCTCGAACAGATATGCGAAAGCCTCCCGTTGTCACATCGTGGAGTGCTTTAGCCCCATGAAATACGCAATAATCAATAGAAGTAGTGGCATCATCAGAACATCACTGAACTAGTAATCCAGCACCTCAGGTTAAGATTCTGGTGATATGGATTCAAACTCTGTCACACAGATGGTGATAAAGTGAGTGGAGGTAGATATAGGGGAGACATCAGAGGTAAGTTCTCTACTCAGAGAGTGTTAGGGGTGTGGAATGCATTGCTAGAGAGGGTCGTGGAGTCAGCCCCAATAGGGGCATTTAAGCAGCTATTAGATAGGCATATGGAT
Source organism: Rhincodon typus (assembly GCF_021869965.1). NCBI lineage: Eukaryota > Metazoa > Chordata > Chondrichthyes > Orectolobiformes > Rhincodontidae > Rhincodon > Rhincodon typus. The sequence continues at coordinate 106,288,822 of NC_063333.1, read as the reverse complement.
GATAGTATAAAGTAGGGGTGGAGGTTAGATAGACCTGAGGACTAGGGTGAAAGTTCGGCACAACATCGTGGGCTGAAGGGCCTGTACTGTGCTGTACTGTTCTATGTTCTATGTTCTATATGACAGTAATTAATCAAATCAAATCAGAATCAAATCGGGAGTGGTTGAGTGAATCATTTTGATGCATCTAAGAGAAATCTAAGCAAGCAACTCAGAGAGAAGAGTATAAAGGGTTATGGTAATAAATTTAGATAACAAATGATGGGATGGACCAAATCGCCTTTCTCTGTGCAAAATATCCTAGGTAATCCTATGTCATTCACCTTCACCGAGTACACTGCAACATTAGCCATGACAGCAACTTACAGGCCTGTTCTTGTTCCTTATTGCAGGAGAAGAAAGCTAAGGATATCAGTGAGTTGGAGAAGTGGATAAAGAGAGAATTAAGAAATATGTGACCAAAACATTAGGGGTGAAAAGCAGATGAGATATGTTGCTGAAATCAGTATTCTTAGACAAACACAATGAATATGGAACAAATTGAATGGATTACAAGCACAAATTCAACCATGAAGGTACAACATAGTAGCCATTATAGAGACATAGCTGAAAAACCATCAGGGCTAGGAACTAAATATTGTAAGGGTTACAGGAAAGAAAGGGAAAAGGGAATGGGAAGGAGAAGCCTTAATGACCAAACATTAAACATTGGGACAGGAGAGGCCCACTTAGCCCCTTGAGGCTGTTCTGCTGTTCAATGTCATCATGGCTGTTTCATGTTTTGAACTGTAATAGCTTCAGGTAACAGGAATTGATCAATTTCATAAGTAAAATTCACAATTGATTGAGCATCAATTGCTATTTGTGAAGAAATTTCAAAATATTAGCAAACTTTGTGACTATAATTGTTTTCTAATTTCATTCTTGAAAGTCATCTCTAAATTTTGAATGATACATCCTATTCCTGGACCTGTAACCAGTAGTATTAGTTTTTCTCAGTCTTGACAATATGGTCCTCTAAGTAGCCTCAGTAAATTAAAATCAATCAAATCATCTCTTAACCTTCTAAATTACAGGGACTGTAATCATGACTTTTGCAATCTCTCTTTGTCAATTAACTTTTGGAGGCCTAGATATAATTCTATAAAACTACACTGCATTCCCTCCAAGATCAAAATGTCCTAAACAATTAGTTGATGTGTTTTAATATTCTTTTTTCCTTAAATTGGGGCAGTAGTTTAAACTAGTACCAGGAATATATTTGTACAGTATTAAATTTAAAGGCTAACTAATTAAACCACCTTAAAAAAAAACAAATTACCACTGAGCGGTGTTTTCAAACTTGAATCCATAACTAATTATGTAAAATACAATGAAGACATCAGGAAGGACTGCAGGAATAATGGATGCATTCATAGTAATCATTCAAGATTCCCTTGATTGTGGAAGGTTCCAATGAACTGTAAACCTGAAAATGGGGGAGATGGAAGCGGGAAACTATTTATCTATCAGTCTAACATGTGTCGATGAGAAAATGCTATAATCCATAACTGAAGAGGTAGTAGCAAGACAGTTAAAAAATTCTAATATATTCAGGCAGAGTCAGCATAGTTTTGGGAAAGGGATGTTGTGTTTTACAAATTTATTAGAGGTTTTTGAGGGGGTTCAAAGGGGAACCAGCAGGTGTAGTGTTTTTGAATTTCCAAAACCATTCTGTAAGGTGCCATATAGAAGGTTATTACACCAGATAAGATCTTATAGTATGATGGATAACATATTAGAATGGGTAGAGGATTGACTAATTAACAAGAAAACAAGAATTGGAATAAATTAATCATTTTCTGGTTGGCAAACTGTAGCTTGTGAGGGTGTCCTTAACAACTTCTAATCTACATTAATGACATGGATGAAGCAGTCAATGTTTGTAGTTGAATTTGTGCATGATACAATGATAGGAGCACAAAAAGTCCGCAAAGGAATGTAGATAGATCAATTGAATATTTTCTATACCTGTTTGTGGCATTTTAATAAACTATACACCTAGACTGCTCAGTCTTTTTGGACTTCTGAAGATGAGTCCTATGAAACTTGACATATCTGTTTCTGTCTCCACAGATGCTGCCAAACTTGCTGAATTTCTTCAGCATTCTCTGCTTGTTTCAGATTTCCAGTCTCTGCTTTTATTTAAGTATCTGAGGAGCTGCATTTTCTATGACCTAACTTTTTGTGCACTATTTCAAAGTCATATCATATTGGAAATATTGGGAGTAAAATTTCTTCTGCATTCTTTTGAGGACTGGCTTTTGATTTTGCTGCGCATCCTGTCTCAGCACTTGCATGATGGACTAAATGGCTTCCTTCAGGCAGCATGATTTGATAATGTGCTGCAAGCTCAGACAACTCCACCTCCAATAAGTATCTAATTCAAAATTCAGATGTGTCTGCTTGATACAGAATGTTTCTTTCTCAGATTTCCACTGGCTTGTTCCTATGATTTTCTATCCATTCCATCATAAAAAGCTAAATTCTATAAGTTTGTTGGATTTTATTAAAATCACTATTTGAAATGAGCAGATAATATATCTTTATTAATCTTATGAACAATCTCATCAATAGGAATATACTCAACATTTTCTTTTGTTCACATTTGCATGTCTGACTTATCTGCCGTAAACATAATAGATCCTGTGTGCTGCTCAGTAGCAGTTTGTAGGGCTTACAGCTTTTGTGTGATAATACAGACTAACTGGGTAATAGAACCTCCAGCATTTTCACATTATTTTGTGTAATAATGCATTTGATTTGTTCATCAGCTCACAATGATCCTTCATTTCATTTCTAAATAACTGAGTTTGAAATTATGAAGCACCTCAATATGAAATTAAGCTTTTGACATCACCATACAAGAATCACCTTAGCTTCACTGGCCACTTCTACACATTCTTCACTTGTGATTATTGAATCAACATGTATTTCATCCTCAAATTCTTCCTACTTTCTCAGAGTGAGTCTGTCTTCTTCAAGTATTGTAACTGATGCAGAGTAATTGAGCACTGTTCTGATGGAGACCTTTACCATTCTTACTGTTGATAAAATGGTAGTTCATGTGCTGTTTTGCAGTGGGACACAACAAGCTTTGAACCTGCTAAAAGATAAAATAATTGTCACAGTTAATATAGCTAATTACTTTCACGATTATCCTCAGTACCCCTGTAGCCTTCTCGTATATGTTCCCTTCATAACTGATAAGGGATTTTATAAAAGCCCTGAAATAATCAATTACATCAAATGACACTTGTTGAAAGTTGTCTTGTTCTACTGAAAGACAGAAACTTGATACGTAATTATCACATTCTTAATAATTGTCTTCCTTCAGACTAATTACATTCACATGCACAATCTTATCCAAAAATGAGAAAATTGGCTATATTCAGAGGCATGTACATTGTGAGGTAGATTTATTCATCCAAGCTGTGGTAAGTACTAATTGCTTCAGTTGCTTGGTTCCTTCATAAACCAGGACTTTTCTTGTGCAACTACCCACAATGTTAAAGGTAAAACCTGACCAGGCCAACAAATTTGGCCAAGCAAGGCAGCCATGCTAGCTGACGTCAGCAGAAATATCCAGGGCAGACAAAGGAGGTTGAACTCAAGATGGGCACAACTCAGAAGACTACTTTAGACTAGTCCAATGCAAGTCTTTGGTGAAAAGTTATCAGATATGTATTTTCTCCTAATTGTGGCTAAAGGTCACTGAGCTGATGGTGCATGAGCTGCTGAATGTTGTAGTTTCTTTTTTGCTTTATGGAAGAACCCTGGCAGATGTATGAGAGGCAGTACCATTATGGTACCAGTAGTGCTGCTTTGGTAGCTGCAAAGAAGTGACAGACTTTGATTGCAGATGAAACATCTAATGGAGATGACTGGCACCCTGCATGACAGTCATTTGCAGTGGCATCCTTCCAATGCCAACTTATACTCATAGGGACATGAGGCATTGAGTAGACAATGGTACATATCATGGAAGAGCACTGCAGATTACTCAATCTGTTGTGCCACAGGAGCCAGGTCTTTTGAGTCACCAACAGGTGCAGAACACTAAAGCCATCCCTCAGGAAAAGTTCTTCCTTTCTCTCCTGGGGGCAACCTTCAGGAGTATCTCTAAGGAGGCGTCATTAACATGTGGTGACTCTTTTTGCCTGACCTCTGACATCTCCAGGAGAGGATGGGGTTGATGAGCAGAGGTTGAAAGATGCTGCTGGGTTGCAGAGAGTGGAAATGTTCTACCTTTTAAATTTGGAATCTGAACATTGGTGTCTGAAAGGTTCTGGTGGGCTACGACCTGTCCATTTTTTTTTTACCCAGAGATGGATATGTAATAAGCTGAGAGAATATAATTACATGGAGATACCCGACCCATTCCCTAATGGAAATCCGTCCACTATGTCTGTCTTGATTCTTAGGTTAAAAGCACAGTTGCTCAGTGATTAGCACTGCTGCCTTGCAATGCCAGGGACCTGCGTTCGGTTCCAGCCATGGGTGACTGTCTATGTGGAGTTTGCATGTTCTCCCCGTGTCTGTGTGTGTTTCTGCTGGATGCTGTGGTTCCTCCTACAGTCTAAAGATGTGCAGGTGAGGTGGATTGGCCGTGGTAAATTGTCCATGGTGTTCAGGGGTATGTAGGCTAGGTGGATTAGCCATGGCAAATGCAAGGTTATAGGGATAAGGTAGGGGGCTGAGTTTAGGTGGAATGCTGTTTGGAAGGTTGGTGCAGATTCAATGGGCCAAATATAGCCTCTTTCCACACTGTAGGGATTCTATGATTCTAAGAAATTTCCTTTTAAAGTGAAGGATGCTGTTTCACACAGTGCAGTAAACTCTCAGCATTAATTTTGAATGTCAGCCTGGATAATGTTCTTAATTTCTGGAAAATGGCTTGTTTCCACAATTTTCTGCTCTTGAATCAACTAAGTTGATAGAAATGTCACAATATAGATTCATTGATAGTCAGGCAGATCACCATGTAATGGTTGATAACTATTTACATTGCTTACCTCATATCTCCTCCTGCATTTTGTTCCAAACAAAGCAACCTGTGAAAAGTTAAGTATAGAGGAAAAACATCCATTATTGGAAATCTACAATAGAAACAATGGATGCAATTTTCCTCTCTCTGGAGTTAGCAAAAAAGGGGGCAAGAACAGGAAAATTTGGAATAAGTTGGCCCTGAAGAAAAGTGCACTGCTTCTCACCATCACAGAGACTGTTGCCTTCAGGTCTGAGGGCTTTTGGATCCTGATGGATTCTCTGTTGAGCAGCGATTGCCTTTCTAAATTGTAGAGGACTTCCTTTTCCATTCCATCATACCATTGATAACAATTTCAGTTTTCTTCCCAGTATAACCACCATTTTATACATTATTCCCTCAATCAATATTCCAATAAGTGCACTCTACAAATTGCATTTTATACTATTTATGTACTTTTGAAGATGGCCAGCAGTACTATTATTGCAGATTTCATTCTCTGATTATGCATCTGTTTGTACATTAGTTAGACCTCAATGTATGGGAATTCCAAAAATATGCATATAAAATGTGCCATGCATAAATTTTCCATCTTGGGAATGTGGTACAAATATAGGTCTGCAAATGAAATCCTCAATGGTACCAAGATAATTCATAAGATTATTTGGCTTTTTAACTAAAGGGCTTTAGTTTTGTGTTATTGAGGTGAAAGAAGTCAGTGTAATGAAATAGGAAAAGCAATCCAAACTTGTTCAATGTGACTTTCCTTCATTTTTGGAAACTAACTATCCTTTTGGATTCTGAATAAGATTGCTAATTTATTGTCAATTTAGAGCAAGAATGTGCCTACTGTTTTGATTTGGATTGCAATTAATATGTGCTTTGGATGTTCAGTCTTCTTTTGCTTAGGATATTTACATTCAACACAGACTGATCATCTAAAATTATTTGCTCACTATACTCACAGAAGAAGACAATTAATTTTTAAGTAGACTCTATTTGTCACCACGTGGAGGAATATCACAAAACAGTTTTGAAAATGTCCATTGTTTTTGGAATTTCCAATAAAGTTTCTAAAACAAATTTGCATATTTATATAAGCATTATTTTTTAAAACAAAATGCATTTAGAATATTGCTGCAAAAGCAAACAGAGAAGATCTTACCACTGTTCTATATTTTTGGATACTAATCATGTGGATATCAAACTTCTGATTCATATGATCTATTAGTAATCATGATTACTCTTACTCTGCTGACTCACTTACATTAGTGACAAAAAATGGGTTTAAAACTACTGATGAAGTTCCTTTCCAAATAAATTGACAGAACAGATTAATACTTTCTTTCATTTTACACTGGTTATTTACTTTCACATCACATTCAGAAAACTTATTTTGGCCAGTACAATGCTTTGAAGTTATTGATAGGTTTGGTGATATGTAACATTGTAACATTTTTGTGTTACATCAGTTTACCATGTTGAGAATGATATATGATTGAAATAAATATGTTAAGTTTAGCATTTGATGTAAAGTGGACCTGCTTTTCATCTAATCACTGGTATCACTTGTCCCTGTGGAATGTGAAACAAAAACAGAAATTTAGGAAGGCAACAAAAGATCTGCAGATTTGTTCAGCTTTAATGTCACTGTTAGTTTCTTTTCTTTAATGCGCAAAGTATCCTGTGGCTGGTTCCAAAAGAGCAGGCAGCTCAAATCAGTATTGTATAGCACTAAACATAGATTTCTGTCAGAGCATCATTAATACAAAGGGGCTGATAACAAGGCATCTTACTCATATATAATGTGTTTGTCCACCTATTGATTACAAATCTATCTGCCCTACCATCACTTACAAATGGTAGCTATTGTGAATTCACAGGACTGGAGATGGGGAGGTGGAGATAGCAGGGTTTGGAAGGGTGGTGTGGAGCTGATGGAGGGGAGTGTGGTGCTAATGCTACCACCACCCTTATTAGAAAAGTTGATTGTGAACTGACTGACTTTGCAAAAGGTCACTCTGCAGTGTTCAAATGCTGCAGGTAGCTGTTCCTCAGCAGGAGGAATCCCTGCCCTAGATATTTTCTCATCAAGCTGTTCAGAATTGTTATTACATACTCCTAGAGCAGTTAGAATTTGAACCCAGGCTTCATTGGTCCAGAGGAGGGGACACTACCACTGCACCACAGGAGCTCTCAATCACTGTCAGTCAATCTGATTGACCTACATCTGGGCTGTACCAGTAGCACCTGAACTATAGAAGCGAATAATAGATCCCAGACTCAATTATGTCCAGGATATTTTTTGGGCATGTACTGGGCACCTTTGTGGGGTGGGTGGTGTGGAGTTGGGGCAGGAAGGTGTGGTAACATGTTGCACAGGCATGAAGTGTGGCCATCATTTCAGGGCATGGATCAAAGGATGTATTCCCTCTTTCTCCATTTTGGTCCCCTTCTTTATGGAAAGATATCATTTCATTTGAAGGCAGTTCAGAGAAAGTTCAGATGATCCGTGGTATGGAGGAATTGTCTTATGAGCAAAAGCTTAACAGGTTGAGACTCTACTCACTGGAGTTTAGAAGAATGAGAGGTGATCTTATTGAAACATATAGGATTCTTAAGGGGCTTGACAGGGTAAATGCTGAGAGGTTGTTTCCCCTCATGACAGATTCTAGGACCAGAGAGCATAGTCTCAGAGTGAAGATGAAGAGGAATTTCTTCTCTCAGAAGTTTGAGAGTCTTTGGAACTCCTTGCCACAGACAGCCATTGGAGGAGAGTCCTTGAGTATACTTAAGGCTGAGATAGACAGATTCTTGATCAGTTGGGGAATCAAGTTACAGGGAAAGGGCAAGAAAATGGACATGAGGAGCGACAGATCAGCCATGATCCTATGATCGGCAGAGCGTACTCAAGGGGTTGTACAGTCTATTCCTGTTCCTATTTCTTACGGCCTTATAGTCTTATCATTGAACATTAATTGTCCTTTCTCGGTGGTGGTTTCTATGGAGTTGTAAATACCAGAAATTCAGTTTGTGTCAGCAAATGTTTGTGTGCAATCTACCTGTAGATTTGTGCTAAAGAATGTAACCTTTCTGCTTCAATATGTTGATTAGCTTAGATTCTCACCCATCTTTTCCTCTTCTAAACTCTCACTCCCTCTTTGAACTGGGTTGTGCAAGGCATAACAAGCAATGACCATTCTGGAGACTCTGTCTGGTGAATATTTCTCCTTCTGAGTGGTCCAGGCAATGCAAGCAACTCTTCAGAAGACCAATTGCTTTTCGACGATAGCCCCAGAGGATGCCTGGGTAGCATTGTAATGCCATTCAGCATCAGTGTGAGGGTTTTGCACTGGAGTCTTAGCTGTGCATTTTAGGAGTACCCCTGTCACCAACAAGCCAGTCCTGGAGATGTTGCAGGGGATGAACATGGGGTTGTGCAGAATGTAAGCATTGTGACGTGGGGACACAGCTGGGGGATTTGTTCCTTGTGGTTACTCGTGAGCTGGACATTGAGAGAACAAGATCCTTTCCAGTTGAGTAATATAGCTAATAATGCCAAGAATCTCTGAGTGAGATATATGTGCAGTCAATGATCCCTTGCTCCTGAGGGAACCCAGCGCTGGCTGCAATATTGTCCTGTGAAGGACATCCATGATCCAGAAATGCAATTGTAGTGTGCTGATTGAGAGATGCTACACATAAGCCCAGCTGAGATTAATGGAGCCAATGGCGAGGAAGTTACATGCTGCTGTACTCTGCAGCACCACAGGCATTGCACTGCCATCCTCCCCTCCCAAACACACACACACACATACACACACACTCTCTCTTTGCAGGAGACTGCAGGTGTAAGTGTTGGGTTTTCTAGTCAAGTGAAGAAGCCTTTTGGCATTGCATTTCATTCATTCACAGTTAGCTGCAACGCTATAGTTACATCCTGTTGTGGTACACTGCTCAACAGTGTTGAAGATTCTGGTTGCCCTCTTCAAGTGCTGTCTGTTCATGTACAGCTGTAGCTCCTAAGCCTCTTTAAATCTTTTGGTAGGAGGCATTCCTGCTTCTCCTCCTTGTCTATCTTCTTAATCTCAGCATTGTTAATATGTTAATGCAGCTGCTGGGTTAAGTTGTTCAAATATCTGACAGGGAAGTATTGAGCTGTGAGGAAATATCAGGAACGTAATGTTTGTTTCCATCTGAGACCTTGACCTAGTCAAACTATCCTTGGGGGCCCTTATCAGGCTTCCCTATATTGGGTGAAAGACTGTCCCACAGGCATCTCTACATGACACAATGATTGGTTCTCCTGTTCCTCACTCTACCATTTGCAAGATCCTTGTCACCTTGATCTTTACATTGCTCTCAATATTTCTAACAATTAGCCCCATCTGATTCATTATCCCATGATACAGCCCTAGAACCTTGGGACTCTACAGCCTGCAAAATGCTTTCAATCCCTTGTTCTTAACTTGCAGATACATGGGCTCCTTGAACGCTCCCACGTAACTACACATAGAAAAACAGCCTGGCCCCTAAAATCATTACTGTTGATGAGTCTTAGGTGTCTTCCTTCTTAGCAGCAAATGAATCATGGAACATGGCTGGGATGTTGGTGTTTGGAGTTTCTCAAGCTGTTGCATTTTTACTCTGTGGTGAATTCTTCCCTTCAATACTAAGGCCTTAAAGTAATGGTTACACAATAGCATTTTTCAGTTTCTTATTTGATTCCTTCAATTGGGTGTATTTGTGCTGTGCAGGAACAAATGGAAACAGATCTTAGGTGACTCCCATATATACTGTACCATTCTCTGCAAGGTTGCTGTTGCACGATGAGTTAGGAAAGAGATGATGGGTGTTAATTTTTATTTGATTTTTCCCTATTCTCTCCTGCTCTAGATTATATTTTTTGTCCCATCACTTTAGATGGTCTTCTCCTTTCCTTTGTGAAACCTTTGGTCCTCCTTCAATCTTTCGCCATGACTATCATCTTTCAACTATCTTCCTTGATATTCCTGCTGAACTCACAATCTCACTCCAATTCAGATTCCCATGCCCAGCCTTAGCTTTACACTGCCATTATTCAATTTACAGGGTATTTCTCCCTCCCCAGTGCATCTAATTATCTTTTTGTACTCCCCACTTTAAATATGTAGCTGCCATCCTTCTTTGTTCCCTTGCCTATATTGCTGTCATTCTCCCCTTTGCATCCCAGTTCCTCCCTCCATTCTCCATGATTCTTCCAGTGCCCTCACCAACCATGACTTTTAAGTTCCATTTGCTACCGTTCCTTTTTATCTAAACCACCTTTATCTGAATCATTTGAAATAAATCCCTTTGAATTAATCACCCTTTTGTGTTAAGCCTTGCTTGCCTGCCCTGGTCAATATCAGCCAGTGTGACTGTCTTGTTTGGACAGTCTGCTGACCTGGTCAGGCTTCACCGATAATACTGTAAGAATTGTCAAGACTTACTTGGTAGTATACTGAAAATCTAGCCCTGCTATTCCCAGAATCATCACAAATATAAAAAGATTTAGTCAATTTACCCAAAGTCCCTAATTCACCTGACTGACAAAATCAGGTTAAAAGAAAATATCGCCTAGTTTCTGTACTTCACAAGAAAATAACAATTTATCATGAACAAATTATTTTTAGTCAATAGCAATTAGGCAATACGAATTGTTAACTTATAACTCTATCATTTAAACTACATCTCTGCTTAAATCCATCCCACCTCCTTAACAAAGAGATAGAAACACAAGACATGGATATTAAGGGTATATATTAAAGATATTAGAAAAAGTTTAAAAATAATGATCAGGGAAACAGTTTAATAGTACCTACTTGCATCATATGGTATGTTGAATTATTTTCTTTTACCTGCTTTCAGTTCCTTTCTAGTTCTTTGCAGTTGTTACATAGTTATTTGCATTTTGATGCTCCCTTTCTTTCACTAGTTGAGAATTCATCCTTCCACTATCTTTAAAGGCATTTTATTCCCTCTTCAACAGGGAATTCATAGAGAAAGAAAAGTGCAGGACAGCTAGACATTACTGAAAACTTTCTAGTATCTCCACAAAGGAAAGAGAGAGACATTTTTTCATGCTAAATCTTTGCAGGCTTGGTGGTTCTCTGCTGGACTGTCACCTACACAAACTGTGGTCATCCTGGTCAGGAACAAGTCAGAATGTTGTTGTCAAGCAGTTTTCCTTTAGCTCAGAGTCCATTGGGCCAATAATATCTGCTTTAGCAGTCACTATTCCAGGGGAGAGGAACATTACATCTAACTTACAGTGTGTGCCAGTAAACCTGACTTTTAAGAAAAAGTAATGTGGGAGCTGAAAATCTGAAAGAAACACAAAATACTGGAGAAACATAGCAAGTCTAACAGCATCTGTGGAGAGAGAGCCATACCAGACTCAGGATATTAACTTTGTACTGCCAGACCTACTGAGTTTCGCCAGCATTCTTTGTATTTGTTTAAAACCATTGCTGTCTCTGTACATAGTCTCATTGGTTTAAAACAGTAACTTTGTTTTTTTGTAGTCCACAGTCCAAAATTAAAGGAAATAAAAAGGTAACAAGGGGTAGAGCTGGATGAACACAGCAGGCCAAGCAGCATCAGAGGAGCAGGAAAGCTGATGTTTCAGGTCGAGACCCTTCTTCAGA
>NC_063333.1:106256125-106276728 GCF_021869965.1 Rhincodon typus | reverse complement strand
CATCCTATCAATGTCCCTTTGTAACCTAGAACAGCCCTCCGCACTGTCCACAACATGACTCACCTTCATATCGTCCGCGAACTTGCTAATCCACCCTTCCACTCCTTCATCCAAATCATTGTCAAAAATCACAAATAGAAGAGGACCCAGAACAGATCCTTGTGGTACACCACTCATAACTGAGCACCATGTTGAATATTTTCCATCCACTACCACCCTTTGTCTTTTAAGGGTCAGCCAATTCTGAATCCAATCTGCCACATTTCCCCCTATCCCAAGCCTCCTTACCTTCTGCATGAGCCTACCAGGGGGAACCTTATCAAATGCCTTTCTTAAATCCATGTATACCACATCCACTGCTCCACCTTCATCCGCGTGTTTGGTCACCTCTTCAAAGAATTCAATAAGGTTTGTGAGGCATGATCTACCCCTCACAAATCCATGCTGACTATCACGAATCAAATTGTGCCTTTCCAAGTGATCATAAATCCTATCTCTCAGAGCCCTTTCCAATAATTTGCCCATCGCTGACGTAAGACTAACTGGTCTGTAATTTCTGGGGTTATCCCTGTTCCCTTTTTTGAACAAGGGAATGACGTTTGCCTCTTTCCAATCTTCCGGCACTATACCCGTGGACAGTGAGGACAAAAAGGCCCTGTGATCTCGTCCCTCGCTTCCCATAGCATCCTTAGATAAATCCCATCAGGCCCGGGGGACTTATCTATCTTCAACTTCCTCAGAATTCCTAGCACATCTTCTTTACTAACATCAACCTCCTGTAGCCTACCTGCCTGTTTCACAACGTCCTCCTCTACAACTAGGTCCCTCTCAGTTGCGAATACTGAAGAAAAGTATTCATTAAGGACTTCTCCAATCTCTTTAGGCTCTGTGCACAAATTCCCTTTACAATCCTTGATCGGCCCAACCCTTTCTGGTCATTCTCTTGTTCTGCACATAACGTGTAAAAAGCCTTGGAGTTTTCCTTGATCCTATCCGCCAAGGTTTTCTCGTGCCCCCTTATAGCTCTCCTAAGCCCTTTCTTCAGCTCCTTCCTGGCTAACTTGTATCCCTGTAGAGCCTTTTCCGTTCTCTTTTCCTAAACCTTACATAAGCCTCCTTCTTCCTCTTAACCAGTCGTTCGACCTCTTTCAAGAACCATGGCTCCCTCACTCAACCGCATCTTCCCTGCCTGCTAGGGATAAACATATCAATCACATGCAGTATGCAGACTAGAGGAAGATGTCAATGGACTGATCTTGTGGACAGAAAAGTGACAAATGGAATTCAATGTTGATATGGGAGGTCAACAGTTGGTGACATTACGAGGTGAAGAGGTTTTGAGGGACCTTAAAGTATATGTCCAGAGATACCTGATGGGAACAGATTAGATCGATGGGACGGTTGAGAAGATATTCACATTATTTGCCATTATTAGCTAAGGCACATAAAATATAAGAGCTGAGATGTTATGCTGGAGCTATATGAAACACATTTTAAGTTACAACCCTAACCCTAACCCTAACGCTGTTCTACGATAACAAGGTGTAGAGCTGGATGAACACAGCAGGCCAAGCAGTATCAGAGGAGCAGGAAAGCTGACGTTTCGACCTTGAAGAAGTTTAACTCCCTAACGCTGTTCTAGCCATTTCATTATTTTGCATTAGATAGGATACAAAGGAGATTTACAACGATGTTGCCTGGAATGGAAAAATACAGCTGTGAGGAAAGATCGGATAATTTAGGTTGCTTTCCTGGGAACAGGGGAGACTGAGAGGAGGTTTGCGAGGGACCAGTGTAGGATGGATAGGAAAAGGAGTTGGTGACTGGGGGTATGGATTTAAAGTGATTAATAGAAGGATTAGAGAGGAGTTGAGGTAAAATGTTTTGATCCAAAGGGTGGTTGAGGTCTGGAGCTCTCTGCATGCCCCATAACCTCCAAGGATGTGAACTGTGCATTGGACACTGGAGGAGACAGGGTGGTTTGTTTCTGATTAGACACAGAGATGTTGGACAGGGTGGCATCTCCCTGCACCATGAATTTTTCTACAGTTTCTAAATATCTGTGTAGGAGAATGGAGGGAGAGACCCGAGGTTTAGTATGCAAATTGCTCCTTAGGAAAGTCAGCATGGACACAATGGTTTGAATGGCCTTCTCCTATGCTGTAAAGATTCTATGATTATAAGATTAGACTTTTAAATATTTGTTCTGCCTTTGAAATTTGATAAACTGTTATTATTCCAATTAAAGCTCCATCAGGTAAAAGCTAGTGAGAACTCTGATAAGCTGATTTTGCATTTTCTTACACTTTACCATGAAAAATATTATTGTATTTTACAATTCTTCCTGATTTTGTAACTAAATTAAATTAGAACTCTTAGATTCATGAATTGCTGAACTGCTTTTATATTAAGAGCCCAGTAATAGGCTGCACTTAATTTGGTCATAATACTACAGCTGGAATCGTTGTTAATTTGCTGCAAATAGAAAGTGACAAAGCACAGATTATCAAGGATGTGGTCAACTTAAGGAAACTGTCACTGGGCAGTTCAGGACTTGTGCAAATGTATCTAATTCTTTAACATAATGTTTATTTTCTAACTCATTTACATTTTGCCATCATGGTTACTAGAAACTCACTCAACTATCTCCAGTGCTGATAAAATAACCATTGTTTGTTAAAGATATTTAATGCAACTTCAACTACTTTGTGTTGAACTTTATCATATCTTCTCCTTCAAAGGATTGAGATTGCTTTTGAATTTACCGCTTTTGGAATAATAGATATCTTGAATACTTACCATGGTAACATGGTAATTTTTATTCAAATCGCCAATTTGTGATTGTTTCATGTTTCTTAATATACTGATGCTCTTGAAATTACATGAAAATGTGCATTGAAATGATTTTGCTGCATGCAAATTCTATTAGTTCTTAAAGGCATAGGCTGTAGCATTGAACATCTTATTCACAGAACGTATAATTACCATAATATTAAGTTATGGGCTACGCAAATGGGTTTAGTTTCATCTGCCATCCATTGCTTGTACAGAGTCCTGTTCACCCATTTCCATTGTCTTGATGACATTGTTTTTGCTCCCCAATTTCCCAAATTAAAACTAAGATAATGTGTTTGAATCACTTAATGATCTCAAGCCTTGTCATCTCAACAACTTTTGCTAGCTTTATATATTCCCCAAGGCTTTTCATTCTTTCAGTTCTGACCATCTTTCTCTGTAGTCTTTTTTAAGGTACTTCCAAGTAATTAGACCCACACTTAAGTATTCACTTATGAAATCTATCTGCCTATCTAAATCTTACATTCTCTAAACGATCTTTGATCAAGTTTTTGGTCATCCCTCCTCATATAGGTTGGAAGAACACAGAGAAACATTGCAGGAGAGCTCAAAGCTGTGGTGTGCTCCTTCTGCTCTATGTGGGAAACCGGAAACATTTCCAGTACACAGGACCAGCATGTCTGCAGGAAATTTCTCTAGCTGCAGCTCCTGGAAGTCTGGGTTTGGAGCCGGAATGACAGATGGGGACACTGTGGAGCATCCGTACAGCTGAGAGAATTGTGGCTAGGATGTATTGAGAGGTGGTCACACTGCAGGCTAAGACTCCACAGGCAGGAATTGAATGGGTAAACACCAGGCAGAACAAGAGGACTAGGCAGGCAGTGCAGGAGCCCCCTGTAGCTGTTCCCCTGTAAAACAGATAAGCTGCTTTGGATACTGTTGGGAAAAATGGCCTCTCAGGGGAAAACAATAGCAGCCAAATTTATTGCGTCATAGTTGGCTCTGCTGAATGGGAGAGATGGAGAAAATGTGGGAATGCAATTGTAAGGGGAATAGATATGCATTTCTGTGGTTGTAAATGAGATTCCGGGATGGCATGTTGCCTCCCTGGGGCTAGGGTCAAGGATATCTCAGAGCAGCTACAGGGCATCCGGAAGTGGGAGGGTGAACAGCCCAGTGGTTGTGTTATGCATTGGTACTAATGACAGGTAAAAAAGAAATGAGCATGTATGGGAAGTAAGTTAAAAAGTAGGACCGCAAAGGTAGTGATCTCAGGATTACTAACAGTGATATGTGCTAGTTAGGGTAGTAATAGCAGGACACATTGGAAGAATGCATGGAAAGCATGGAATGCATGGAAAGGTGGTGCAAAGAATGGGGTTTCAGATTTCTGAGACATTGGGATCAGTTCTGGGGGAGGTGGAGCCAGTACAAACTGGATGGGTTACATCTAAGCAGTACTGGGACTCATGTCCGAGGGCAAGGATTTGCTAGTGTTGTTGGGGCAGGTTTAAACTAGAATGGCAGTGGGCTGCGAACCTAAGCAGGGTGACAAAGGAAAGAGAAACAACAACACAATAAAAGTAAGAGCAGTAAAATGTGAAACAATAGATAAGGTAATCAAGGGTGAGAGGTGTACAAAGAAAAATTTGGATGATTAAAAATGGCAAATAGGCAATCCTAAAGGCTTTGTGCAATTCACAAAGTATTCGGAATAAGGCAGACAAATTGACGGTGTAAATCAAGATAAATGGATATGATTTCATAAGTATCACAGAAACATGTTTACAAGGTGATCAGAGTGGGAAACTTAACATTCAGGAATTTTTGACCTTTCAGAAAGACAGGAGGGAAGGAAAAGGTGGTGAAGTAGTACTGTTAATAAGAGATAAAATGAAGATGGTTGTGAGAGATGATCTCGACTTGGATGATGTAGAATCCATGTCATCGGAGGTAAAAAAACATAAAGATAACAGTGTTAGGAGTAGTGCATAGACCCCCAACCTGTAGCCATGTATAGGAAAGGGTATAAATCAACAAATAATAGGAACATGTAAAAAAAAGGAGCAATATAATGGGGGACTTTAATTTTCATGTTAATTGGCCCAATCGAGTTGAAAAGAGTACCTACATCAAAGAATTCATAGAGTGCATTAGGATAGTTTCCTATAGCAATATGTAATAGAGCCAACCAGGGATTAGGTTATCCTGGATCTGGTAATGGATAATGCAGCAGGTTTAATAAATGAGCTCAGAGTAAAAGATCCCTGAGGAAGCAGTGATCATAACATTGATTGAATTTAATATTCAGTTTGAGTATGAGAAGCTTGGGTTGGAAAAAAACTGTGTTTAACTTAAATAAAGAAAATTACAATGAAATGACAAAAGAGCTAAAGTAGACTGGGCTGATAGATTAGCAAGGTAGACAGTAAACAAGCAGTCATAGTCATTTAAGGAGGTAATCATGATTCTGAGAAAAAATATATCACAGTAAGGAGGCAAGATTCTAAAAGAGGAATAAGCCAATCATGGCTAATGAGGAAAATTAAGGAGAGTATAAAGTTGAAAGAAGAAACACATAAAGAGACAAAAGTCAGCGATAGACCTGAAAATTGGGATAAATTCATAAACCAGCAGAAGAGGACAATACAAATAATGAAGAGAGAAAAAATAAACTATGAGGGCAACTTAGCAAGTGACATAAAAAGTGATAAGAGTTTCTTCAAATATTTAAATAGGAAGAGAGAGGTCAAAGTGAACATATGCCCTTTAGGAAAAGAAACTGGTGGAGATATTTATTGGGAACAAAGAATTGGCAGAGGAGTTAGTCAGATTTTTACATCAGTCTTTACAGCGGAAGATACTAAAGAATACCAGGAGGGATTAAGTACCATTGTTAATGCCAGAGAAGCAGCTTTAGACAAACTAGTGGGGCTAGAGGTGGATACACTCCCCGGCCCTATGGCTTACACCTGAAAATCCCAAAAATAAGTTTTTACAGAGATAATGAATGCATTGCTGTAATGTTAAAAAAAAACCTTGGATTCTGAGGAAATACAGAGGATTGGAAAACTGCCAATGTGATATTCCTGTTCAAGAAGGGAAGGAAGCAAAAAGCAGGTAACTATAGGGTGATTAGTCTAACATCTATTGTCAGAAAGATTTGAATAAGATTGGAATCAAGGAAGTAATAACAGCACATTTGGAAAATCATAATCTAATCAAGCAGAGTCGGCATGATGTCATGAAGGGGAAATCATGTCTGACTAACTAGTTTTCGAGGAAATCTGAACCAGAGTGGATAGAAAAGAACCGGTGTTGTAGTTGGACTTCCAGAAGTCATTCAACAAGGTACCTCACAAAAAATTAACGCATAACATAAGAGCCCATGATGTTGGAGATAATGTATTGACATGGTTAGAGAATTGACTAATGGGCAAAAAACAGCAAGTTTTTTTCAGGTTGGCAACCTATGACCAGTTGGGTTCCACAGGGATCAGTGCTGGGACTGCAACTCTTTAAATGTATATTGATGACTAGGAGAAAGGAAGCGAATAATCTGTAACTATATTTACAGGTGACACAAAAATAGGTGATAAGGCAAATTGCAAGGGGGATACAGAAAGTTTGCAGAGAGATTTTGTTAGGTTAAGTAAGTGGGCAAAAAGTTGGCAAATGGAGTATAAAGTGGAAAAATGTGAAATTATTCATTTCAGAAGAGAGAACAAAAGATTAATTGTTGAAATGGAGAAAAGCTGTAGAAAACTGCAACACAAAGGGACTCAGCAGGCCAGGCAGCATCAGAGGAGCAGGAAAGTTGACATTTCAGGTCAGAACCCTTCTTCAGAAATGCGGAGGGGGAAGGGAGCTGCGAAGTAAATAGAGAGAGGAAGAATGGGGCTGGGGAAGGTAGGTGGGATGGTGATAGGTGAATGTAGGTAGGAGGTGGTGGGGATTGGTCAGTGGGATGGGGGGGTGGATAGATGGGAGAGAAGATGGACAGGTTGTGTCAGGTCAAGGAAGCAGGGATGAGAGGGAGGGTTGGATAAGGGATGAGGCCGGGGTGGGGAGATTTTAAAACTGGTGAATTCCATGTTTAGGCCATTGGGCCGTAGGCTCCTGCGGTGGAATATCATGTGTCGTTACTCCAGTTTGCGTGTGGTGTTATTGTTGCACTAGAGGAGGCCAGGATGGACATGTGGAAAAAAAATTTAAAAAGATAAACAGAGAACTCAGAATACCCTCAGTTCAGGAACTGACTTCGAGCTGGCTGGCCACAGCTGGTGTCCTGTGCACATACAAATAAAGGGTGACTTGGTGATGGGATGCTGGCCTCATGGCAATTATTTCAACATATATCTCTACCAGAAACATTGGTGTCATTCTGCATTCAACAGCATTTGATTACATTCATTTGCAAGGATTTGTGTTCTGGTGTTCATTCAGCCAGTGCTTGAAATCTACAAGTGATCTGTTAAGATCAATGACCATGAAATGAAATCTCACAGCACTGAAAGCACATCAAATACAAATGTTTATTTCACTCAATAGTGTTCAATTGGAATCTTTAGAAATCAACTTAAAAGAGTGTAAGCTGAAACAAACATTTATAGACCCATTGTTTCAGTCTGCTCTTGTCCTACACAACTCATCTCTTCGTACCTTGAATCAGTCTTCTCTTCCATGGTCCAATCCCTGCCCACGTACATCTGTGATTCCTCTGATGCCTTATTCTGGTTTCCAAACTTCCAGTTTGCAGGTTCCAGCCGCCTCCTCTGTACCATGGACATACAATTCCTTTACATGTCCATTCCTCATCAGGAGGGTCTGAGGGCTCTCCACTTCTTACCGGAGTAAAGACTAAAACATCCCCACCCACCACCACCCTCCTCCACTTGGCTGTGCTTGTCCTCATGCTCCACAATTTCTCTTTTTAACTCCTCTCACTTTCTTCAGGTCAGAGGGATGGCCATGGCTACCCGCATGGGCCCCAGTTATGCTTGTCTCTTTGTGGCATACGGAAGCATTCCTTGTTGCAGTCCTATTCCAGCCCTCACCCACAACTCTTTCTCCAACATATTGAAGATATTATCAGTGCTACTTCCCTGTCTCGTCCAGAATTGGAAAAGTTAATCGATTTCGCTTCCAATTTCCACCGCGCCCTCACTTTCACCCGGTTTACCTTTGACTCCTCCCTTCCCTTCCTTGTCATCTCTGTTTCCATTTCTGGGGATAGACTAGCCACTAATATCCACTCTAAATTCACTGACTCCCACAGCTACCTGGACTATACATGCTCACACACTGCTTCGTATAAAGACTCCATCCCATTCTCTCAGTTCCTCTGTCTCCATTGCAACTTCGACAAGGGAGCCTCTGAAATGTCCACCTTCTTCCTCAACTGGGGATTCCCCAGCACCGTTGCCGACAGGGACCTCAATTGAGTCCGATCCATCTCCAGCACTTCTGCCCTCACCCTTTCCCTTCAGTCCCACAATAGCAATAGAGTTCCCCTTGTCCTTACCTACCATCTCACCAGTATCCACAGCCAGAAGATCATCAGACACCACTGCTGCTGCCTCCGGCGAGATGCCACCGCCAGACACATATTCCCTTCCCCTCCCTTGTCCATCTTCCGCAGGGACCATTCCCACCGGGACACCTTGGTCCACTCTTCCTTTACCTCCAACAACTCCCCACAGCCCCAGGGCACCTTCCCCTACAACCGGTGAAAGTGCAACACCTGCCCATTTACCTTGTCCCTCCCCACTATCCAAGGGCCCAAACATACCTTCCAGGTGAAGCAACGCTTCACCTGCACTTCCCAGGATTTAGTCTACTGCATAGTTTGGGTGACCGCTTCGCAGAACATCTACATTCTGCTCGCAAAAAACACCCTGAGCTACCTGTTGCCTGCCACTTTAACACAACATCCTGTACCCTGGCCAACATCTTTGTTGCTGGCTTGTTGCAGTGTTCCAGCAAAGCTCAACACAATCTGGACGGACAACACCTCAATTTCCACTTGGGGACTTTGCAGCCCTCTGGACTCAATACCAAGTTCATTAATTTTAGGGCCTGAACTGTCCCATGTCCTAGACCCTTACCTCACACATCAGGCCTTGTTATCACATAGCCTACCATTACACACTACTTATTGTTAGACACTAATAGAACCCATTAACAACTATTCACCCTCCTAGCCAGATCATTATCAACTCCTTTGTCTATCCAACTGCTCTTCTCTCTCTTCAGGCTCTATCTGGTCGTTTACTCCCTACACCATCCTCCTCCCTATTTTCTGCATATAAACCAACCTTTTCCCAGCTACTATCATTCTGAGGAAGGGTGAACGGATCCGAAACGCTAACTCTGATCTTTTCTTCATAGATGCTGCCAGACATGCTGAACTTTTCCAACAACTACTGTTTTTGTTCTTGAACTGTGGTTTGTGAGGTCATTTCTTAGTGCAATGAAGAATGAACCACATTGCTGCGAGTCTGGAATCACATGTATGCCTGGCCAGTAAGGATGGCAGATTTCCTTCCCGGAAGGACATTAGTAAATCAGATAGATGTTTATGACAATTAACAATGATTACTTGCTCAACATTACACTAGCTACTCCTTTTCACCCAATGGCAGCATGATTATCTGTGATCAGTTCTCATGCCAAATCACACCATTTGATGCCCATCAATGTCTATTGCAGTTTCGAATATCTTAGAGTACGATCAAATTCTCATTTTTTTCTGGTAGGAATGATGGGCTTAATGGCCTCCTTCTCTGTTGTAAGTATTTTGTAATTCTCTCAAGTTAGGATGGTACGTGCCTCAGTGGAGAACTTGCAGCTGGTGATGTTCTATGCATCTGTTGCCCTTGTCCTTCTATACGGTTGAGATCACAGATTTGGAAGCTGCTGTTAGTGGAGACTTGGCAAGTTGGTGAGTTGCAAAATTGAATTTTTAAATTTAGATATTCCACACTCTTACTTCTTCAATTTGATACAATTACGTTCATTGACTATTGGTTTATCACCTCCCCATCGCCACTCATTTGGCAGAATATGCCTAATTTTCCACAGTGTTGCTCATCCTGGCAGAGTGGGCACTTGGGCCACTCTGGCAGAATGGACACAGAGGTGTCAGAAGATAAACAAAATGGACAGCATGTCAAATGGAAGGGGTGAAGGAAGCTGCTGAGAAAAAAAAACTGAAAATATGCAACAAAGATTTGATTATTTTTGTGCATATTGTAAAATGTAGCAAACTGCATTTGATGCCTCTATGCCTGCAAACAAATTTAACAAGCTGTGATCACTTTCATCTCCTTGATTGCTCAAGCATGATTATCTGCAATTAGGACTCATTCCACATCACACCATTTCATGTCTGTTGATGCCTATTGCAGTTTTGAGCATTTTCGAGTATGATTGAACACCCATTTTATCTGGCAGGGTTGACGGACTGAATAGTGCCTTCTGTGCTGTAAACATTTTGCAATTTTCTCATAGCTCCTTGTTTTTAAACATTAGAGGGTAGATGAATTTTTTTTTGTTCTCGGAACAGAATCTGTTAACAAAGATATTTAAGAACTCTAAGATGTAAAATGCTTTTTATGTGATTAATGTATGATTGAACATTTGTTGGAAATATTTGAATCCTTATTCTCCTGGACAACTTGGTTTATTTGATTGATAAAGTTACTTATTGCGGTATAAAATACATTATCAGCAAATATTATGCGAAATATTCTTAATGTAACATAGCCGTAACTCTTAGGAAGCATAATGTGAGATATCCACGAACTTAGATCCTATGCATTTAGACTCTGGAAATATATTTTGGGATGAAACCTGCATGTATGGTCGAATATGTAACAGATTATAGCAACAAGAGGTCCTGAGCTGCAGTTGAGGGCACAGAAATAAACTTCGATGTTTTAAAAACAGTTCACATCACAGAAAAGGAATTTCGGGAGGTCTTAAAGAATATAAAGATGGATAAATCTCTGGGACCTGATCTAATGTATCCCAGAACATTGTGGGAAGTAAGGGAGGAATTTGTGAGACCCCCTGCAGAAATATTTAAATCATCTGTAACTAGGGGTGAGGTGCCTGACGGCTAGAGAGTGGATAATGTTGTACCTTTGTTTAAAAAAGTTTGCAAGGAGAAACAGGGAACTATAGACCTATAAGTCTGACTTCGCTTGTGCGTAAATTGTTGGAGGTGATTATAAAGGATACAATTTATGGACAATTAGAGAGACAAAAATTGATTAGCGATAGTCAGCATGGTTTTGTGCAAGGAAAATCATGTTTCACAAACTTGATTGAGTTTTTTGAGGAAATTACCAAAAAGATTGATGATGGCAGTACAGTAGATGTTGTTTATTTGGATTTTAGTAAAGCCTTTGACAAGGTTCTGCATGGAAGATTAATTAGAAAAGTTAGGTCACATGGGATTCA
Source organism: Rhincodon typus (assembly GCF_021869965.1). NCBI lineage: Eukaryota > Metazoa > Chordata > Chondrichthyes > Orectolobiformes > Rhincodontidae > Rhincodon > Rhincodon typus. The sequence goes on along the minus strand of NC_063333.1, from coordinate 106,265,466 downwards.
GGGTGAGCTTGCCAATTGGATACATAATTGGCTTAATTGCAGGAGACAGAGAGTAACAGTGGAGGGTTGCTTTCAGACTGGAGGCCTGTGAACAGTGGTGTTCCACAGGGATCAGTTCTGGGTCCTCTTTGTAACTTATATAAATTATTTGTATGAAAATGTAAAAGGCACGGTTAGTAAATTTGCACATTACACCAAAATTGGTGGCTTAGTAGACATTGAAGAGGGTTTTCTAAGATTACAAAGGGATCTTGATCAAATGGATCATTGGGCTGAAAAATATCAGATGGAGTTCTATTTGGATAAATATAAGGTATTGTGTTTTGGTACAACCAACAAAGGTAGGGCATATACAATTAATGCTAGGACTTTGGGTGGCGTTGTAGAACAGAGGGACCTAAGGGTGCAGGTACATAATTCTTTGAAGTTTGCATCTTATATAAACAGGTGGTTAAAAAGACGTTTGGCATGTTTGTCTTCAGTTCTCAGTCCTTTGTGTGTATGAGCTGGGAAGTCATGATGAGGTTGTACAGGACATTGGTGAAGCCTCTTTTGGAATACTGTGTTCAGTTTTGTTTGCCCAGTTATAGGAAGGATATTATCATGCTGCAGAGGGTTCAGAAGAGATTTACCAGGATGTTGCCGGGTATACAAAGTTTGAGTTATAAAGAAAGTCTTGGATAGGCTGAAACTTTTTTCACTGGAGTGTAGGAAGTTGACAGGGGTCCTGATAGAAGTTTATAAAATAATAAGAGGTATAGATAGAGTTAATGGTAGTTGGCTTTTCTCTAGGATCCGAGATTTCAAGGCAAGGGGGAACATTTTTAAGGTGAGAGGGGAGAGATTTAAAAAAGGCATGAGGGGAAAATTTTTTACACAGAGGGTTGTTCACGTGTGGAATGAATTTCCTGAGGAAGACGTGGATGCTGCACTACAATATTTAAAAGACATTTGAATAGATACATGAATAGGAAACATTTGGAGGGATATGGTCCAGGAGCAAGCAGGTGGGACATGTTTAATTTGGGATTATGTTCGACATGGACTTGTTGGATCGAAGGGTCTGTTTCCATACTGTATGACTCTATGACTCTATGTTGTGTAACAGGATGTGGGTCAATTAAAGTTTAGTCACAGGTTTTACGTAAAATTTCTGTGATTACTGTTTTGTGGTCTCAATATTTCCTTTCACAGTCATTGCTTATGAGAAGCAAAGATAGCATGCAACTGTGGTAATCTCCTAAACTCATTTATTGGTTTAGCTGGTATTAAAAGCTGCCATTATGCACAATACCATAGAATGTACATGATTAAAAACGGTTTTTCACTATTTATACCAGCACATAGTCAACCAGCCAGTAAAGAGTTGCTTCGAACAGTTCTGTCTTCAGGCATGAAAGTTTACATTGCACAAGCACTTTGAGTTTTGCTTTTAAACCGCAATTATTCTGGTCTGCATGAAAGACTTCCAGTCCACCTACAACCTGATAATCATCAGCTGTAATACAAGTGGGCCTGATTAGAATTATACTCTCCCAGAGGCAGCAGATTCTCAAATACAATATCTGTCCACATAGGCTGTGAATGTAATATAATCTACCTTTCAAAGAAGCTCTGGCCTAATTAAAATGTACTTCAAAAGGCAATTTGAACTATTGTCAACAGATAGTACAGTTCTATTGATAATGCTGAGGAAATGGTAATTTTGAGTTAGCCTGCTTGACAACCAATATCAAAAGGCATTCAATGAGAAACAGTACTTTTCTTTGATAAAACACAGTGTTTGTTCATTTTTCAGGCTGTGTGAATAAAGGGAACATTGTAACGTTTCATGTCCAAAACAGATAGACAGGTGTCTTTGCCCTAATATCCATCTATCAGCTTGCAAGAAATAAGTCCACTGAATTCAACTTTTTGATTAAATGCCAGACATGTACCTGCATCAGAAATGATATGCTAAGTGTGTGTTGACTAAATTTTACTTGTACTGTTTTACATTTTGATGATTATTTATTGTCAATGCAGGTAGCATTGTTAGGATTACTACAAGAATAACCTCATTGCAATTCCTGAAATTAGAAATTTTATGTAATTATTTGTTAAATACCTTTTTTGTCTTTCAGTTCCTGGAATACCTTTGCATAGTCATCAATTTTCATATCAGCTAATTGCTAATGCTGCTTCAGAAGTTAAGTATTTCCAAAACTGCGACGTGTACCACCTAAAGCATCAAGGAGGCAGATGCATAGGTACAGCACCACCTGCAAGTTCCTCTGAGCCACACACCGCCCTGACTAAGAATATCACTGTTCCTTCACTGTCACTTCATCAGACTCCGCAGACCCCTTCTTTAACAGCATTGTGGGTGCACCTGCACCCCAAGGATTGCAGCTGTTTAAGAAGGTAGCTCATCACCACCTTCTCCTGGATAATTAGGGATAGGCAGTAAATGTTGGCCTAGCCAGCAATGCCCACATACCAAGGACAAATTAAAACAAAACTTATTTAAAAACCCTAATATCAAATTTATGATCCTCTGAAGCACCTTCTGAATTTTTACTACATTGAAAATGCTATATAAATAAAACTTTTAGGGCTGTTGTTGCTAACTTTGTACATTCAGATTGCAAGTATTATTTCTTCAATTGGGAATTTTTTTTTCCTACCATCTCGATCATGAACAACATACAAGGAAATGCAGACATCATCTGATCAGTAGATCTGGCAATATCTGTGAAGAGAGAAACAGAGTTAACATTTTCATACAAATATATCTGCTTCAGGACTGAAGGAAGATAAAAATGTGATGGATTCTCCTGCCAATGAAATAGGGGGCTGGGAGAGGAAGAACAAAAGAGAAGATCTGTATTAGAGTAAAGAAACAATGAGAGAAAGAGACAAAGATGTCTTGGAACAAATGGCAAAGGAATAAATGGTTGTAGTAAAGACTATAAAAGCATTTGTCCAGAGTGCATGTGAATTGCAGAAGAGTAAACAGCTCTGTCCAAAAGCAAAAACATGATAATCAAGATTCAGACTAACACATAGTTAAAAAAATCAAAATGGGGATGAGGAGTTGTGGAGGCTGCAGAGGTCATGTTTAAAAGTTTGAAGTCAATTGTGACTGATTCATTTTGGAAGGTCGAATTTGAATGCAGAATACAGGGTTAATGGCAGGATTCTCGGCAGTGTGGAGGAACAGAGGGATCTTGGGGTCCACGTCCATAGATCCCTCAAAGTTGCTACCCAAGTTGATAGGGTTGTAAAAAAGGTGAATGGTGTGTTGGCTTTCATTGGCAGGGGAATTGATTTTAAGAGCTATGAAGTTATGCTGGAGCTCTTTAAAACTCTGGTTAGACCACACTTGGAATATTGCGTTCAGTTCTGGTCACCTCATTATAGGAAAGATGTGGAAGCTTTAGAGAGGGTCCAGAGGAGATTTACCAGGATGCTGCCTGGACTGGAGGGCAGATCTTATGAGGAAAGATTGAGGGAGTTGAGGCTTTTTTCATTGGAGCGAAGAAGGATGAGAGGTGACTTGATAGAGGTGTACAAGATGATGAGAGACATAGAGTGGATAGTCAGAGACTTTTTCCCAGGGCAGAAATGACCATTACAAGGGGGCATAATTTTAAGGTGATTGGAGGAAGGTATTGGGGAGATGTCAGAGGTAGGTTCTTTACACAGAGAGTGGTGGGCGTGTGGAATGCGCTGCCGGCAGTGGTAGTGGAGTCAGATACTTTAGAGACTTTTAAGCGACTCTTGGATAGGCACATGGAGGATGATAAAATGTAGGGTATGCAGGGTAGATTGATCTTAGTAGGATAATAGGTCGCCACAACATCACGGGCCGAAGGGCCTGTACTGTTCTGTGTTCTATGTTCAATGTTCTGTGTTCTGAGTCCAGAGGGCTGTAAGGTATATATCATTGGAAGATGAGATGCAATTCCTTAAGTTTGCGTTGAGCCTTGTTGGAACACTGCAAGGAAACAGAAATCTGAGTTATGAGATCAAGGTGGCAAATTAAAGCATTATGCAACTGGACATTTGGGGTCATGCTTGTGGAATAAACCGATTGCTTCACAAGCCTTTGAAATGCTGACAAGAGAAGGAAGGAATATATATATTTGGTGGCCTGATTATTCTGAAGATGGCGGGAATTGTTGGGGATGCTTCTTTGAATGTGGAGTTTGGTGGTATGGAAAATGAGGACAAGGGAAAACTGACCACTGTTTAGGAAGGATGGGAATAGGGACAGGTGAGAAATGGGTTAGACCAGGTTGAGAATGCTGTCAACTACAGCAGGGAGGGAGAGCTGGAATTCTTGGCTGTAGAAAAATGAAGACAGAAACCCACACAAAGGCTGATGAGAGAAAATGTTGACTACCAAATAAGGGTACATCAGGATCCAATAACCAGGGCTCAAAAGTGCCTGCAGTACTTGAGTTAAGTGAGGCTACTGTGCTCCGATCAAAGGCTGGGGCATGTGTGTGCGCCTATGCCAACATCTCATCCTCTTCCCATGGTACCTTCCCATGCAGATGCAGGAGGAGTAATACCTGCCCTTTATCTCCTCTCTCCTTATTGTCCAAGACCAATATTTCTTCCAGGTGATGCCCGTGATTTCTGTTCTTTGCCTTGGTGGTCAGTAACACATGAGAGAAGTTTCAACAAACTCAAAGAAGAAGTATTCAAGAATGCACATCTATCATATTGCAACAGAGAAAAAGACATCATTCTGTAGATAGATGCTTCTTCAAAATGCAGATATCCAATGAAAGCCATCTCTAGGTGGAGCAAAGAACAGGAGGAAAACTGACATCAATGGCACTGCCCGGCTGTAAAGTAAAACAACCTGCACAACAGAATAAAATGAGTTTATTTAATTTTCTCTTAGCAATTTCCTCTTCTCCCATGGCCCTGTGGCCTCCTATTCATCCCCCAGCTTTCCCATCATTCGCAGGTGTAAAGGAGACCTCCCCTCCTCTTTGCTCCCAGTGCAGGCTTCCTGATCCCTTCCCCCACCTTTTCAGGCTTCCTGTACCTTCTCAGTTTTTGTCTTACTCTAGCTGAAACCTAAGTCTCCCTGACACTGCTTATGCCCCAACCTCATCACCACCACCCCCATCAGGGGCGTGAAGATCCTGTTTTGTCACCCTGCCTTAGTGGGGCAAATTATTTGCCTGGCTTGATCGTTGGATCTGGGATTATGTGATAAGACTGTCACATGGTTTTTCCACCATTTAGTACAAATGTCACTAAAAGGTCTATGTATATTGCAACCTTTGTCAGATGTGATCTCTTCAGTTGTACAAAATAGACTGAATATTGCACTCATTGGGTCTACCATGGATGCACTTGAATTGTCCTTTCATCTGTTAAATGATTGGAAAAGTAGTCAGTGACTAGGATTATAAAAGAGTCAGCCTTGGAAATGGTCGCATAGTCAAGCCATAGCTTTCAGGGAAGTGAAGAAACAGCTATCTATGGTGTTGGCACACTGTGATCCCATGCAAGATCTGGTATTGATCTGCGATGCATCCCTACATTAGCTCATAGGTGGCCCAATGGAGACAACTCCCCAAAAGCATATGCATCCAGAACTTTGGCTAATGCAGAGTGTAAATACCCCCAGATAGAGAAGGAAGGTTTGGCGGTCATATTTGGAGTCAGCAAGTTCCACCAATACCTTTACAGGCGTAAATCTATAATAATAATGTACTACAAACCACTGTTAGGTCTACTTAAACAAGATAAGGCAGTGCTGCCCATAACTTCAGGCCAAATTCAGCGGTGGGCTCTAATATTAAAGTCCATATTATTACAAATTGGAACACTGTCCGAGAGGCCAAGTAGCAAGATGCATTGAGCCACACCCCATCACTGGAAGAGACCGAAATGGTTTTAAATTTTCTGGTAAAACTTCCAGTCACAGCTGACAATATTGGACTGTGGACACTGAAAGATCAGGTCCTGGTAAAACTGAACCAGCTGGTGGTGATGGGGGAAACCAAAGGGCCATCACAACCAGAATTGAAATCTTTTTGGATCCAGAAAGACAAGATCACAGTTGAGGATGGCAAATTATTATGGGGAGCAAGAGTGATTGTCCTGAGTAAAGGTCGCTGCCAGATACTGGCTGAGCTCCACCAAGGTCATTCAGGGGTTTCCAAAATGAAGATGTTGGCAAGAAGTTATGTCTGGTGGCCAGGATTGGATGCAGACATAGCTGCATTGGTGGGGCAGTGCCCAGCATGCCAACAAGGACAAAAATTACCTCTAGCAGCTACACCACATTCATGGAAAGGCTGGGTAAACCCTGGACTCGGTTACGCATCAACTGTGCAGATTCTTTCATGGGGTCAATGTTCTTGGTCATTGTGGTTGCCCACTCAAAGTACTGGATGTGCATAGCGTTCATTTGTCAAACACGGGGATGACGACAGAAAAATTCCATGCATCTTTTGCAAAACACAGGCTCCCAGAAGTGTTAGCCACAGATAATGGACCATCTTTTACCAGCGGGGAATTTCCGAAAGTCAAATGGTATTTGACATATAAGGACAGCTCCATTCCATCCATCATCCTAAGGTCTGGCAGAAAGACCAGTGCAAACTTTGAAGGAAAGCTTAAAGAAACAAGCTACATTGGCTACCAAACTGTCTCGGTTTCCTAGTTGATTATATGACCACCCATTATGTAACTACAGGGATAGCTCCAGCAGAGTTGCTAATATGGAGAAGACACCACAACAGGTTCAATCTGATCTTCCTGGTCATGGGGGGAGGGCAGTGGGAGGGGGGTGGGAGGGCAGGAGGAGGGGGTGGAGGCTGAAACAACATCATGAACACCAATGCCAGACACAGATTCTGCCAAGCGAGAGCGACAGTTTACTTCAGGGAGCAAAGTTTGCTATAGGACCCATGGGATAGCCCTACATGAGTAAGAGTTATGGTCGATACAAGGTCAGGTCCAGTGATGTATAAAGTTTGAATAAGTGCGATGGCCCTGAACAAGCAAGTGGTCCATATGAAAGCTGCAAACTCACAAATGGTGCGGGAGCAAAACATGCCCTGCTCCTTGACAGCCATTTTGACTGTTCCAGAAACCGTGGATTCTCCCTCTTCATCAAGTGTTAAAGATACCTCAGAATCTGAGACTGATACAACGGATGTTGCTGCCTAGATGTCATTGCTACCTGAAGAAGAGAATGAATTTCTTTCGAGATGCTCCGAGCACAAGAGGTGAGCTGCTGTGTATTACATGTCGCCTGTAAAAGAGGCAGCATTAGAGAAACCTGACCCAGTGCTAAAAAGCTCCAGGAGGGGCGACAGAAAAATGATGGAGAGGGGATGTAGTGACTGTGACAAGGTCAGTCCGGTGGACTTCACAAAATATGAGTTCCCTGATTGCGGCTGTTGATCGGGTCCAATCAGTGAGCCATGGGTGACATGGTCACTTTGACAGCTGGCTCTCAGGGAGTTGGATCAGTGTCAAGGACTTTCCAGGTGCAAATAAAGGGTGCCTTGATCATAGAGTCATTGCGTCATAGAGTCCTACAGCAGGGAAACAGACCCTTCGGTCCAACCAACCCATGCCGAACATAATCCCAAGCTAAACTTCTCCCACCTGTCTGCTCCTGGCCAATATCCTTCCAAACCTTTCCTATTCATGTACTTATCCAAATGTCTTTTAATGTAATTGCAACCATGTCCACCACTCCTTCAGGAAGTTCATTCCACATGTGAACCACCCTCTGTGTAAAAAGAAATGCCCCTCATGTCTTTTCTTTAAATCTCTCTCCTCTCACCTTAAAAATGTACCCCCTTGTCTTAAAATCCTCCATCCTTGGGAAAAGACAGCAACCATTAACTCCATCTATACCTCTTATTATTTTATAAACTTCTACCATGTCACCAATCAACATCCTATGCTCCAGTAAAAAAAGTCCAGCCTATCCAGCCTTTCTTTATAACTTAAACCTTCCAAATCTGGCAACATCCTAGTAAATCTCTTCTGAACCCTCTCCAGCTTAATAATATCCTTCTTATAACTGTGCAATCAGATCTGGACACAGTATTCCAGAAGAGACCTCACTGATGTCCTGTACAACCTCAACATATCTCCCTAACTCATATACTCAAAGGACTGAGCAATGAAGGCAGCGTGCCAAAGTGTGGTGATGGGATGTCCGTCTCTGTGGAGTTATTTCAGATGGGATTGTGTGTGGATATCTCTTTAAAGAAAGACTTAGATGTCTTGCGTTCCAACATAATTTGATAATGCCAATTTTCTTTAGCACATGCATAATAAAACTTCACTCGTCTGTGTGCTGACCTACATGTCAGCTAATACAATTACTTTCCATGTTGTCAAGCTACATCTCGAGCTTCTCTTGCATATGAACCCTACACTTGCACTTTCTCTGAGGTACAAAACAGTACCAAGTTTGAACTTTCCTGTGGCACCAAATGCGACTGGACCAACTCAATGCGAGTAATCTTGATTTCTATTGTTGCGATTGTTGTGTTGGTGACTTTGTAAATTGTCACAATGTTGAGTTCTATACAAAGTGATAATTTTGCTATTGCTGGTCCATTCGTGTTCACTGGATAAAAATATTGGTGATTTCCATGCAAAATGGCCAGAGCTGCGTTTCATTGCCAATATACTAATTTTTTGATGGGTATCCCATTATATGCAGTTAATTGTGCAGTTGTCGATTGTCTCATTGACTTCCAATGGTTCAGGTACATATCCTTCAGAATTCTGATTGATATGATTGCTGTAGATCCTATGGCCCACTTTGGACTTGAATGTTTGTTTCCCAATTTTCTTCAGACATATCATTTTCATTGTGGCAAAAGCTTTTTAACTGTTTGATTCTGTTCACACAATGTGTCAGATTCACAACGTGGAAAACATATTTGCCTTCTGCCTCTTCCATTCTGAATCTGTATCCTGGTCCATCATATATGTACAAAGTCTTATGCAGGTCTCTACTGCATTCCAGTATACTGCATGTATTTTGTTTAGGTGTATTGTAATCTCTGGTTGCATCCTTGGAACCTAATTCTTTGCTTAGATGAGCCCATTGTCCTTTCTGCACCACAAGATTTGCAAAGATCTTGGAATGCGAGAGAGCTTTGCAGTGAGCACAACAGACCACATGTCCCACAAACTTTAAGTAAAAACCGAAAGAACTGCAGATGCTGTAAATCAGGAACGAAAACAACATTGCTGGAAAAGCTCAGCAGGTCTGGCAGCATCTGTGAAGGTAAAAACGGAGTTAACGTTTCGGGTCCGGTGACCCTTCCTCAGAACTGATGGTGGCTGGGAAC
>NC_063333.1:106249890-106255725 GCF_021869965.1 Rhincodon typus | reverse complement strand
GTTCCCAGCCACCATCAGTTCTGAGGAAGGGTCACCGGACCCGAAACGTTAACTCCGTTTTTACCTTCACAGATGCTGCCAGACCTGCTGAGCTTTTCCAGCAACTTTGTTTTGTCCCACAAACTTTGTTTGATTTCTGCTTACTGGCTTTGCATCAATTGTGGCAACTGTGCATTAGACTTGCACATGTTGTTGACTACCTACACTGTCTTCATATTTGATAAGATCTTTTATCAATGTATTGATGCAGCAACTTTTGTTTTATTTGAAAAAGCTAGTTTGGAAAACTTTGATTGGTATTGAGGCTTTAAACAGCTATATTATCCAGACAGCTCAGCCTCTGAGCAATGATAACCTTCGCTCTTGTCACGGCACCTAGTGACAAACTGATCAATTAATCCTACTGGCAGTTACCTGCAAAACACAGTTCTAGAAAGTGAATTCTAAAATTCCCTTTTATATGAAGTTAATTCCTGATTCATACAGATATCAGGCAATGACCATCTTCAATAAGATACAATCTAATCACATCCACCACCACCCTGACAATTTCCCTTCTCCTTTTGCTGCCTGCTTAGTCCCTTCAAATACATCAATACTTTATACCCACCTGCACTTGGAATGACAGCTGTACTATCTACTTTCATCTCAAGCAATTCCTCTCTTTCTCTCATTCCAGGAGAAGGTAGCACATGACACGGCAGAGGAGAACCTGACCTTTGGCTCCTCCTCCCTATGAGGAGAGAGTCCGAATCCTATCAAAAACCCTTGGGACCCTCTCATGTTGATACAGAAACATTCCAGTCCTACCAGCCAAATATGTATTCTTCATTCCACTGCAATTCTCTCATTAGCCTTGCTATTAGTGTCAATCATTGCAGATTAGTTCTAACCATACACTTTGAATTTATGGTTAGACTTTATCAGTCAAATCGTAACAATGAAATCCAAGGGTTTTTCAGTGAGATCTATAATGTCCTCATTCACTCTAAATTGTCTGGATTGGGATTATGTGCAATAAAGTAGCATCAAAGGTTGGACACTGAGCCCTAATTTTACTTGCATTTTGGAGATGAGAGGGCTGCAAAAATCATGGTGGAAGGCATTGGTGTTCACAAAACATGAGGGCTAGTGAAGAAAAATCATGCTTCAACAGGGTGGAAAGAAAGTTAAATTTGTTAGACAGGTGATTAACTGCTATTTTGTATTCTGTATGGGATTTTACAAAGGGTCCACAGGAACAACAGAGCTTCACCAGCCAGAGCAAGACAGAAGCTCAGAGGCAGGTCAGCTGTATTTCAGTTAGCAGACTTGTGAATAGTAATATACTTGGTAGGGTGGGTTATACAGTATATATAATGGCAGTAGCAAATTGATGTCTTGACACACTTGTCCGGCAAGGAACAATGATATATTTCCAAGTTAGAATGGTGAGTGGCATGGAGGGGATTTTGCAGTTAGTGGTGTTCCCTTTATCTGTTGACCTCATCCTTCTAGATGGTTGGTGGTTGTAGGTTTGGAAGGCACTGACTAAGGCTCTTTGGTGAATTTCTGCAGTTCATCATGTAGATAGTACAGACTGTTTCTAATAATCATTGATGGTAGAGGAAGTGGATGTTTTTGAATGTGCTGCCAAACAAGTGGGTTACTTTGTCCTGGATGGTATCAAGTATCTTGAGTGTTGTTGGAGCTGCATCCATCAAGGCAAGTGGGGAGTATTCCATCTCACTCCTGACTTATGCCTTGTGGATGGTGGATGCTTTGGGAGTCAGAAGGCACATTTCTCATTGCAGGATTCCCAACCTCTGACCTATTCTTTGAGCCGCAGTATTTACTTGGGTAGTCCAGTTGAGTTCCTGGTCAGTGGTAATCACCAGGTCATTGATAATGGGGGCTCCAGGAATATCAATGCCGTTGAATGTCAAGGAGCAATGGTTAGATTCTGTCTTGATGAAGATGGGTGTTACCTAGCATTTGTGTGGTGCAAATGTTGTTTGCCACTTCTCAGCCCAAGCCTGGATATTGTCCAGAATTTGATGCATTTGGACATGGACGGCTTTAGTCTCTGAGGAGTAAAGAATGGTGCTGAACACTGTGCAATCCTCAGTGAATATCTCCATATCTGAGCTTACAATGGAGGGAAGGTGATTGTTGAAGCAACTGTGCTGGGCCTAGGAACCTACCCTGAAGACTGTTGAGCTCTTGTGGCACAGTGGTAATGTCTCTCCTTTAGAGCTAGGAGGCACGGGTTCAAGTCCCACCTACTCCAGGGGTACATAATAACATCTTTGATCATGTTATTTGGCAATATCTATCCTGAGGAATTCTTGCTTAGATGACTGACTTCCAACAACCACAACAATATTCCTTTGTGCCAGGTATGGCTACAAACAGTAGAGAGTTTTCACCCATGATTCTCATCAACTTGAGTTTTGGAAGGGCTCCTTGATGTCAAGTGTGGTCAAATGCAGCATTTTTGTCAAGGAGAGTCATTGTCATCTCACCTGTGAAATTCAGCTCTTTTTTCCATGTTTGAAGCAATGCTGCAATGTGGTCAGGAACTGAGTGGCCTTGGTGCAACCCAAAATATGAATCAGTTGGTGGTGACTCCAGGCATTGCACCCTCTTTCTTGCCTAGCTATTAGATGGTAATTCCATTAGTGGAGACCCTGAGGATTGCCATTATCTTGATGCAGGAAATCATGCATGCACGTGGCTTGGATGCACTCCCCTATTTGCTGAGCAGGGATGTGCATAACCTCATAGCCCAGAGATTTTCACTCATCACATACTGCACCTCCAATATTTGCTGCATTGCTGATGAGTCTGAAGACAAATCATCAGCCTGAGGATGAGCATTGCTGTCTCATCCCAGAGTCCTCAAATTCTGAGTGACCTTGGTTGTCCCTGCTCTGTCAGCTGCTTGGGCACATCTGTTCACTGCTCTTCAGACTGGGATCCTGATTCTAAGATGGGAGATAATACACCAACATGAGTTTATCTGCACTAGTGAAGTGTGTGGGGGAACAGTGTAATACTATATACCCTAATGTCTTCTGCTGCTCTCCCTCAGTGATGGGCAGTGGCCCTGGTGATTTCAGCTGGCTACCTCTGTGGTTGAGAAGGAAAGGGAAGAAAATGAGGGAGAAAAAGGATTGATTAGAGGGTAATGTTCTTGAAGTTCTTTCCATCCTATTGGTTACTCCTAACCTGGAGCTTCATGTGACCAATGGTGAATACCCCTGGCTTTGTGTTTGTAAAATGGTCTCCAGTGCCCATCCATCAGGTTTGTCCATCTGTCAAAGTTCACATTTCACCACAAGTTATATTATTTCTGACCTTGAGGCCACTCAGGATCAACACTGTTTTTCAAAGGCCATCAGGATGACAAGATATGGGATGCAGCCATCCATCTTGGCTTTCGCTCTCGCTTCTTATGCTTGCTTCTCTTGCAAGGATGTACACTTCCATTGTTAGTCATTCATTAAAGACCCACACAGTGCTTATTCTGGTAGCAGCCTGACTGTCCACCATTGGGATTGCCTCTGGTATGTGTTCAATCAGAGTCCTCCACAGTGATACTGCCATACCCCTGAAGCCAATGCTGCTGCCTGGTGACTGGGAGAGATTGACCTTACTACCTTTTGTACATTATGCTTAGTCAGGTTTTGAGCTTAATATTGTGTGCTGCACTGGTCTCGTTAGCATACATCAGGTCTTTAATCATTTCATAGCACCACTCCCATGCTCAAAGTATGAACTTATAACTGTTGACTTTCTCTGTGACCTCATTTGCAGACTTGCTTTGTGTTTTGGGTCAGTCTCGTCCTTCTATCTCAATATGATAGCACAGCACTCCTAACCTGAGAAGTGGTAATCCAAGATGTAGGATGGAAAAAAAATTGTGGCTGGAAGAGCAGCTCCCTTTTTGAAGTGTCTTCAGTGTTGGAGCTGATTTCCTCGAATTCTATGAGGAGTTTTTACTGTTTTATAAGCTGTTGCATTGTTTTGAAACTTTAGGAAAAAAAAGATCAAAACAACAGCACTTTATAAAGGAGGAAGATAGACAAAGGTAGTGACCCGATGGGAAGTGAAACAAATGGAGAAATAAACCTGCAATGCTGTCTGATCCAGCAGTGAATCTGCACAGCTGACTGCTCTGCTGTTTGATTTCAAATCTCTCTAGACATCAGAGTCATCTAAGAAAAATTAACAGTGAAATTCACAGCTGACCCTGAATAAACCTGTGTGGGAGAGCTCACAGTGGGGGTGCAGCTAAGTGGGTTATTAAAGTGTAAGCTTACTGTGTTTTTATTACTTTTTGATTACATGTTTTATTGAAATCTGTCTCTTGATTAAAGTTTAAAAATATAAAACATAAGCACTAAGTTAGGCTGGAGCAGTGTTTTTTAGAGCAGTAAGACTGTGCTGATTTCTGGGTCTGTAGATTGTTTAGGTGCAAAGATGGCCTTTAATGTGCTCTTCCTGTCAGATGTGGGAGAGTAGGGAGAGTTTCCATGTTGCTGATGATTATGTCTGTAGGAAGTGTGTTTGGTTGTGAATCCTATCGCATTGCATGGATTGGTTGGAGCGGCAGTTAGAGGCAATGAGGAATTTACAGGAGCTAGTGGGTGGATGGATGGAAGTTGCAAGAAGGGAGATAAACGGAAGATACAGTCAGGTAGACAGGTTACCTCCAGGAAAGGTAGGAGAGGAAGTCAGGTAATGCAGCAGTCTCCTGTGGCTATCCCCTTCTCAAACTGGTATGCTGTTTTAAAAAATGTAGGGGGTGAGGGACTCTCAGGGGAATGTAGCACTGGCTGTCAGGTTTCTGGTACCGAGACTGGCTTTAATGAAATGAGGGGTACGTCAGGTTCCAAGCGATCAATTGTGATAGGGGACTCCCTAGTCAGAGGCACAGAAAGACGTTTCTGCTGCCTACAACAAGACATCAGAATGGTGTGTTGCCTCTCTGGTTCTAGGATCAAGGCTGTCCCAGAGACAGTGCGGAATATTCTCAAAGGGGAGAGGGACCAGCAGGGGGTCATTGTACACATTGGAACTATCAACATGGACAAGATTATGAGGAGAGAATATAGGAAGTTGAGCAGGAATTTAAAAAGGAGGTCCTCGAAGGTAGTAATATCTGGATTGCTCTCAGTGAATGAGCTAGTGAGAGTAGGAATAGGAGGATAGAACAGATGAATGCGTGGCTGGGGAGCTGGTGCAGAGGAGAGTGATTCATATTTTTGGATCATTGGAATGTCTTCTGGGGCAGAAGTGACCTGTATAAGAATAATTAGCTGACTGGGGCTAAGTGACTATACTGGGACAAGCAAACAACAGACATGCAAGGGAATTTCTGGAGGCATGGTTCTTAACACGCGACTCCATTAGAAAAATATAGAAATAGACCCTGTATACAGACTGCTGCTGAAAAACAGAACTGGAATTGACAAGACCCATCACACCAGAGGATCATATAAATTCGGAACGGAGCAGAACACCAATGCTTCCATTAGTCGTCGCAATGATGTTGTTGCCTAGAATGGTAACAAAATGTCTGTATACCATGGAACGACTGGCTTGGTGAGCAAACGGACAACCGCATTTGGTTCAGGTGCTGACATTTCCTTTCTGGTGTCTCTATGACTGCTGTCTGTGCAACTACTCCTAGCCAGCATTCAAATGTGGTGCCAGTGTTGATGAAGCAATACCAGAACTCTTGTGACACCAACTTCCTACCTTGATAGACATTAATTAGTCAGTTCTGAGAAGGTTCTGAACTCCAATTTGCAACCCCCTGCACCACCACCCACCCCCCCCCCCCCCCCC
>NC_063333.1:106200664-106249790 GCF_021869965.1 Rhincodon typus | reverse complement strand
CCCAACCTCCCCCAACCCCGCCTCCGGCTGTATGGGCCTACTGAGAAAATTACAGCTCTGGTTCAAGAAGGGCAGAGACAATGTTACTGAAAGCACTTTGACTTATTGAGTGGGAATATAGGACTGAATGCTACATGAGGGATAATTTTACCATTGAGGTGAATTTACTATAGACCTTGGTTAAGTGCCTGGCCTAACAGGTTGACTGTATTGGCTCAGAAACTACAATATGTCGGTTAGTAACTGACTCCTGCTTTGTCTTGATTTTGGGACATGCTGCACCTCCACGATTTACAAAGATCAAAGAACAAAGAAAATTACAGTACAGGAACAGGCCCTTCGGCCCTCCAAGCCGTATCCCTGTATTGCCATCCTATTCATGTATTTGTCAAGGCACCCTTTAAAAGTCACGATAGTATCTGCTTCTACTACCTCCCCCGGCAGTAAGTTCCAGGCACCCTCTACCCTCTGTGTAAAAAAACTTGCCTTGTACATCACCTTTAAACCATGCCCCTCGCATCTTAAACCCATGGCTCCTGGTAACTGACTCATCCACCATAGGAAAAAGCTTCTGACTGTCCAGTCTGTCCATGCCCTTCATAATCTTGTAGACCTCTATCAGGTCGTCCCTCAAACTTCATCAACCAACCCAAGTTTCTCCAACCACTCCTCATAGCTAATGCTCTCCATACCAGGCAACATCCTGGCAAATCTTTTCTGTACCCTCTACAAAGCCACCACATCCTTCTGGTTGTGTGGCGACCAGAATTGAACACAATATTCCAAATGTGGCCTAACTAAGGTTCTATAAAGCTGCAACATTACCTGCCAATTTTTAAACTCAGTACCCCGGCCAATGATGGCAAGTATGCCGTATGCCTTGTTGACTACCTTTTCCAACTGTGTTGCCACTTTCAGTGACCTGTGTACCTGTACACCAAGATCCCTTTGCCTATCAGTACTCTTAAGGGTTCTGCTATTTACTGTATATTTTCCATCTGGTTTAGATCTTCCAAAATGCATTACCTCACATTTTTCTGGATTAAACTCCATCTGCCATTTCTTTGTCCAAGTCACCAACTGATCTATACCCAGCTGTATCCTTTGACGGTCCTCATCGCTATCCGCAATTCCACCAACCTTTGTGTCATCGGCAAACTTACTATTCAAACTAGTTACATTCTCCTCCAAATCAGTTATATATATTACAAACAGTAAAGATTCCAACACTGATACCTGAGGAACGCCACTAGTCACAGCCCTCCATTCAGAAATGCACCCTTCTACTGCTAAGGGGTTAAAATTGTTTCAGAGATAGTAGGAACTGCAGATGCTGGAGAATCTGAGATAACAAGGTGTAGAGTTGGATGAACACAGCAAACCAAGCAGCATCAGAGGAGCAGAAAATTTTTTCTGAAGAAGGGTCTAGGCCCGAAACTTCAGCCTTCCTGCTCCTCTGATGCTGCTTGGCCCGCTGTGTTCATCCAGATCTACACCTTGTTATCTCTCTTCTACTGCTAATCTCTGACTTCTATGACCGAGCCAGTTTTTTATCCATCTTGCAAGCTCACCTCTGACCTCATGCAACTTTACCTTCCGTATCAGCCTGCCATGAGGGTCCTCGTCAAAGGCCTTACTGAAGTCCATGTCGACCACATCCATTGCCCTACCCTCATCAATCATCTTCATCACTTCCTCAAAAAACTCAACCAAGTTGGTGAGGCATAACCTCACCTTCACAAAACCATGTTGCCTCTCGCTAATATGCCCACTGATTTCCAGGTGGGAGTAAATCCTGTCTTGAAGAATCCTCTCCAATAATTTCCCTACCACTGACGTAAGGTTCACTGGCCTGTAATTAGCTGGATTATCCTTCCCACCCTTCTTAAACAAAGGAACAACATTGGGTATTCTCCAGTCCTCTTTGACCTTCCCTGTAGCCAGTGAGGATACAAAGATTTCCCTCAAGGCCCCAGCAATTTCCTCCCTTGCTTCTCTCAGTATTCTGGGATATATCCCATCAGGCCCTGGGGACTTGTCTACTTGCACGTTTTTCAAGACCCCCAATATCTCCTCCCTTTTGATCTCAACATGACCCAAACTATCTACACACCCTTCCCCAGACTCATCATCCACCAAGTCCTTCTATATGGTGAATACTGACGCAAAGTACTCATTTAATACCTCGCCCATTTTCTCTGGCTCCGCACATAAATTCCCTGTCCTTGAGTGGGCCAACCCTCTGCCTGGCTACCCTGTTGCTCTTTATATATGTCTAGAAAGCCTTAGGATTTTCCTTAATCCTGTTGGCCAATGACTTTTCATGACCCCTTTTAACCCTCCTGATTCCTTGCTTAAGTTGCTTTCGACTTTCCTTGTATCCCATCCTTGCTTCATGTGTTCCCAGCCTCCTAGCCTTGATAAATGCTTCCTTTTTCTTTTTGGTTAGGCTCACAACATCTCTCGTTATCCAAGGTTCCCTAAACTTGCCATACTTATCCTTCATCCCTATAGGAACGTGCCGGTCCTGAGTTCCCAGCAACTTACACTTGAAAGCCAGTTGAAAGTATAGTAAATCTATGTATCATGCACCAAATAACAACTCTGTTATTTCTCTTTTATAGTGTCGGCAAAGCCATTTGTTTGTTGACTATCCAGGTGCTGTTAAGAGTAACCTTTTTAAACAGAGTTGCAGCAGCCAGATTTGAGAACTTTATGAATTCATTGTCAACAGGTGACGGCAACGTAAAAATGATGTACTTATCAAAAATGAACATTTTGCATCACAAGAGGCCCTGGAAGGTCAGTAGTATGAAATATATTGTGATTTCTCAAAATATCTGAGGCATTAAAATAATATGCTCAATAATAATCCGAGTATTTATATGGTTGTTGCTGCACCTGTATGCACTCTTTGTTCTTTGAGGTCATAATAGTGTCATTAGCTGGAGTGGAAAAGTGTTGTCCTGACAACTGAGATGTCAGCTTCACCTTCAAATAGGCCAAATGTAGATGATGCACACCAAGAATATAGCCAAATGGGGTTTTTTTTAGGAAGTAAACATCGGCCTGAATAATATGCTGTTGGTTGTCACTGACCCATTGATAAAACAAAATCTCTTTCTCCTTTTGTGAGCAATTGCATTGTTATGGGGAGTTTGGACAGTCAACCAGCCAAAGAAAAAGAACAATTACTTCTACAAAGCCAGTAGTTTAGTGCAATCAGCCAATTTGGACTTGGTGTTAGCATTGAAGGTGGACAGTAAAGAAATGGCCATTTGTTTGACATATTTATGGAAGAAAATACTACTGCTTTTGTACTTTAAACATGGCCAGAAGGATGTGGAGGCATGAAACTAAAGGTTATCTTGATTGGCTCAGTATTGTACCATCATTTAAAGTTGTCTACAGATTTTCTTGAAGCAGATGCTGCAGTCATTAACTGCCTGACTGCCAAATTTGACCCTCTAGAGACAGTATTCCTCCATCACCGGCAGACAACTGGGCCTGGAATTTTAGTTGCAGTGGGTGGCACAGTGATGTGTCTATAAGATATGTCTCCGGTGCTATCTGATATCTCAGCAGCTCTTTTTTTGCTCTTGTTCAACCCACTGGAAGCATTCCCATTTGCTGAAAGATTTCTGTCTTCTCAAATTATGTAGATGCTCTGCAGTTGCCATCTCACTGCATAAAGATAAGAAATAATCTCAGCTCTGTTTAGTTTCAGGGAAAATTTTGAACTGAGTATAGATGCATTAAGATTTCAGTTTTGGGGCCTTCTTTTGTCAGTACATATTTCCACAATTAATGAGAAGAAACAAAAACTGTCTAGATACATTGCCCACCAGTAGTTTAAAATGGCTCCTTCAGTTTTGCTGACAAGTGTTTAATAGTCAGGGATTTCCTGAAATAGAAGCTCACCTAAATTGCTACTCTCTATCGGTCAGTTGGTGTTACTATATTTGGTTACATCAGTAGTAAATTTTAAGCTTAAATCTGTGTCAGCTCCATGCTCACATCATTCTGATTATTATTCCACAAACTCTTTTCAAAGATAAACAGATATTTTTTTCTGGTGCTTTAATATAGGGTATTTATTGCAATTTGTAACTAATTATACCAGCTCAAATATTATGGTCCCTATTGGATTAAGCAGGGGGACTTATAATAGAGTGGTGCATTTATAATCTCAATAGTATTTGGGATGGTGACTGCCATGCCCAGTATAGGCATATCATCTGTAATCAGTGTATAGTCTTCTGAAATTGACGTTTTCAAAAAGAAAAGAAAACATGCTGCAAAAGATGGCTACTGTGTGTCATCTGACTTAGTGTATGGATTTTAAAATTGCCCCGCAGCCTCAAAACGACAAAAATATACAATCTAGACTAAGAAGAGTCAACTGTCCAACTACCCATCTTCTGATATCATCCAAAAGACATTTCCTGACAATTTAAGGACAATCTGAAGGTCATAAAGTCATAAAATATACAAAGAAACCCTTCAGTCCATCTTGTCTGCACTGACCAGACATCTCAATTTAAGCTAATCCCATTGCCAGCATTTGGCCCGTATCCTTCTAAATTCTTCCTATTCATATACCCATCCAGATGCCTTTTAAATGTTGTAATTATACCCGCCTTCACCACATCCTCTGGCAGCTCATCCCATACATGCACCACCATTGCATGAAAAAGTTACCCTTTAGGATGTTTTTAAATCTTTGCCCTCTCACCTTAAAACTATGCCCTCTAGGTTTGGACTATCCCACGCTAGGAAAAACATCTTGGCTATTCATGTTATTTATGCCCCTCATGATTTTATAAACCTCTATAAAGTCACTCCTCAGCCTCCGATGCTCCAGGGAATAAAGCACCATTCTATTCAGCATCTCCTCGTAACTCAAATGCTCCAGACCTGGCAACATCCTTTTAAATCTTTTATGCTCTCAAGTTTAACAACAACCTTCCAATAGAAGGGTGACCAGAATTGTTCTAAAAGTGGCCTCATCAATGTCCTGCAGGGCTGCAAAATGATGTCCCAATTCCTACACTCAATGTTCTGACCAATGAAGGCAAGAATGCCAGATGCCTTCTTCACCATCATGTCTTCCTGCAACTTCAATTTCAAGAAACTATGCATCTGTACCCTTAAATCTCTTTGTCTGGCAATGCTCGCCAGGGCCCTATCATTCACTTGATAAGTACTGTCCTTGTTTGCCTTGCCAAAGTGCAACACTACACATTTATCTAAATTAAATTTCATCTGCCACTCCTCACCCCATTGGCCCATCTGATCAAGATCCTGTTGTACTCTGAGATAATCTTCTTCACTATTTTCTGCATCAGCCATTTTGGTGTAATCTACAAATTTACTTACCATGCCTCTAATATTCACATCCAAATCATTTATATAATTGATGAAAAGCAGTGGACCCAGCATTGATCCTTGTGGCACACCACTGGTCACAGGCCTCCAGTCCAAAAAGCAACCCTCTAGCATCACCCGCTGTCTCCGACATCCAAGCGCCCCGTGGATCCCAGTGTGGTCTATCACGTGGAGCCTTGTTGAACACTTTGCTGAAGTGTCTACCATTCTGCCTTCAATAATCCTCTTTGTCACTTCAAAAAAACTCATCAAGTTAATCAGACATGATTTCCCATGCTTAAAGCCATGTTAACTATCCCTAATCAGTCCATGCCTTTCCAAATACATGTAAATCCTGTCCCTCAGGATTCCCTCCAATAACTTACCGACCACTGCATAAGGCTCACCGGTCTATTGTTCTCTGGCTTTTCCTTACAGCTTTTCTTAAATAATGGCACCACAATAGCCAACTTCCACTCGTCCAGCACCTCACCTGTGGCTTTCGATGATATAAATATCTCAGCAAGGGGCCCAGCAATCTCTTCTCCAGTTTCCCACAAAGTTCTAGGAAATACTTATAAGACATAGGAGCAGAAATTAGGCTGTTATGTCCATCAAGTCTGCTCTGCCATTCAGTCATGGCTGATAAGTTTTTCAACCCCGTTCTCCCGTTTTCTCCCCATAACCTTTGATCCCCATTGACAATCAAGAACCTATCTATCTCTGTCTTAAATATACTCAAATGACCTGGCCTCCACAGCCCTCTATGACAATGAATTCCCCAGATTCACCATTCTCTGGCTGAAGAAGTTTCTCCTTATCTCCATTCTAAAGGGTTTTCCCTTTACTCTAAGGCTGTGCCCTTGGGTCTTAGTCTCTCCTGCCATTGAAAACATCTTCCCAATGTTCACTCTGTCCAGGTCATTCAGTGTTCTGTAATTTTCAATTATATCCCCTCATCCTTCTGATCTCCATTGAGTATAGACATAGAGTCCTCAAATGTTCCTCATATGTTAAGCCTTTCATTCCTGGGATCAATCTTGTGAACCTCCTCTGCACCAGCTGAAGGACCAGTACATCCTTCTTGAGGTATGGGGCCCAAAATTGCTCACAATATTTTAAATGTAGTCTGAACAAAGCTTTATAAGGCCTCAGAAGTACACCCTTGCTTTTATAATCTATTCTCTTGAGATAAATGCCAACATTGTATTTGCCTGAACTAGTCCTCAGGATTTAGCTACCTTCATGCATTTTAAGATGTCCAGCACCTCAACTTTTGTAATAGAACTCTTTTCAGGACACCACTATTTATTTGTTTAGTATCTCACCCATCTCTTGTGGTTCTGCACATAGATGGCCACATTGATATTTAAGGGGTCCTATTCTCTCCCTTGTTACTCTTTTTCCCTTAATGTATTTATAGAATTCCTTTGGGTTCTCCTTAACTCTATCTCACGTCCTCTTTTTTGCCCTCTTAATTTCCCTCTTAAGTATACTCCTACTGCCCTTTTACTCCTTTAGAGATTAACTTGATCAGTGCTATCTCTACCTGATATAAGCCTCCTTCTTTTTCTTTACCAGAGCCTCAATTTCTTTAGTCATCCTCTACCTAGCAGCCTTGCCCTTTGCAGTAACAGGAACATACTGCCTCTCAATTCTTGCTCTCATTTTTAAAAGCTTCCCGTTTCTCAAACTTCCCTTTATCTGCGAATAGCCTCCCCCAATCAACTTTCAAAAGTTCCTGTTTAATACTGTGAAAATTGGCCTTACTCCAATTTAGAACTTTAACTTTTTAATCAGTTCTATTCTCTTCCATAACTATTATAAAACTAATGGAATTATGATCATTCCAAAGTGCTGTCCCTGATACCTCAGTCACTTGACTTGCATGATTTCCCAACAGAAGCTGAAGTATTGCTTTGTCTCTAGTGGGTACATCCACATATTGAATAAGAAAGTTTTCTTGTGCACACTTAACAAATTCCTCCCTATCCAAGCTCATAACACGAGTTCCAGTCTATGTTTGGAAAATTAAAATCCCTATAAGATATCAGAGATCACCTTATATAGAGGTATGAGTCTTAGAGAAGTACTGCGTGGAAACACCCTTCAGTCCAACACGTCCATGCCGACCAGATATCCTAAATTAATCTAGTCCCATTTGCCAGCACTTGGCCAAATCCCTGTAAATCCTTCCTATGCATGTATCCATCCAGATGCCTTTTAAATGTTGTAATTGTACCAGCCTCCATCACCTCCTCTGGCAGCTCATTCCATACACGCACCACCCTCTGTGAGAAAAGGTTGCCCATCAGATCCCTTGTAAATCTTTCCCCTCTCACCTTAAACCTCTAGTTTTGGACTCCCCCTATTCTAGGGAAAATACCTTGTCTATTCACCCTATCCATGCCCCTAATGGTTTTATAAACCTCTTTAAGGTCACCCCTCAGCCTTCGATGCTCCAGGGGAAACACCCCAGCCTATTCAGCCTCTCCCTGTAACTCAAACTCTCCAGTCCTGGCGATATCCTTGTAAATCTTTTCTGCGCCCTCTCAAGTTTAACAAAATCCTTCTTTTGCATTCAACTTTGACTGTTAGATTCACCTAAAATACGTTTCAGGAGTGAAAATATCTTCTTCTTCATGCCTCTGACATGTTTTCCAGAGTAAGCCAATCACATGAATTATGAACTCTATTTTGTTTATAACTTGGAGTGTGGGGAACTGTGATAGTGAATGCTGACGCATTCAAATTTTGGGGCGAGCATCTCAATAAACACGCTTCTTTATTAAAAACCATAAAAAAACTTGCTGCTACTTATTCAAGTTGTCCACTCTGTCAGGACTTTAAAAGACACACACCAATTGTTCTCGGAAAGGTTTACTTGTATGGACTGTAGGAAAGGGAATTGGGATTGTGACAGTTCCGTTGTACACCGTTCAAAACAGCTACAAGAGATTATAATTGATGATTTCAAATGTTCAAATGTTTTAGAATCATAGAATCCCTACAGTGTGGAAACAGGCCCTTCGGCCCAACAAGTCCACACCGACCCTTGGAGCATCCCACCCAGACCCATCCCCCTATAACCCACATATCCCTGGACACTATGGGCAATTTAGCATGGCCAATCCACCTAGCCTGCACATCTTTGACCTTGCCTAGACTTTCCACTGCACAATTCTGTGCTACTTTTAATTGGTATGAGCAGTTCATAGCTACATGCTACAGTAAATGTATATGATGTTACATTGTGACTTGTGTGTTGCCAGGAACACAATAGTTAACAACTAACTCAATGACTGACTGTGATGATACTGCAGTCTGCAATACTTCATGTGAAGTGTGTTAACAACCAGCAGTTGTTCTAGTTGTTAAATACTCATGGGCTTGAGTGTTAAGTTCAGCATGCAGTTTGATGTCCTGGGCCAGAAACGGCTATAATGTTCATTGTAAATAACAATTTCAATTGCAGTTACAAGCTAGCCATCAGATTCCACAATCTCACGATACACAAGAACAATGAAAGACATACAATCTGGTGGCATATTGGAGCAAGCCCCTTGAATGATCCAGGCAAGGGACTGTCATCTTGACTAGCCAGATTACCTTCTCAGTTACAGCTTTTGAAAGGCATGGCTTGCACTACTCCTGAATGGGTACTTGACAATGTCTTTAGCCATCTTTTCAGAGGAAGGAAGTTTCACTTGGAATTGTTCCCTTGTTTACATATCCTGGAGAATGTGGAGTGTTAAAACTTTTCCCGGATTTCTTTGGTGCTTGGGTGCTAAGTGTGCTGTCACAATGTAGCATATAAGCTATGGTCTAACAAGCAATTACTTGCATCTGCCATGGTCCAAGTAATGTGCATACTCTTCCTATCGTGGGGACAGACAATGACGCAGGTTAGGAGGTACCAATGCTGGCATCAGGGTTATTTTCATGTTGGTGTTTCAATCAAATTCTGCAAGACTAAAATCCTTCACCAACAATCCTTTAGATGAGCACCTACACTTCAAAACCATTGAACATATCCCATATTGTGCAGCTATCTTTCTCAAAAGGTCACTATCAAAGAGGAGATCCAGATTAGAGTCAGCTGTGCCAGCACATCCTTGTGAAGATTGTGTGATAATGTCTTCAACAATAGCAATCTCCATTAAAAGACAAAGGGTTTAGCCTATGTGCTATTATTCTCATAACTATTCTTTATGGCAGTGAGACTTAAGTCATCTACTAAAGGTACCTCAAGGCACTGGGATCCTCCAAAAATGGTGTCTCTGTAGGATACTCAAAGTCAAGAGGGAAGACAGGTGAAAAAACTTTAGAATCCTCTCCAATGCCAATTCCTCCAGAATTGTAGCCACAACCACGTGCCATCAGTTTTGGTGGTTAGGACGTGGTAAAAACATGCCAAATAATCAACTTCTGAACTTAAGAATATCACCCATTCTTAATCAGAACAGAGAAAATAATTTAAGGACAATCTGAAGGTGTCATTGAAAAGGGGATAAAATTAGATCAGAGCTTGAGAGGAATTTTTTATGAACAACTGCCTTGAGGCAGTGTCACATCCAGCAAGTGGCAGCACAGTAGGAAACTGAGCACAAATTCTTCTGCAGAGAGCCTGTAAGAGCAGAAGCAAGTCTGGCTTGACTCACGTCTTCATTGCTCAAAGACCTGTGCTTCCAGGATTGACCTTCTGAGCCACATGAAAGATTTACAGATCGTGATGCCTGACAGACCTCACCCTCACCATGAGGGATTGGCAATGATGATGATGGTCTGTGCTATTTGCCTTTACTGCTATTTGTGATAGCAAACATCACATTCTAACCACAATTTTGGTAAAGATGCTTCTGTTGAATTTCCTTTTGGATTTATTAAATATTTACAGCTATTGCTTTGGTCTTGCCAAAAATTGTAAATGTGTCCTCTGTGCCCAAAGCGTCTTCTCCATATCTCATTTCAAGCAGTTAAATCCAAATAGGATACCTAAAATATGAAGTTGTTACATGGTTGTCAAATTTAGAATGTGTTATATGTGAAAAATTACTAATGCCATTAAATTAGGTAGTGTATTAAAATACAAATACTTAAAATTTTCATCTTAAATTCTTCCTCTTGTTACCTTAGTACAGGTTTTGATCCTTATATTAAAAATTGTTACTGTGACCAATAAACTGACAAAGAGGAGTTTCAGACAAAGGTATTAAATATTTGTGCACTGGTACACCATGGCATAACTGTAAGGGCTCAAGGCCTGCACACCAGCAATAATTCATCAAACTATCCATATTTCATCTGAAGTTGGCCTGTAATATTTCAGTGCAATTTATAAGGACCATTTTAAAGCATTCACGTGTTCAGATAGCTCCAAGCACCAACCTGAAAAATTGCAGAGATTAAATGAACTATAAAACTGGCTGGGTGCAGATGCTATACGAACACACGCATTGACAGTTCATTAGTGGAGAATGACCTGTCTCTTCAAACTCTATTACATGACCTGAAAAATCTAGAAGTTTGTCTGTCTTAATCATTTTAACACAACCCTCAGGCAGTTTTTTGTCTCCTCATCTGAAGTTTGCCATGTGTGGGAATGCATTCTCCCTTGCCAACAAATGGTGGAGCTGTTGCCTTGGGATCCGAGCAACAGATGTTGCTAATTTGCCAAGTGCTGATGGTAAATGCTAGGGACGAAACATATACAGGCAACATGGCAGGGAGAACATATTGCAATGCAGATCTGTATCTGATTTTTTTTAAACAGGGAATGAGTATGTGATCTGGAGAACATCATTGTTAAATTCTCAGCTGTGCTTGTTTATAGTCCAAAATTATCAGTGGCTTGCTCAGGATCACAGCTGCCTCAATGGCAACCAGTGTTGGAACTCCTATTAAGCAGAAGCACATGGTACAAATTGATTTCGTGCAAAGAATGTTCGTTGTGCTGCTATTTTAGGCTAAATCATCATCATTTATTTTGGAGGGAGGACATTCCACTTCAATTAATGGTGTATCAGTGTTACTCTGGATCAAATCCAAAGCATACTTAGGACAAAAGAATTTATGCCCAGATATGAGATGCATCTTGATTTTATTTAGCACGCCTTTCATTTTGTTTGCTGCAAAGATTATGCAATTTAAAAAAAATCAGGTTTCTCAACTAGACTCCCACCTGCAATACCCAGGCAGTGAGTTCCCATTGGTCTTTTCAGGAAAACTCCTGGCAGAGAAAGTTCCTGGGCACTAAAAAGGCAAAGTCACTTTAGTCCTACTGGGCCACAGGACTGCGCTGTCATTAGAGAGAGATGACTGGTGGTGGTTTAACCTAAGGGTCACCATGTCTCACGCAAGGGGAGACGTTGAGAAGGCGAGTTCTTCATGGTAACCTCAGTTGGTGTAGGAATTGAACCTACGTTGTTGGCATCAGTCTGCATTGTAAACCAGCCAACCAAACTAACTTACCCCCCAGATGCTGAGATATATTTAGAAAAGTAGCCCTAAGCCCTTTGCTGTCTGTTACTGAATTTATTTAGTTTTTCAATCAGAGAAAAATGGTTCCTTTGTAATACGCAAACATTGTAAACATGCTTCTCATTGGTGTGTGTTTAGAATGTATATTTCAAGATTGTGTATGTCAGAGTTAACAGTCAGAAAATTTCAGTTAAGGTCATGGTAGGGATACCTGTGGTCCACACTTCCAGTCTGCATCATGGAGAATTATTTTTCTTGAATGTTACCTCCTGTAAAAGCCAGAAGTAAGCAAAGTTCTACAAGGGTGCAAGGTGTTGAATGGCTTTAATGCTCTGTAATATTAATTTTATATACCTTCAATGGTTTCTATCTCCTGTAAAATAATAGACTGTGTTTAATTTGTAGTGTTTTTGATACTTTTACACTTTACCATGTTAAGTCTAGTTGCAAATAGGGTGAATACTTATCGTTATTTATGATTTTATGATTTTATGATTTAGACTAGTACATTGATATCTGTGCTTGAAGGTAGACCATAAAAAGAGTCTTGATAATAAGCAAAGAAACACATGAAATTCTGCTGATTTTCTGGTGTCTACAGTATTACAGACATACAATCAAGAAGCAGGAAAAGGCTATTCAACCCCTCAAGCCTCGTCTGCCATTTAATAAAATCATAGCTGATCTGATTGAAATCTCAAATTCACTTGTCTACACCAACAACATTTTCAACTACTTGCTTTCAAGGATTTATTCACTTCTGCCTTAAAAATATTCCAAGACTTTGCTTTCACCACCTTTGCAGAAAGACTTCCCAAGACCTGTGACCCTCACGAGTTTTTTTGCCTCAACTCTGACTTAAATGGGCTCCCCTTATTTTAAGACAGTGATCCTTAGTCCGAAATTTTCCCATAACGAGAACATTCGCTCCTCATCCACCCTGTCAAATATCTTATATGTTTCAATCAAGTTGCCTTTACTCTTCTAACGTCCATCTGCTATATGTCTAGCATGCCCAACCTTTCCTCATAAGGCAAACTGCTCCTTCCTGGTATCAATGTTGTTAACCTTCTCTGAAATGCTTTGGCACATTTGTATCCTTCCTTAAATAAGGTGACCAATACTGTGTACAATACTCCAGAAATCGCTCAACGAATTCTGGTGAACTGGTCACAAGTCACATTGGTGTGTGTGTGTGGCACTTCAGAGAAATGCATGCAGACAATGTGATTGGCATAATCATGTAACCTCTGTTGAGGTTGGTTTCTGTTTAGAGGTAGAAACCATTAAGGCCTGCACATGGAACATGGTATTGGTAGTGAACGACTGAAATTGTGTGGATGCTGAAAACTGTAAGAGAGCCAGCTACTCTAAGAGACAGAAATAGATAATGTTGCAGACTTGCTTGCCAAGCTGGTGTGTTTGATTGCAGATATTTCGTCACCCTGCTAGGTAACATCATCAGTGCGCCTCCAGTGAAGCATTGGTGTTCCATCCTGTTTGTCAATTGGTCAAGAGACCAATTCTCACTGGTCTCAATACACATGGACAAAGAAGGACACAGATTTGACTGGGACAACACATCATAATAGCACAAGCCAAACAGATACATGCCAGGGAATTCCTGGAGACCCGGCATTCCAACCAGAATTCAGTCAATAAACACATTGAACTGGACCCGATATGCAAATCGCTGAAGAACAAAAGCGGAAGTAATACCAACCACCCCAGCAAACTGAAGCATATAAATAACAAGTGGGACGGAACACCAACGCTTCACTGGAGGTGCACTGACAATGTTACCCAGCAGCGTGATGAAATGTCTGCAATCAAACACACTGGCTTGGCGAGCAAGTCTACAACCTCATCCACAACCCGAGCTACAAATCTTCTCAAAAACTTTGAACAGAAATGGATAATTTGTTCTGCGGCCTGCAATTCTGTACTACAGGTAGAGTCCATATCGTCATGAATTTTTCAAGTCCCTGTTCATGCTGGGATGAAAGTCGATGTAAGATTCAATAAGAGTTTCTTTCAATTTCAATGGCAAAATTGTGAGACAGCTACAGAAATCAGCATAAAACCTGAACAAATATGAATAGAAAATTTATTAACAATGCTGGGAAGGACTTCCATTAGCCAAATTGAATGCTGGAGCTCACTGAGGAAAAGATGAGCCAGGCAGGAGAAACATTGAAGGCTAGATATACTCACTTTATACACCGTACTAGTGTTATTTATCAATGGTAAGTGTTTAATATCAGAGCTCCATAAAGAGGTATAATATTGGTCAGTATACAATAGCACTTAGATATCCAGCTGAATCTTGTGAAAATGGGCAACTGAAAGGTTGCCTATGAAAGAGATAGGATTGTCTTAGAAATAAGTGATACTGCCAGGAGATCACATCTGCTGAGAGAAAGAAAACCTACTCTCAAAAGCTATTAACATAGAGTCATATAGCACAGAAACAAACCCTTCAGTCCAACTTGCCCATGATGACTAGATATCATATATACCTGGAAATCTAGTCACATTTGGCCCTTGTCCATCTAAACCCTTCCTATTCATAAAACCATCCAGATGCCTTTTAAATGTTGTAATCGTGCCAGCTTCCAGCACTTCCTCTAGCAGCTGATTCCTTACATGCACCACCCGCTGCTTGAAAATGTTACCCCTTAGGTCCCTTTTATATCTTCTCCTCTCGCCTTAAACCTATACTCTCTAGTTTTGGAGTCCCTTACCCCGGGAAAAAGACCTTGTCTATTCATCCTATCCATGCCCCTCATGACTTTTTAAACCTCTATAAGGTCACCCCTCAGCCTTCAACACTCCAGGGAAAATAGCCCTAGCCCATTCAGCTCCTCATTATAGCTCAAACCCTGAAACCCTGGCAACATTCTTGTAAATCTTTTCTGAACCCTTTCTAGTTTCACAACATCCTTCCTATAGCAGGGAGATCAGAATTGCATGCAATACTCCAAAAGTGGCTGAACCAATGTCCGATACAGCTGCAATATGACCTCCCAACTCCTACACTCAATGCACTGACCAATAAAGGCAAGCATACCAAATGCCTTCTTCACTATCCTATCTACCTGCACTCCAAGGTCTCTTGGTCAGCAACACTCCCCAGGACCTTAACATTAGGTGTATAAGTCATGCCTTGATTTGCCTTTCCAAAATACAGCACCTCACATTTATCTAAATTAAACTCCATCTGCCACTCCTCAGCCCATTGGCCCATATGATCAAGATCCCATTGTACTCTGAGGTAACCGTCTTGCTGTCAATTACACCTCAATTTTAGTGTCATCTGCAAACTTATTTACCTTACCTCCTATGTTCATATCCAAATCATTTATATAAATGACAAAAGGCAGTGGACCCAGCACTGATCCTTGTAGCATACTACTGGTCACAGTCCTCCAATCTGAAAAGCAACCCTCCACCACCACCCTCTAGCTTCTATTTTCAAGTCAGTTCTGTATCCAAATAGTTAGTTCTCCCTGTAATCCATGTGATCTAACCCAGCTAACCAGTCTACCATGATGAACAGAAGATAGGATGTTTTGGGTTAGACCCTTCATCAGGACTGGGAAGGGGAAGGGACCTGGGAAATAAATAGAGGAAAGAGGGGTGGGGCTGGGGAAAGATAGGTGGGATGGTGACAGGTGGATACAGGTAGGAGTAGTGGGGATTTGTCGGTGGGAAAGGTAGGGCGATAGGTGGGGAAGAAGATGGACAGGTAGTCTCAAGTCAAAGAAGTGGGGATGTGAAGGACGGTTGGACATGGGATGAGGGCAGGGGTGGGGAGATTTTGAAACTGGTTAATTCTATGTTAAGGCCATCAGACTGTAGGCTCCCGAGGCAGAATATGAGTTGTTGTTCCTTCAGTTTGCATTGACATCTTTGTGGTACTGGAGGAGGCCCAGGATGGACATGTCATCTAGGAAGTGGGAGAGGGAGTTAAAATGGTTAGCGACCAGAAGGTGTTGTTGATTACAACGAATGGAGCACAGGTGCTCCACACATCTGTCACCAGTCATCTCACTGATGTACAGGAGGCCACATAGGGAGCAATGGATTCGGTCGACCAGGTTGGAGGATGTAAAGATGAACCCCTGTCAGATATGGAAGATTTATCTTGGGCCTTAGATGGAAGTGAGAGGGGAGGTGTAGAGGCATGTATAGCACCTCTTGTGGTTACAGAGAAAGGTGCCTGGTGTGGTGGCGTTGGTGGCAAGTGTGGAGTGGACGAGGGAGTCACAGAGTGAGCGGTCCCTACAAAAAGCAGATAGGGGTGGGAGGAGAAAATCTCTTTGGTGGTGGGGTCGGATTGTAGGTGGCTCTGTATCGACTGTGACTCCAGCATCTGTAGTTCTTACTATCTACCATGAGGAACCTTGTCGAACACCTTGCTGAGGTCCATATAGATCACATCCACCACTCTGCCCTCATCACTCCTCTTCGTTACTTCTTCAAAAAACTCCATCAAGTTAGTGATACACAATTTCTGATGCACAAAGACATGTTGACTATCCTTAATCAGTCCTTGCCTTTCCAAATACATATAAATCCTGTCCCTTAGGATTCCCTCCAACAACTTGCCCATCACCAATGTCAGGCTCACCAGATTATATTTCCCTGGATTTTCCATACTACCTTCCTTAAATAGTGGCACAATGTTAGTCAACCTCCAGTCTTCTGGCGCCTTACCTGTGGCTATTGATGATACATGTATCTCAGCAAGGGGCCCAGCAATCTCTTCTCTCACTTCCCACAGAGTTCTAGGGTACACCTCATCAAGTCCTGTGGATTTGTCTCCCTTTATACGTTTTAAAACATTCAGCACCTCCTCCTCTGTGATATGGTCATTTTTCAAGATGTCACTATTTATTTCTCCATGTTCTCTGTCTTCCATATCATTAACCATAGTAAACACATGCAAATTTTTTGTTTAGTATATCCACCATCTCCTGCTGTTCCACACATAGATATGCTTAAGACCAGTCAGTCTTACTTCTGTGGTGGACAAATTATTGGAGAGCATTCTGAGAGATAGTATTTATGATTATTTGGAAAAGCACATTTTGATTAGAAATAGTCAGCATGGCTTCATGAGGGGCAAGTCATGCCTCACAAACCTTATTGAATTCTTTGAGGATGTGACAAAACACATTGATGAAGGCGGAGCAGTGGATGTAGCGTATATAGATTTTAGCAAGGCATTTGGTAAGGTTCCACATTGTAGGCTCATTCAGAAAGTAAGGAGGCATGGGATTCAGGGAAATTTGGCTGACTGGATACAAAACTGGCTGTCCAATAGAAGACAGAGGGTGGTAGTAGATGGAAAGTACTCAGCCTGGAGCTTCGTGACCAGTGGTGTTCTGCAGGGATCTGTCCTGGGACCTCTGTTCTTTGTGATCTTTATCAATGACTTGGATGAGGAAGTGTTAGGGTGGGTTAGCAAGTTTGCCGATGACACAAAGGTTGGTGGAGTTGTGCACAGCATGGAGGGTTGTTGTAGGTTGCAATGAGACATTGACTGGATGCAGAGCTGGGCAAAGAAGTAGCAGATGGAATTCAACTCAGAAAAGTGTGAAGTGATTCATTTTGGAAGGTCGAATTTGAATGCAGAAGATAGGGTTAATGGCAGGTTTCTCGGCAGTGTGGAGGAACAGAGGGATCTTTGAGTCCACATTCATAGATCCCTCAAAGTTGCTACCCAAGTTGATAGGGTTGTAAAGAAGGTGTATGGTATATTGGCTTTCATTGGCAGGGGAATTGATTTTAATAGCTATGAAGTTATGCTGGAGCTCTTTAAAACTCTGGTTAGACCACACTTGGAATATTGCGTTCAGTTCTGGTCACCTCATTATAGGAAAGATGTGGAAGCTTTAGAGAGGGTCCAGAGGAGATTTACCAGGATGCTGCCTGGACTGGAGGGCAGGTCTTATGAGGAAAGATTGAGGGAGTTGAGGCTTTTTTCATTGGAGCGAAGAAGGATGAGAGGTGACTTGATAGAGGTGTACAAGATGATGAGAGACATAGATAGAGTGGATAGTCAGAGACTTTTTCCCAGGGCAGAAATGACCATTACAAGGGGGCATAATTTTAAGGTGATTGGAGGAAGGTATTGGGGAGATGTCAGAGGTAGGTTCTTTACACAGAGAGTGGTGGGCGTGTGGAATGCGCTGCCGGCAGTGGTAGTGGAGTCAGATACTTTAGAGACTTTTAAGTGACTCTTGGATAGGCACATGGAGGATAATAAAATGTAGGGTATGCAGGGTAGATTGATCTTAGTAGGATAATAGGTCGCCACAACATCATGGGCCGAAGGGCCTGTACTATGCTGTACTGTTTGATGTTCTATGTTCTATGTTCTTTGTTCTATCTTTAGGGGGCCCTATTCTGTCCCTAGTTACCCTTCGATCCTTAATGTATTTGCAGAATCCCTTTGGATTCTCCTTAACCCTATTTGTCAAAATTATTTCCTGTCCCCTTTTTGCTTTCCTGATTTCCCTCATATGTATAGACCTACTGCCTTTATACTCTTTTAGGGATTCACTCAATCCCTGCTGTCTATACCTGACATGTGCTTCCTTCTTATTATTGACCAAAACCTCAATTTCTCTAGTCATCCAATATTCCATATACCTACCAGCCTTACCCTTCATCCTAATGGTAACATACTGTCTCATGGACCCTCGGTATCTCATTTTGAATGCTTCTTGTTTCCCAGCCGTCCCTTTACCTGTGAACATCCAACCCCTAATCAACTTTTGAAAGTTCTTCCCTAATACTGTCAAAATTGGCCTTTCTCCAATTTAGAACTTTAATGTTTATATCCGGTCTATCCTTTTCCGTCACTATTTTAAAACTGACAGAACTATGGTCACTGGCTCCAAAGTGCTACCCAGTGACACCTCAGTCATCTACCCTGCCTTATTTCCCAAGAGTAGGTCAAATTTTGCACCTTCACTCATAGGTACATCCACATACTGAATCAGAATTTTTTCTTGTACATGCTTAACAAATTTCTCTCCATCCAAGCCCTTAACACTTTGGCAGTCCCAGTCTATGTTTGGAAAGTTAATATCCCCTACCATAACCACCTTATTATTCTTACAGATAACTGAGATCTCCTTATAAATTTGGTTCTCAATTTCCCGCTGACTATTTGGGGGGTCTATAGTACAATCCCAATAAGATGATCATCCCTTTCTTATTTCGCAGTTCAACCCAAATAACTTCCCTGGACGTATTCCTAGGAATATCCTCCTTAGTACAGCCGTAATGCTATCCTTAATCAAAAACGCTACTCCTCGTCCTCTCTTGTTTCCCCCCCACCCCCACCTTTCTATCCTTCCTATAGCATCTATACCCTGGAACATTAAGCTGCCTGTCCTGTCTATCCCTGAGCCACATCTCTGTAATTGTTATGATATCCCTGTCCCATGTTCCCAACCATGCCCTGTTTTCATCTGCCTTACCTTTTAGGCCTCTTGCATTGAAACAAATGGAGTTTAATTGATCATTCCTACCTCATTCACTGCTTTGTTCCTGCCTGCCCTGACTGAAGAAATTCTGAGGTTTGCATGCACTATTATTTGTAGCTACAAATTACCCAATATATAGTGTGAGCAATATAGTCTTACAATATAATCTCATCAGCCTCAACAGACACATTGCACACACATTATATTTGTAATGGACCAGACTAAACCCTCTCAAAATGTATTAAGAATTTTGCCTAGATCCTAACCTTTTCTTATTGTAAAGGTAAATGTGAGGTGTTGCATTACATATGTAATTTGATTGGTCAAACACCTGGACTTTAAGTGAAACACACTTTAATTTTACACAACGGTTAAAATTCAGACAAAGTAAAAATATAAGAAAAGAATTGGCTTAGCTTTAACTCTGTCGAAGTTCTTAACAAAATAATATATATATTAAGTACCACTAATTAACTGTTCCAATGAAATAACATTCCATAAACACAGCCCTGGCAAAGGCAAATTCAGTAAAATAGATTGTCTCACATGCAATTCTAGCAGCAGGAAAAGAACCCCAGCTTTCAGCTGTAACAGAGAGAGAAAGCTAAATGTAAAAATCATGGTTTTGTGGGAGCTAGATCCCACTCATTCAGGCTGCTTCTATTGTTTCAACATTATAAAGAAAACCCCAAGGCCTCAAGCTGTTTACTTTATTGGCTTTAAGCAGACCGCACAATACCTCTGTCTTAACCTTCCTTCATTAACAAAAGAGCAAAATGCACTTCTTAAAGCCATCTTTAAAACCTACAGATCTTCTAAAGATGTGTGTACAAGTTGTTATTGGTTATTTCAAATTTCTAATCAACAGCATGGATGAGGCTTGGCTTTGTGCTAAAAGACAATCAAAGCCTAACAAGAACAACACTATGGAGAAAATGTAACACATATTTCCAGAAATGACAGCAGAAAAATCAAGATCAGAATATAGAATGTAAATATTATGGAGGGCACCAGGTGGGACAAATGGCCCAGTGGTATTATTGCTGGACTATTAATCCAGAAATTCAGCTTCTAGGGACCTGGATTCTAATCTCACCATGGTAAAATTTGAATTCAATAAAGAATTTCAAATTAAGGGTCAAATGATGACCATGAAACCAGTGTAGATTGTCAGGGAAAAAAAGTACCATCTGGTTCATTAATACCTGTTAGGGAAGAAAATCTGTCATCCTTACTTGATCTAGCCTACATGTGACATCAGACCCACAACGATTTGATTGACTCTTAACTGCCCTCTTGGCAATTAGGGATAATCAATAAATGCTGGCCTAGCCAGAGACACCCGCATCCCATGAATGAACAGAAAAAAGGAATTGTTTTTCAGCATTGGGGAAGCAGTGCATGAAGATAGTGGGCGCTTTGTACACAAGGGTTTTGCTTGAAAGAAACAAAGCTAGACTGTAAAAATGGCTGCTGGATAAATGTCTGATGCTGATTCTGGCAAATCAATCTAAATCATAGAATGTGTTGGCACTGTCTGGTCGAAATAGTTTACGACTTTTAGAATGTCGACTGCAGAATGAGAGTATCAGGTGCTTGTAAAGTTTCAGAAAGACACTGATGCTGCATGAACCAATTTCCCAGATCTGTGAAGTGGCTCATGGTGTTCGTCCAAAATTCAGCCATTGAAGATAACATTGAGGCTACATGGTGCAAAAATATACATCTCAAGAGGACAAATGAAGCTGAGAACCCAGTGCAATGGGAAGAAAGATCTGCAGGTCCAAATAGTAGAACACTAAGCAAAATTGATTCATCTCAATTGAAACAATTCTGATGTCAGTCTGATAACTCTATGTGTCTGGAACTTTTTTTTATTCACTCATGGAGTATGGTCTTTGCTGGCTGGACTAGCATTTATTGTCTATCCCTAGTTGCCCTTGAGAAAGTGGTGGTGAGCTGCCCTTTTGAAGTCCATGTCCTGTAAGTGGACTGCTAATGCTTATAAGGATTTTGACCTAACAATGATGAAGAAATGGTGGTATATTTCCAAGTCAGGGTTATGAGTGGCTTGGAAGGGAATTTGCAAGTGATGGTGTTCCTATATACCTGCTGCCCTGTACTTCTAGATGGAATTGATGTGGCTATGGAAGGTGCTGTCCCAGGAGCCGATGTGAATTTCTGCAGTGCATCTTGAAAATGGCACACATTGCTGCTACTGAGTGTCGGTAGTGGAGGAGTGGGTGTTTGTTTATGTAATGCCAATCAAGCAGGCTACTTGTCTTGAATGGTGTCAATCTTCTTATGTGTTGTTGGAGTTGCACTCATCCAGGCGAGTGGGGAATAATCCATCACACTCCCGTGCTTTCTAGATAGTGTATAGGCTTTGGGAAAGCAGGAGGTGAGTTACTTGCTGCAGTATTCTTAACCTCTTACCTAGCCAATGTATTTACATGACTTGTCCAGTTTAGTTTCTGGTCAATGATAACCCTCAGGATGTTGATAATGGGGGGACTCAGTGATAGTAATGCAACTGAATTTCAAGTAGTGATGGTTAGATTGTCTGTCTACTACTGAAAATGGTCATTTCTTGGCATGAATGTTACTTGCATATTTTTATCACAAGCCATTGTCCAGGTCTTGCTTGAACATTAACTGCTTCAGTATTTGAGGAGTTGTGGATGGTGCTGTATATTGTGTAGTCATCAGCGAATATCACCACTTCTGATCTTATGATGGAGGGAAGGCCATTGATTAAAGCAACTGGAAATGGTTGGGCCCAGGACACAACCCTGAGGAACTCCTGCAGAGATGTCCTGGAACACAGATTTTTGAACTGGAGCAACCACAATTTTCTCTGTGCCACCTAGTTTTTTGCTTGACTCCCATTGACTCCAGGTTTACTCAGGCTCCTTGATGCTACACTCAGTCAGATATGGCTGTGACGTCAAGATTTGCAGTGTTTTGAAGGCTACAAAATGACTAACTGCTGAATGTATCCTAACATGTTACCTGATGTGTCATTCTCAATGAGTTGTAAGGAACTATTTCATTGTGTGTTCAATTTTATAGTAAGTTATATTTTTGTATATTTTAATAACATTACCATCAGCTGACATACCACGTTGAACCTTTAGAATAGAATGAACTTTAATCACTTATCAGACACTCATCAATTAACCAGCTTTGATCTGAAGAAAGTGGGAGGAGTTAAAGGAGAAGTTCATCAAAATCTATTCAGAGCCAATTTCTGCTCTTATTTTTCAGCTTCTAACCAAAGACAGGGTACTCTGAATAACAAGAGAGAGAACACTAGATAAAGCACAGTAAAGAAACATAGGGATCTTGTGGTGCAGTGGTAGTATCCCTACTTCTGATCCATTAAGCCTGGGTTCATCTCCCACCTGCTCCAGAGATGTGTAATAACATCACTGAACAGACTGATTAAAAAAAACGTGTAATGGATGTCAGGTCGATAATATAAGTGAGAAATAAGTTGAATGTAGGAAATTCAAAAGCATGTGAAAATGGGAATAAGAATTATAGAGGGAGAGGATAAGAAGAAATAGGTAGCCAATACGAAAGGAATCTAAATGTCTTCTCTAAGCACATAGAGTCATAGAGTCATACAGCATGGAAACAGACCTTTGGTCCAAACAGTCTATATCGACCATAATCCAAACTAAACTAGTCCCACCTGCTTGCACTTGGCCCATATCTTTCTTATTCATGCACTTATCTAAATGCCTTTTAACTGTTGTAGTTGTACCTGCATCTACCACTTCCTCTGGGAGTAAAGTCCACACATGAACCACTGTCCGTGTAAAATAAATTGCCCCTCATGTCTTTGTTAAATCTTTCTCCTTCCACCTTAAAAATATGCCCCTTTGTCTTGAAATTCCCCACCCTCGGGAAAAGACCTGCCTTCACCTTATCTATACCCATCATCGTTTTATAAACTTCTGTAAAGTCACCCCTCAACCTCCTACTCCGCAGTGAATAAAGTTCCAGCCTATACAGCCTGTCCTTATAGCTCAAACCCTTCATTCCTGGCAACATCCTGACAAGTCTCTTCTGAAACCTCTCCATATTAATAATATCCTTCCTATAACAGGGCAACCAAAACTGGACACAGTATTCCAGAAGAGGCCTCGCCAATGTCTTGTACAACCTCAACATAATGTCCCGACTCCTATACTCAAAGGTCAGAGCAATGAAGGCAAGTATGCTAAGTGCCTTCTTAATCATGGTCTACATGTGATGCAAACTTTAAAGAATTATGTACCTGAACCCCTATATCTTTCTCTTCTTATAACAGTACCCATTGCCCTACTTTTAATTGTATAAGTACTCCTCTTGTTTGTTTTACCAAAATGCAATACCTTGCATTTATCCAAATTAAACTCCTTCTGCCACTCTTTAGCCCATTGACCCAATTGATCAAGATTTCTTTGTAATCTTAGATAACCTTCTTCATTGTTCACTATACCACCAATTTTAGTGTCAACTGCAAACTTACAAACTGTGCTTTCTATATTCTCATCTAAAAAATGGCAAACTTACAAACTATGCCTTCTATATTCTCATCTAAACCATTTTTATAAATGACAAACAAAAGTCGACCCAGCACCCAGACCTGTGCAACACTGATGGTCACAGGCCTCCAGTCCGAAAAACAAACCTCCACTATCACTCTGTCTCATGCCGTTAGGTCAATTTTGTGTCCAATTGGTAAGCTCACCCTGAATCCCATGTGATTGAAGTTTACTAATTAGTCTACTATGCAGGACCTTGTCAAAGGCTTTACTAAAGTCTAAGTAAACAACGTCTACCTCTCTGCCCTCATCAACCTTCTCGGTTATTTCCTCAAAAATCTCAATCAAGTTTGTGAGACATGATTTCCCTTGCACAAAACCATGCTGACTATCCCTAATCATTCCTTTCCTCTCCAAAGTATATAAATTCTATCTTTCAGAAACACATCCACCAACTTACTCACACTGAAGTAATATAAGTAATAAAAGGAAAGAAATGATGGAATGATTGATTGGCAACTAAATTTAATATTTTGCATTTATCTATACTTTAGGAGGAAAACACTGGCAAATTCATAGTGATAAAGGAGCTAGGTAATTTGCTGCAAAGGATAAAAGTAGATGAAAAGGATATAGTGGAAAGGTTGGATTTGCTTAAAAGTTGATTAGCTGTCATAATAAGATGGAAGCATCTGAGGATGCTGAGAAAAGTAAAGGTGGATGTTGGAGAGGCTCTGGCCATAATCTTCCAATCCCCTTTTGCTACTGGGACAAGACCAGAGGATGGAGAATTACAAAGTGATACCCTTGTTCAAAAAGTGTGTTAGTACAAACTCAGCAAACCCAGGCCAGTAAATTTAACTTGATGACAGATAATACAAGATAAATTAACTGTCATGTGGACAACTGCCAACAAGCCAGCACAGATTTGTCAAAGGCATATTGGTTTAACTAACTTTATTGTGTTTTTTTTGATGAAGTAATGGCAATTGTTGATAAGAACATGTGATTGATGTAGTGTTTATGGACTTTCAAAATATTTTTGATACCTGCCAGGAAAAAAATTGAAGCTATTGAATGACAAGGAAAGTAGCAGCACAGATAGGAAGTCAAGGAGTGACAGCATACATGAAGTAGTGGTGGACCGTCATTTTTCAGACTGGAGGAAAGTATACAGTGGTATATCCCATGGGAATGATACTAGGATCATTGCGTTTCTTGACATACATGAATGACTAGGCTTGAGTTGTCAAGGTATAATCTTAAAATGTTGCACATACCACAAAACATGAAAGTTTTGTGAACTGTGAGGAGGATGGTGCCTGTCTTCAAGAGGGCATAAACAGATTGGTTCAATGGGCAGGTGTGGCAGATGAAATTTAATGCAGAAAAGTGAGAATTGATATAATTTGGTAGGAAGAATCAGGACAGGTGTAAATGAAAAGCACAGTACTAAAAGAGGGTATAGGAACAAAGAGATTTGCAGATATATGTTGAAATGGTGGACAAGGTTGAGGAATTAATTCAAAAGGTGTATAGGATCCTGTGCTTTATAAGTAAAGGCATAGAGCCCAAAAGCAAGAAAGTTATGGTGAGTCTAAATTCTCTGGTCAGCGTTAACTGGAATATTGTGTCAATTTTTGTCAACATATTTTAGTAAGCATGTGA
Organism: Rhincodon typus; assembly: GCF_021869965.1. Taxonomy (NCBI): domain Eukaryota; kingdom Metazoa; phylum Chordata; class Chondrichthyes; order Orectolobiformes; family Rhincodontidae; genus Rhincodon; species Rhincodon typus. The sequence goes on along the minus strand of NC_063333.1, from coordinate 106,224,238 downwards.
AGACTTCAGAGACAGTGCAGAAACAATTTAAGAGACTGTTTCCAGATTTGAGAGACATTAATTATAACAATAAATTGGAAAAGCTGGGGTTGTTCTTCTTACAGAAAAGAAAGTTGAAAGGAGATTTGATAAAAGCATTTGAAATTGTGAGATGTTCAGACTCAGTAGTTAGAGAAAAGCTATTGATATTCAGTATTTCCACCACCTCTAGCAGGATGATATAACAAAACACATAGATCCCTACAGTGCAGAAAGAATCCATTTGAACCTCCACTGAGCCTCTGAAGAGCATCTCATCCAGGTCCAGCATCCCCCCTTACTACATTTACAGTAGCTAATCCTCCTAACGTACACATTCCTGGACACTACAGGGCAAATTTAGCATGGCCAATCCACCTAACCTGCACATCTTTGGATTGTGGGAGGAAAATAGAACACCTGGAGGAAACCCATAAAGACACAGGGAAAATGTGCAAATTCCACACAGACAGTCACAGACAGCTGGGATTAAATCCAGGGCCCTAGCACTGTAAGACAGCAGTGCTAACCCCTATGCCACCATGACAGCCCCCATGTTCCCTCCCTACCTTGTTAGTCTTCTGCAGGAATCATTCCCTGCATAACACACTGGTCTACTTTTCTGTCAGTCTTAAACCATTGTCGCCTCCCCATGGCATCTTCCCAGGCAACTGCAGAAGATGTAACACTTGCCTTTTACTACCTCACTGTCCAAAGCACCAAATACAGTTTCCAGGTGAAGCAGTGATTTACGTGTACATCTATCAACCTAGTTTACTGTATTTGCTACTCACAATGCAGTCCCCTTTACATTGGCAAGACCAAACACAGACTGGGTGACTGCTATATGGATCACCAGCGCTCTGTCTGGATTTCAATACATAATTTTAATCTCATGCTAACATTACTGTCCTTGGCCTACTGCAGTGGTCCAGTGAAGTCCAATGCAAACTGGAACAGTGCCTCAGTTTCCATTTGGGCACTAAATAGCATTTAGGGCATAAAATTGAGTTGAACAACTTTAGACCACGAATATTGCCGTCCTTTTCTTCTACACACCCTTCTCTCCGGTGTCCTGTTTGTATTGGTTTGCTCTCAGCAGAGCTGACCTATTTTCTGCTTTTAACACGTACCATTAACACATATTCTACATCTATATCCCTCCTTTATTATCATTAACTTTTGCTCTGGGCACTTTCGCCATCAGTTTCACTTGCTGCTCCTCCCCATTTGTTAGCCACATAGAAACCATTATTTAACGGACACTTTCCATTCCAAAAAAAGAATCATAATGGATTTGAAAAGCTGACTCTAAGTTAGTTAAAACATTGCTTCTGCTCTTGATTGCTTACAATCTGGAATGTTGGACTGTACTTCAAACAACCATCCAAACAAAATTATCTGACTTTGTTGCATTTTAAGCAGCACAAATTTCCTGTAACTTTATCTCTGAGTCTCATAATTAATTTGTTACCATTGTGCAATATGGAATACATCTTACCTTTTGACCTAATCCATTGTCACCCTGGATAGTACCTCAGCTGTAATCTGTGTCTTCTTTAGACTGGTTTAGACTGCCAAGCACTCATTCCTCATTAATCTGAATCCGAACCTCCGAATTCTCAGTGGAGAATTTTCACCTTTTCACCTTTTCCTTTGATTGCAATAATGCAGCTAATGGTTTGTGGTCTGTATCCATCTGAAGTTTGTATCTCATGAGGTAATCTGTTCACAGTCCCATGTAACTAATGAAGCGTCTTTCTTGATAGTTGCATCACATTGCTCTGTTCTTGTCAAAGATCTTGATGCCAAGTACACAGGTTTCTTGCTCCAACTCAGTTGTATCAATCGCTACAAAGTCTGAAAGAAATGATACTGGACAGATGACCGGGCACCAACCTAGGCACCAGAAAAGACAACAGCAATAGCCCTGTTGAACTTACAAGGTCCTCCTCACTAACATATGGGGGCTAGTGCCAAAATTTGGAGAGCTGTCTCACAGAGTAGTCAAGCAACAGCCTGACATAGTCACACTCATGGAATCATACCTTACAATGTCCTAGCCACCACCTTGCTGTCCCTGGATATGTCCTGTCCCACTGGCAGGACATACCCAGCAGAGGTAGCAAAACGGTGGTAATCAGTTAGGAGGGAATTCCATGGGAGTCAACATTGAGTCCTGACTCCATGAAATCTCATGACTTCAGACAAAGAAAGCTCCTGCTGATGATCATGTCCTGTCCTCCCTCAGCCGATGAATCCTCCATGTTGGAGGAAGCAATGAGAGTGGCAAGGCCTCAAAATGCACTCTGGGTGGGAGATTTCAAAGTCCACCATCAAGAGTGGCTTGGCAGCAGTACGAATGATCAAGCTGGTCCGGTCCTAAAAGACGTGGCTGCTAGATTCGATCTGCAACAGGTGGTGAGGGAACCAATGAGAGGGATAAACACACCTGACCTCATCCTTACTAATTTGCCAGCTGCAGATGCATCTGTCTATGGCAGTATCAGAAAGAACGACACCACACAGTCATTGTGGAGATGATGTCCTACTTTCATATTGAAAACAACCTTCATTGTGTTCTGTGGCACTATCACCATACTAAGTGGGACAGACTTTGAACAGATCTAACAACTCAAGATTGGACATCCATGAGGCATTGTGGGCCATCAACAGCAGCAGCAGAATTGTACTCCTGCACAATCTGCAACCTTATCACCTGACATAGCCCTACTCGACCAGTACCATCAAGTCAGGGGATCAACTTTGGTTTAGTGGAGAGTGCAGGATGACGTGCCAGAAGAAGCAGTAGGCATGCCTAAAAACGAGGTGTCAACTTGATGAAGCTACCAAACAGGACTACTTGCATGCTAAACATAGGTAGCAAGTGATAGAGAGAGCTAAATGATCACACAACCAAACGATCAGATCTAAGCTGTGCAGTCTTGTCACATGCAGTCAAGAATAGTGATGGATAATTAAACAACTCACTGCAAAGAAAGCTCCATGAATATCCCCATCCTCAATGATGGAAGAGCTTAGCACATCAATACAAGAGATAAGTCTGAAGCATTCACAGCAATCTTCAGCTAGAAGTACCTAGTGGATGATCATCTCGGGGTGGCACAGTAGCTCTGTGTTAGCACTGTCAGCACTGCTGCCTCACTGCAGCAGAGACCCGGTTTGATTCCAGTCTCGGCAACTGTCTATGTGGAGTTTGCACATTCTCCCAGTGTACGTGCGTTTCCTCCGGGTGCTCCGGTTTCCTCCCACAGTCCAAAGATGTGCAGGGCTAGATGGATTAGCCATGGGAATTGTGGGTTTAAAGGAACAACTAGGTGGGATGCACTTCAGAGGGTCAGTGTGGACTCGATGGGCTGAATGGCCTGCTTCCATACCGTAGGGATTCCATGATACTCGATTTACTCCAGTGGTTCCCAACATTACATATACCTGTCTTCAGCCACTTCAGTTCACTCCACAAGATATCAAGGAATGGTTGGAGACACTGAATGTTGCAAAGGCTATGGGCCCTGACAGCATTTTGGCAATAGTAGAACTGTAGAGTCAGAGTCATAGAGTAGTACAGCATGGAAACAGACTTTCAGTCCAACTCATCCATGCCGACCAGATATCCTAAATTAATCTAGTCCCATTTGCCAGCATTTGGCCCTTACTATTCATTTACCCATCGAGATGCCTTTTAAATGTAATTGTACCAACCTCCACTACTTCCTCTGGCAGCTCATTCCATACATGCACCACCTCTGCATAAAAATGTTACCCCAATGGTCCCCTTTAACTCTTTCCCCCCTCACTTTAAACGTATGCCCTCTAGTTTTGGCCTCCCCCACCCCAGGAAAAGATCTTGTCTATTCACCTTATCCATGCCTCTTGTGATTTTATAAAGGTCAACCCTCAACCTCAGACATTCCAGGGAAAATAGCCCCAGCCCATTCAGCTCTTCCTATGGCTCAAATCCTCCAACCCTGGCAACATCCTTGTAAATCTTTTCTGAATCCTTTCTGTGTTGTGAACTTCCTATAGTAGGGTGACCAGAATTGCACATAATATTCCAGTAGTGGCTAAACCAATAACCTGTATAGCCGCAACATGACCTCTCAATTCCTATACTCAATGCACTTACCAGTAAAGACAAGCATACCAAATGCCTTCTTCACTATTCTGTCTACCTGGGACTCCACTTTGAAGGAACTATGAACCTGCACTCCAAGGTCTCTTTGTTCAGCAACACTCTCCAGGACCTTTCCATCAATTATATAATACCTGCCCTGATTTGCCTTTCCAAAATGCAGCACCTCACATTTATCTAAATTAAACTCCATCTGCCACTCCTCAGCCCACTGGCCCATCTGATCAAGATCCTATTGTGCTCTGAGTTAAACTTCTTTGCTGTCCACTAAACCTCCAATATTGACGTCATCTGCAAACTTACTAACCATACCTCCTATGTTCAGATCCAAATCATTAATATAAATGATGAAAAGCATTGGAACCAGCATCAATTGTTGTGGCACACCACTGATCACAGGCCTCTAATCTGATAGTCAACCCTCTACCAGCACCCTCTGTCTTCTACATTTGAGCCAGTTCTGTATCCAAATGGCTACTTCTCCCTGTATTCCATGTGATCTAACCTTGCTAATCAGCCTACCATGAGGAACCAATTCAAACACCTTACTGAAGTCCATACCGATCACGTTCACTGTTCTGGCCTCATCAATCCTTTTTGTTACTTCCTCAAAAAACTCAAATTAGTGAGACATGATTTCCCACGCCCAAAGCCATGTTGACTATCCCTAATCAGCCCTTGCCTTTCCAAATACATGTAAATCCTGTCCCTCCAACAACTTGCCCACTACTGATGTCAGGCTCACCGGTCCAAACCTCCCTGCCTTTTTCTTACCACGTTTCTTGAATAGGGGCACCATGTTAGCCAACTTCCAATCCATCTCAGCAACGACTATCTCAGCAAGGGGCCAACCAATCACTTCTCTAGCTTCCCACAAAGTCCTAGGGTATACCTGATCAGGTCCCAGGGATTTATCCATCTTTATGCATTTTAAGACATCCAGCATCTCTTCCTCGATAATATGGACATTTTCCAAGATTTCGCTACTGATTTCCCTACATTTTCTATTTTCCATATCCTTCTTCACAGTGAACACTGATCCAAAAACTGATTTAGTATCTTTCCCATCTCTTGTGGTTCCACACACAGGCAGCCTTACTGACCTTTAAGGGGCCCTATTCTCTCCATTTACCAAAGCTATCTTATGTCCCCTTTATGCCCTCCTGATTTCCCTCTTTAGTGTACTCCTACTGCTTTTATACTCTTCTAGGGATTCACTGGATTCCGAGCAAAGTTCATACTCATGAGGATGGCCTCAACCGGGATCACACACACACACACACACATACATACAAACACACACACACACACACACAAACTCTTTCCCACACACACACGCAAACTCTTTCTCTTGCTCTCTCTCCCACATACACACACACACACGTTCTCTTCTCCCATACACACACACACACACACACACACACACACACGTAAATCTATGGAGTGAATGTGTATTTGCAGACACATTCTATTTTGTTCAAAAAGCTCACAATTTATTAACAGTCAGTCAATGTGGCATTTCATAATAAGACCAATCTGACGCCAAACCACACACAAACAGATTCAATCCAAGGCCTCACACCTAACATACATTATCTGATCTGAAATGCCACCTTTCCTTTACACTGATAAAACCTTTATTTCTCTCAGGACAGTGACTTAAAAGGAATTCGGGCATTTACGTATACCTATTAATCAACGAAAACCTTCCAAGTGATTAAAGATTAATGGCATCTTAGGTTTGTTTAATATATCCTCATCAATGGTATGACCCTTTGATCTTTTACTGATAAATTCTGTGTCTGATACCATTTCTGTCACTAACACCTGTAGAAACAGCAGCGCTCAAAAAGCTTGTGTTTTCAAATAAACCTGTTGGACTATAACCTGGTGTCATGTGATTTCCATCCCTATCCAACACTGGCATCTCCGCATCATTCCTACTGGAAATATTAAACAACTGGCTGCCCTGAATCACTCCTCTGTCACCTCCAACCTCTATTTCCTATCACCCAGCACCTTTCCTGCAAGTGCAAGTGATGCAGCAACTGCCTTTTCATAACTCCCTTTCTATTGCTCCAGACTTCAAACACCCTTCTGAGGAACGGAGCAACTTACTTTTAATTCTTCCAACTTAATTTGCTGCATATGCTGCTCACAATGCATTCTTCCTACAATGGGGACAACAAATGCAAACCAAACATTAATTTTTAAGAACATAGAACATAGAACAGTACAGCACAGTACAGGCCCTTCGGCCCACGAGGTTGTGGCGACCTATTATCCTACTCAAAGATCAAACTACCCTGCATAACCTACATTTTACTATCATCCATGTGCCTCTCCAAGAGTCGCTTAAATGTTCCTAATGTATCTGACTCCACTACCACCGCCGGCAGCGCATTCCACGCACCCGCCACTCTCTGTGTAAAGAACCTATCTCTGACATCTCCCCTATATCATCTTCCTTAAAATTATGCCCCCTCATAATAGTGATTTCTGGCCTGGGAAAAAGTCTCTGGCTGTCCACTCTATCTATGTCTCTCATCATCTTGTACACCTCTATTAAGTCACCTCTCATCCTTCTTCGCTCCAATGAGAAAAGTCCTAGCTTCCTCAACCTTTCCTCGTAAGACCTGCCCTCCAGTCCAGGCAGCATCCTGGTAAATCTCCTCTGCACTCGCTTCCACATCCTTCCGAAAATGAGGCAACCAAAATTGAACACAATATTCCAAATGTGGTCTACAGAGTTTTATAGAGCTGCAGCATAACCTCATAGCTCTTAAACTCAATTACCCTGCCAATGAAAGCCAACACACCATACACCTTCTTAACAACCCTATCAACTTGGGTAGCAACTTTGAGGGATCTATGGATGTGGACCCAAAGATCCATCTGTTCCTCCACACTGCCGAGAATCCTGCCATTAACCCTGTATTCTGCATTCAAATTTGACCTTCCAAAATGAATCACTTCACATTTTTCCGGGTTGAATTCCATCTGCCAATTGTTTGCCCAGCTCTGCATCCTGTCAATGTTCCATTGCAATCTACAACAACCCTCCACACTATTCACAGCTCCACCAAACTTTGTGTCATCGGCAAACTTACTAACCTACCCTTCCACTTCTCATCCAAGTCACTTATAAAGATCACAAAGAGCAGAGATCCCAGAACAGATCCCTGTGGAACACCACTGGTCACCCAGCTCCAGATTGAATACTTTCCATCTACTACCACCCTCTGTCTTCTATTGGACAGCCAATTCTGTAACCAGACAGCCAAATTTCCCTTAATCCCATGCCTCCTTACTTTCTGAATGAACCTACCATGGGGAGCCTTATCAAATGCCTTGCTAAAATCCATATACAGCACATCCATTGCTCGACCTTCATCAATGTGTTTTGTCACATCCTCAAAGAATTCAATAAGGCTTGTGAGGCATGACCTGCTCCACAAAGCCATGCTGACTATTTCTAATCAAAATGTGCTTTTCCAAATAATCATAAATACTATCTCTCAGAATCTTCACCAATAATTTGCCCAACACAGAAGTAAGACTGACTGGTCTGTAATTCCCAGGATTATCTCTATTCCATTTCTTGAACAAGGGAATAACATTTGCCACCTTCCAATCATCTGGTACTAATCAAGTGGACAGTGAAGATGGAAAGATCATTGCCAAAGGTGCAGCAATCTCTTCCCTCGCTTCCCGTAGAAATCTTGGGTATATCCCGTTTGGCCCAAGGGACTTATCTATCCTCATGTTTTTCAAGATTTCTAGCACATCGTCCTTCCTAAGATCACAATGTTCGAGCATATCAGCCTCTTTCATGCTGGCCTCACAAATGTCAAGGTCCCTCTCACTGGTGAATACTAAAGCAAAGTATTCATTAAGGACCTCCCCTACCTCCTCCAACTCTGTGCACAAGTTCCCTCCACTATCCTAAAAGGTCCTACCCTCACTCTGGCCATCCCCTTGTTCCTCACATAAGTATAGAACACCTTGGAGTTTTCCTTAATTCTACCTGCCAAGGCTTTTTCATACCCCCTTCTCGCTCTCCTAAATCCATTCTTCAGTTCCTTCCTGGCTACCTTGTAGACCTCTAGAACCCTGTCCGATCCTTGCTTCCTCAACCTTAAGTAAGCTTCCTTCTTCCTGTTGACTAGATGTTCCACATGTCTTGTCATCCAAGGTTCCTTCACCTTACCATCTCTTCCTTGCCTTATTGGGACAAACCTGTCCAGTACTCGTAGCAAGTGCTCCCTAAACAACCTCCACATTTCTGTCGTGCATTTCCCTGAGAACATCTATTCCCAATTTATGCTCCGCAGTTCTTGCCTAATAGCATGATAATTCCCCCTCCCCCAATTAAATACTTTCCCATACCGTTTGCTCCTATCTCTCTCCATGACTATAGTAAAGGTCAGAGAGTTGTAATCACTATCACCGAAATGCTATCCCACTGAGAGATCTGACACCTGGCCTGGTTCGTTGCCAAGCACCAAATCCCATATGGCCTTCCCTCTAGTCGGCCTATCTACATACTGAGTCAGAAATCCTTCCTGGACACACCTGACAAAATCTGTTCCATCCAAACTATTTGCACTTAAGAGGTTCCAGTCTATATTAGGGCAGTTGAAGTCACCAATGACAACAACCCTATTACTTCTGTACCTTTCCAAAATCTGCCTCCCAGTCTGCTCCTCAGTGTCTCTGTTGCTACTGGGGGGTCTATAGAAAACTCCTAATAAGGTGACTGCTCCTTTCCTGTTTTTGACTTCCACCCATACTGACTCAGTGGACAAACCCTCCTCAATGACCTCCCTTTTTGCAGCTGTGATACCATCCCTGACTAGTAATGCCACTCACCCACCTCTTTTACCTCCCTCCCTATTTCTTTTGAAACATCTAAACCCCGGAACATCCAACAACCATTCCTGTCCCTGTGCTATCCAATCTCCATAATGGCCACAGCATCATAGCTCCAAGTACTGATCCATGCTCTAAGTTCATCACCCTTATTGCAGACACCTCTTGTGTTAAAATGGACATACTTCAACCCGTTGCACTGACTGAAACTTTGCCCTATCAACTGTCTATCGTTCCTCACAGACTCTCTGCATACTGTATCTCTATACACCAGCTACCCCATCCTCTGATCCGTAGCTCCAGTTCCCATCCCCCTGCCAAACTAGTTAAAACCCTCCTGAAGAGTTCCAGCAAGCCTCCTGCCCAGGATATTGGTGCCCCTCCAGTTCAGTTGCAACCCGTCCTTCTTGTACAGGAACCACCTTCCCTAGAAGGAATCCCAATGATCCACATATCTGAAGCCCTCCCTCCTACACCAGCTCTGTAGCCACGTGTTCAGCTGCACTTGCTCCCTATTCCTAGCCTCACTAGCCCATGGCACCAGTAGTAATCCTGAGATTACTACTCTGCTTGTCCTGCCTTTCAGCTTCCAACCTAACTCCCTGCATTCACTTTTCAGGTCCTCATCCCTTTTCCTAGCTATGTCATTGGTACCGATGTGTACTATGACTTCTGGCTGCTCACCCTAATTTCCCTATAAAAAACTTGCCTTGTGAGACAGTGGCCTCTAATTCAGCAGTGGGAGTGGTAAGAGCGCGAGCCTTACCTTCCTGGCTGCCCCCTGGCTCGCGCTGTCACTACTCCCGCTGCTGAATTAGATGTGAGCAATTTTTGTATTTTAATTCTTCCTACCCTTCACCCTATCATAGATTTTGTTTTCCTTTCTTCTTGACCAATTTCCACTGTCTCTCCTATTATTTAAAAGCTACTCACCTCCAACATTTTCCAGTTCTGATGCTCCATTGATCTGAATTCTATTCTTTCTCTTCTGATGCTGTCTAACCTACTAAGAATTTCCAGCAGTTATTAGGTTTTGGATTTCCACATCTCCAGTGTTTTGCTTTTGTTTTACCCATTGGGTGGATCACCCAACTTCGTTTCTTAGTCAAAACCTTCATGATGATTCTGGAATTTTTAACTGGTATTTGAAAGCTTTTCCGCTGCAATCATTTCCTCTGGGCATCTTTGTTAATTCATCTTGAAATTTACACGTAAAGCAAGCTTCTTTAACCATTTCTTAATACATGTTATTGAAACCTAGGATACCAGACAATAATCTTTCTTATGATCAGTGACCAAAACTCCTGGTGGGAATTAGCCATCCTTATACACCCTATCTTTGCCTTATATCGAAAGTGTTATTTTTGTTTAAGACTTACAATATCAGTGCATCTTCCTGTCCATTATTTATTCAGAAACTGTATTGATGTACTTGTGGTATGATTACACTCAGATCAATATGAAGAGCAAAATCCAACATTTGTAAGAATACTAAACAATCTGCCCTGCTGATTTTCCTTAATATTGAAATAAATACAATGAAAAATTAGACAGATGCATAACTAATAGCCAATCCACTTCTACCTGCTTTAAAATATGTCAAAATTGAATTTTGCCCCCATTATGTTTTTTCATGTTAACTGGACAGGATTATTTGTCTTTAGCCCCCTCTTAATTCTGCACATATCCACAACTCTGCCAGACTTGTTATCCTGAGCACATTACTGATCACAATCATATATGAAGATGTATTCAATGTGTCAGCATCTAACTTTGTAACCTACAAAGAGACAAATCTGACAATCCCACGGTAGTTTATTCAATCAAAAAATTTAAAGGATGATTATTGTGTATGAGTGAAGACTGCAATACTTTATGGCAGCTGTCATTTTGTTTTTTTCATAAAGATCTATTAGTGCCAACATTGTTAGTACTATTTAATATAGGGCCGACAATGTAATGATTCATTATTTAGTAAATTTTACCCTTTCTTTTCCATTTCCTTTCTGATATTTGCACTCCAGCCACAAAAGCGGACGTGTAGGTCATAATAGATCGAATCACTCAGTAGCCGCTACATACAGTATAAATGGAAAATGAAGCCATGCTAATGCTAAATTATAACAGGTCATACTACAATGGTGGCTGTCAAAGTTACACTTACATTAATGACAAAGAGAGAAAAATGTGCTGCAATTGATCTTAGCAGTCTTAAGATCAGTAAATTCGCTATCACCAGATGTTGAATTATAAATACAAAATCCACTTGGGTTTATATTATAGAAAGGCTGTCTGAGTCTTAATTATGATAACCCCAGGAAATAATATCCTGAGAATAAACACAACACATGCTCAGACCTAGATAACAAAGCAAAAACTTGCATTTAGAGAGCAAGGTAAGGTAGTGAAATGTTCCAAGGGACTTTGTAGGTTATCAAATACCATGCCACATAAGTAGAAATTAGGGCTGGTGACCAAAAGCTTGGCCACTACAGTAGGTTTTAACAACTTTATTTACATCTATCTGAAGGAAGAGTCTGATTGTTTTAAAATTGAAGAACTTTTTGACATCAGAAATATGATTCCATCTGTTTTACCTGCCAGCTCAGTTCTAATTCCATGTTCAGTGCATCTTGCAGTCCTTCTGGCATCCATTTTGCATATTTCCTTAGTGTTACCTCACATGAGCTTCTCTAATGTATATAAAAATGTATTACTTTGTCATGAGGTGATGGCCTGCTGGTATTCTCACTGGACTATTAATCCAGAGACCCAGGGAATATTCTGGGAATCTGGGTTCAAATCCTGTCATGGCAGATGGTGAAATTTGAATTCAATAAAAGTCTGGAAATAAGAGTCTAATGACTACCATGAATCCATTGTGGATTGTCAGAAAAACCCATCTGGTTCACTAATGTCCTTTAGGGAAGGAAACCGCTGGCCCACATGCAATGTGGTTGACTCTTAACTGCCGTATGGGGCAATTAGCGATGGGCAATAAATGCTGCATAGCCAGTGATGCCCACATCCCATGAATTAAAAAACATATAAACAACTGAAAGTACACCTTCTTGACAATTGCTGTAGTTTTCACAACATGGAAAACTACTGCATCTCTGAATGTATAATGACTTGGTGATGCATATGATCATATTGCTGGAGGTGAAACTGTGAGGATTGGTTTGACAGTGGAATTGCGTGACATAAAGGCTGTGCATGAAAAACATGATCTTATATCATACAGCACTTTACAGTGATCTGGACTCAGTATTAAGTTTGACAATTTCAGAACAATAACTCTGCCTTCGAGTTTGAAATTTTTATTTCATTGTCTGCATCTTGTTTTCCCATTTTTGCTGCATAAAGCTAACCTTTGGTCTACTCTTAGCAGCTACCTGCCAACCAATGCTTTGTCACTTGTCTACAATCATTGCCATTCTTCTTGCCTTTTGCTCTTTGACTTCAGTCTCCAGTCTCTCTCTGACATTATTATTTCTTTCACTTTTCCCCTTGTTTTTACTCAACGTAAAACCCATCATATCTCCACATCTCTTCAATTCTAAAGAATAATCATGTTGGACTTGAAACATTATCCCTGTTTGTCTCTTCACAGATACTGCTGGGTCTTCTTCAGTGCTCTCTTTTACTTTGTCATCTTGAATTTGATGTCTACAACGATTGTATTTCAGTAAACCAGAGTTATCGCTGAAATTCTACACTTCCATTTTGTGGAACCACACCTTAATGAGGCATGCCCATACTCTAAATATGAGTATTGCAAAGTGGCAAGATATACTGATTGTGTTCTTTGTGAAAAAAATCTGTTATTCATTATTTAATAAACTTGAACCAATCTATTCACATGCTGAATTACACATTATGATTGTCTCTCTCGTATTCAATAAGCTCCAGATTGACTTGTCCAACAATAGCAGCAGTGACAACAGCAACAACCTATATATCTGTAGTGTTTTTAATGCAGAACAAAAAGGATTTCAAGGTGTTTCATAGAATCAAAAGGAGAAAAATGGGCACTGAGCCACAGATGCAGATATTAGAAAGGGTGATCAAATGTTTGATCAAATAGGAGGAGCTCAAGAGGATCAAAGAAGCAGAAAGACAAGTTAAAGGTGTGGAGAGGCCCAAGAAAGGATGAATAAGGTCAAGATAGCCAAAGGCACAATTACTAATGATGGGATAAAAAAAGGAAGATATGCACATGAAGCCAAAATTAAGCATTATAGGGGATCAGGTTGTAAAGAGGATGAGGATTATAAGTAAATGGAACTTGACTCAGTATAGGACAAAAGTAGCCGGGTTTCGGACAGTGGAAAATGTTCAGTTTGCCAGGGAAGCGATGCCAGTTGCTAAGCCTGCTGATTACAAAGATGTAAATGAGGACTTAGATGTAGTATGCTCACTTTCTGAGGGATATATCCAAAGAGGTTGGTGAGGTATATATCTATTCATACAAGGTCTAAATAATAATCAATATAATTCCAACAATTATACTGTGTATTCTATATTAATGAGTTACAACACTATTCGTACATCAAAACAGCTTGTATCATAATTGAGTTGGTGCAGCAGTGGTGGGCCTCCTACATCATTAAGAATACACGTGTGTGTATAATACCACACAACATCTGCAGGATATCAAAGTACTCATAAATGGAGCAATATGTTTATTATTCCACACTGACTGTGCACAGTAACATCTCACTATGAAGACCTTAAAGTGCTTACAGATGTTTAAACTAAGTTAAGATGCATTAAAGTGAAAATAAAATTCAGTTGAAACCATGAACCTTTCTGGTGTATTGACTGATCAGCTTGTTGTGCTCCCTTTGAAAGTCTCAGTGAGTCAAATTTGAGGCTTTGGATATTGCAACACCCGAAGAATTGATTGAATCAAAAGAACTGGTTAATGAAACAGCCATCAATTGAGTACTGCATAAAGCTATTATTTCAAACAGTTACAATATTCATAGAATTTTATAGTAGAATCATAGAATTTTATACAAAAAAAAGAACCCTTTCAAACTATTTGTGTCTGTGTTACCTCTCTGAGAGAGCTTTGCACTTAGTCCCATTGTCTTGGTTTTCCCCCGTTCCCTCTTAACTTTTCTGTTTTTCAAATATTGCGAAGGAGATAGTGTGATAATCTTTCAACCATAAGCAGTAATGGTAAGGAAAAATATGAAAATTTACATTAATATTTGGGGAATCTGCAACTGTTTTAATAAGAGCTTGAAAGGGACTTTTAAGAGTCTGATCACTTGCAAATAAGTGAATTTTACTTTCTTTGGATAAAAGAAACTAACGGTCCATGTGACCTGGCAATCCTTGACCCACAGGCAGTACCAACAAGAGAAAAGTTAAAAACACAAAGGCCATTTGGTAGATAGATAAAGACAAAAGGGTAAAGATGGAGAGAGAGGCAGTCTGAAAACCAAGTTAAAGAGCTTGCTAGATAACAAGGTATAGAGCTGGATGAACACAGCAGGCCAAGCAACATCAGAGGAGCAGGAAGGCTGATGTTTCAGGCCTAGACCCTTCTTAAAGGGTCAAATTATCAAATAACAGTGAGTTAGAATACAGAAAGGAGATAGAGGGCTTGGTGACATGGTGCAATGATAACAACCTCTCTCTCAATGTCAGCAAAACTAAAGAAGTGATAATTGACTCCAGAAAGAAAGGAGGAGAACACGTCCCCATCTACATCAACGGAGCAGGGATTGAGAGGGTTGAGACTGTCAAGTTCCTAGGAGTGACGATTACCGACAACCTGTCCTGGACTTACCATGTAGATGCGATGGTCAAGAAGGCACAACAAAGCCTCTTCTTCCTAAGGAGGCTCAGAAAATTCAAAATGTCCATAAGGACCTTTACCAACTTTTACAGACGCACCACTGAAAGCATACTGTCTGGGTGGATAACCACCTGATATGGCAACTGCTCTGCCCAGGACTGTAAGAAACTACAGAAGGTTGTGTGCACAGCCAGATCATCACAGAAGCTAATCTCCCATCCATGGACTCCATTTATACATCTCACTGCTGCAGAAAGGCTACCAACATCATTAAAGACCCATCCCACCATGGTAATGCTCTCCTACAAAGTCTTCCGTCAGGCAGAAGATACAGAAATTTAAACACATGCACCAGCAGATTCAACAGCAGCTTATTCTCTGCTGTTATTGGACTGATGAATGGACTCTCTAACTTCAAATAATGCTGATCTTGTTAATGTTGATCTTGCCTCACATATGTCCTGTGTGGTATAACCTGTATGCCTTACTCTGTCCAAATTGTTTTCACCCTATGATCTGTCCCTGTTTGCTCTGATCTGCCTGTACTGCTTACAAAGAAAACTTCTCATTTTTCTTAGATACACATGACAATAAATCAAATCAAATCAAATCAAATCAAATCAAGGAGATTACACAGATGTTACCTTATTTACATAGAAATTGCTGCCTGAGGAGAATTGGTTCCGTTCTTGAAGGAATCGTACTGGAATTCTGCACAAGAAAGGATGGAATGGCTGAAATTGGTGCCACACAGGTGAACAGTACTACCGAAATGATCGACCTTTGTCGTATCTTTTGTTCCCTGATTAACTTATAGCGCATACCTATTTAAATTTCTTTTATTTATTCAAAGGTTGTTGGCATTACTGGTATGGTCAGCTTTTATTTTCCATTTCTAATTGCCCTTGAGAAGATGGTGAGGAAGTGCCTTTCTGAATCACTGTAGTCCATATTGTGTAGGTACACTCACGGTGCTATTAGGAAGGAAGTTTCAGAATTTTTATCCAGCAACAGGGACGGGATAGTAATATGGTTCTGTGACAGGATGGCATGTGGCTTGAAGGGGATTTTTCCGGTGGTGGTATTCTTATTGACTGCTGCAGTCATCCTTCGAGATACTAGATGCGATAAATTTGGAAGGTTGTGTCAAAGGAATTTTGGTGGTACACTAGGTTGCCACTCTAGGTCACTGGTGGAAAAAGTATATTTTGAAGGTGGTGAATGGGGAATCAGTTAAGCAGCTACTTTGCCCTGGATGTTGCTTGAGTTTTTTGAGTATTGCTGGAATTACACTCAGCCAGTCAAATGGAGAGTATTCTATCACACTTTGGACTTGTACCCTGTAGATTGTGGACAGCCAGTGAGAGGTGAGTAACTTGCTACAGAACTCCTAGCCAATGACTGGTTCATGTAGTCATAGTATTTATACAATACAGTTCTCAGGTTCTTATAATTGCTAATGCCCAGGAAGCTGATAACGGGGCATTCACCAACAATAATTCCATTGAACATCAATGGACGATGGCTAGATTCTCTCTTTTTGGAGATAGTCATTACCCGGCACTTGGGTGGTATGAATGTTACTTGCCACTTGTTACTTAACAAGCCTGGATGCTGTCCAGGTCTCACTGCGTATGGACATGGATGCTTCACTATCTGAGGAATCTCCAATTATGCTGAATATTTTGCAATCATGAGTGAACATCTCCACTTCTGAACTTATCACCAATTGGAAGGTCATAGAAGAAACATTTGAAGATTGTTGGGTATGAACACTGCACTGAGGAACTCCTGCAGTGATGTACAGCGACTAGGATAATTGAGCTCCACAAACAGCAAATATCTTCCTTTGTGCTAGGCAGCCTGACATCCAGCAGAGAGTTATCCCCTTATTCCTATAACTCCAGTTTTGCTAAGGTTTCTTGATTCTATTCTTAGTCAAATATTATCTTGATGTCAAGGACAGTCACCCTCATTTTCTAGTTTTGGGGATCAACTTTTTTGTTCATGTTTGTACCAAGGCTAAAATGAGGCCCGAAGCTGCGTGGTCCTTGCAGAACTCAAACTAATTGTTAGCAAGCATCATTTGCCTACTAATTTAGTTTCAAATTACTTTGATTCGCATTCATGTTGAAGTAAAAGTCATAAAATGAAATCTGGCTTGGTAATTTCTCCATTTGCAGGTTTTTCAGTAAATTTACTTCATTTCATTTATAGGAAACCATGGGATAGTACCAGCAGAAACAAGTCATTTAATGTAAGAAATCTCTGCTGGTGTTTATGCTCCTCACAATTTTCTTCACATGCCATCTGACCTGGTTCAGCTTTTCATCATATCTTTCTATTGCCCTTTCCCTCCTGCACTTACTGGTTTCCGTCTGAAAGCATCTAAGATACCTGTCTCATGACTTCCTGTGGGTTGCCACTAGTAACATTTATTTATGCAAATGATATAAATACAAAATGGCAGGCAGCCCAATATATGTTCGGTTGTAGCATTTAGAATGTCATGAGTGTCCTTATATGTACAAACAAGTTGCTGTTTTATCTATGGAGAAAGAAATGTTTTATTTGATAATCTATTGGAATGCTCATTGACCTGAATCTTGATGCAGCAGCAAATGTCTGAACCATGGAATTGGAAGTGAGTGGGACATCTGCTTGGATGAGGAATGGATGGCCATGCACAATAAAGCAGCAGTGAATCTTGTAGAGTATTACACAAAACCATAGGCCCTTTTCAACGTGGCATTGGACAGCTTTCTTATGCGACTGTGTAGAAATTCAAAGTGGCAGTTATTTTTAAGTCAAGTGGCAATGGATTGTGTCCCATTCGATAGGAGACCCAGGCTTTCCAGCAGGAACTGTTATAGATCAGTGACTGATTCATGGGACTTTCCTAATGATATTTAAAATTGCTTCTCTGACATTTTCAAGCAGTTACTCTGCTTTAGGCACATTCAGTAACACACTATTGCTTGGCAAAACATTGACTCCAGGTCCGCAGCATCCTGTATGTCTCAATGCTCTACTGCTGCCCTCATTGTCCTTTCGACCATATCTATGCCTGGCCCTGCGTCACTCATTGCTGGTTGTTGCATTGTTGGATTCAGTTGAACATTGAATCCATACAGTGCGGAAACAGGCTATTTGGCCAGTCCACACCAGTCCACACCAACTCTCTGAAGACGATCCCACCCAGACTCAACCCCTACCCTATCCCTATAATCCTGCATTTTCAGTGTCTAACACATCTAACCTACACATCCCTGAACACTATGTAATTTAGCATGGCCAATTTACCTAACTTGCACATCTTTGGGCTGTAGGAGGAAAGTGGAGTACGTAGAGGAAACTAACGCAGAATGTGCAAACTCCACACAGACAGTTGCCTGAGGGTGGAATCAAACCAGGGTCCCTGGTGCTGTGAGGCAGTGCGAACCACTGAGCCACCGTGCCACCAATGGCATGATGGGTCTGAGATGGTCTTTGTCAGGCAGGTTCACAATACTCTGTTATGGAGAAAAGTGCTGAGGTGTGAGTTTTATGGCACCAGGCCCTAACTTAGGCCCAGCAAGTTTGATTTGAAAGTTGTTTTTGACCTTTGTTGCTGTTTTCTTCAATGTCCCCAGAAGGACTCCTACTGGTAGTCATTCCTAAGTATCCTAGGCTTGGATCATACATTAGTCTCAGAGTACTGGGCTAATGGTAAGATTCTTGGTAGTGTGGATGCGCAGAAAGATCTCGGTGTCCATGTGCATAGATCACTGAAAGTTGCCACCCAGGTTGATAGCGTTGTTAAGAAGGCGTACAGTATGTTAGGTTTTATTGGTAGAGGGATTGAGTTTCGGAGCCATGAGGTCATGTTGCAGCTGTACAAAACTCTGGTGCGGCCGCACTTGGAGTATTGCGTACAGTTCTGGTCACCGCATTATAGGAAGGATGTGGAAGCATTGGAAAGGGTGCAGAGGAGATTTACCAGGATGTTGCCTGGTATGGAGGGAAGGTCTTATGAGGAAAGGCTGAGGGTCTTGAGGCTGTTTTCGTTAGAGAGAAGAAGGTTAAGAGGTGACTTGATAGAGACATACAAGATGATCAGAGGATTAGATAGGGTGGACAGTGCGAGCCTTTTTCCTCGGATGGTGATGGCTAGCACGAGGGGACATAGCTTTAAATTGAGGGGTGATAGATATAGGACAGATGTCAGAGGTAGGTTCTTTACTCAGAGAGTAGTAAGGGCGTGGAATGCCTTGCCTGCAAAAATAGTTGACTCGCCAACTTTAAGGGCATTTAAATGGTCATTGGATAAACATATGGATGATAATAGAATAGTGTAGGTTAGATGGGCTTCAGATTGGTTTCACAGTTCGGCGCAACATCGAGGGCCGAAGGGCCTGTACTGCGCTGTAATGTTCTATGTTCTATGTTCTATGTTGTATAACCATCCATATAGATATTGCAGTATTGCATTTGCACAATTCCTACATGACCCAGACTGGATACCATTTTGGGAAAGTCAGAAATGTGGACTCAGGATCATGTGCCAGAGGTATGCAGAGCAGACAGGACATGTAATCAATCATCATGCAACATGCATTGTCACTTTTAGCCTCACTGGACCAGTCCTCTCTTTTAGAGATGCACAACAGAATATGTGACTAACAGGCGGAAATAACTCCCACCAGCATCATTTAAAGGCGGCAGCAACCAGCAACTCAAAGTTTGTGGAAGAGCTTGATGGTTTGTGGTGCTGTCTTCAGTTGGTAAAGTGAACAAGATGTACTGCTGAACATGGAGAAAGCCATGGTTATGACTTCAAGAGTTTTGGTCAGATTGCATGGTTTCTGTAGTTACCAACCCGCTTGGCCTGCAGCAAGAGAAGGAGAGGGAGCCAGACACAGCTCAGGAAGGACAAGCTGCTAACAGAGACAAACAGAGGAACAGGGGAGAGGGTGATGGAAGAAGGTCTATCAACAAAAGGCACTGGGGATCTCCTTACTTCAACCCAGTCAGCAGCAGTCTGTATGGCAGCAATGTAACTAGTAATGACTGTAAAGGTGCCCACATTACATTGCAATCCTTCCAACATCTATATTATCTCTCATTCAGGCATCTAGTGATGCATAAGAGAATGGCTGACACTTGGTTTGTCAGGAGAGGAAAGTTCATTCCTTTCTCTCTGACCACAAGCAAGTGGTGCACGCTTGTTACTTTGTCAAAATCGTGGTATTCCTCATGGTGATTAAGTGTACAGATGTGGCTTTGGAAGAGATGTATATAAGTGCTGAGATTTACCACATTTGCAAAGGACTCAGCCTACTGAATGTACAGTTAGTGTGGATCATGCTCACAAACTGGAAAGCAGTCATGCTGCATTTATTCTACACCACTTCTCTGTCCACTTGGAAGTTGAGCCTCATGTCAAACCTGCCTCATGACTCTGCTGTGCAACATAACCTTACATGGCCAGCATGCATTTTGGGGTGTTCTGCTGTCAAGACCATTTTGGAGGAGGTTTGCAGTGTTTGCTAGACTGTGTGCAATGATTCCAAATTTCACCATCACAATTGTTTGAGCCATACCAGCAGGGTATAATGAGCAGCTCTGGAGCAGGCCAAAGAACAGGAAAAAGAGGAGAAACAGAAGGAAGGAAGAAATTAGGGAAAAGACAATGAACAAAGTGTCTTTCTAACTAGCACTGATTCAGCTAGCCTTGGTTATTTTGAACACAACCCGAAATCTGCACTCCATAATAATCAATGTCTCACCAACCCTCTGTCAAAATACTGGAACAAAAATGACCATTAAATAACCATTCCAAAAAAGCTTTATTAATTATTAGCATCCAATATTTCATACAATAGGCAGCTAACACTCTTGTTCATTCCCTTAACAGTCTTCCACATTCCTTTGCCAGTCCTACTGCTCCCATGCAATACTATGTCAATGGCATAGCTGATGGAAAGTTCAGAGACAGCAAGAACTGCAGATGCTGGAGTCAGAGACAACACTGTGTGGAGCTGGAGGAACACAGCAGGCCAGGCAGCATCAGAGGAGCAGGAAGGTTGATGTTTCGGGTCAGGACCCTTCATTTTCTGAAGAAGGGTCCCAACCAGAAACGTCAACCTCCCTGCTCCACTGATGCTGCCTGGCCTGCTGATGGAAGGTTGCTGTCTTTCAATGGAGGAGACGGCAGACGGACTTGCAGGCCATTTTGACCATCTCTAAGTCCTGAAGGCTGACATCAGATGGCATCACTTTGACATGGCAACCACTTTGTTGACTGGCAGACAAAGACAGGGGCACAGATGGATGGGAGGAGGACAAATGCTGTCACCTTGAGAAAGTTCAGTGTTTCAGAATCTTAGAAATATGTTGGAGGACAGATAGCTAGGTGCCATGAGATTCTGCAAGCTTTGGTATCTGCAGCTGTGATGGCAGCAATCTAATCCTTTGCGACAGTAAGTTGCATTTACAACAATCTGATTTCATGAACCCAAATTGAATACCCACTGCAGCAGGCTGACAATAGGTGGCTTCTGCTTGTGCTGTGGGGGCAGCTGACACATCAGCCATCAGACACTGTGACATTATGTGTCAGCAAGTGCTGTCTTGGAGATGGACACTGCTTCCAGGCTGGAAAAAAAATGTACTTCAAGTTCTGTGTTAAAGTCTATGGCAAATTAATGTTGGACAATGCTCCTTGACAGTGACAACATGCTTTCTGACAGGCCTGCCAACATGAAGAACATCTGTGTGCATGCGTATCAGAACTTTACTATGTACCTACCCTTTAAAGACCTTATCTGAGCCCTCTATAATCAAACTTGTGTACATTTTTGCCTGGGTTGGGGGGTGGTGTTGGCTGGCGTCTGCATTATACTTTGTCCCTGCCCTGATGCAGGCAACCATGATTTACGCTAATGATTTACTATTTGTATAAATCACGTCAAGGCCACTCTCTCACATTTGCATAGAACTTGTATGT
Source organism: Rhincodon typus (assembly GCF_021869965.1). Taxonomy (NCBI): domain Eukaryota; kingdom Metazoa; phylum Chordata; class Chondrichthyes; order Orectolobiformes; family Rhincodontidae; genus Rhincodon; species Rhincodon typus. The sequence goes on along the minus strand of NC_063333.1, from coordinate 106,202,395 downwards.
GTGTTGGTGCCTTTAAGTTTGAGATCAAGTAACAATCAATGCATGTTTATCAGTAGTTTCCCCATCCTTTTGCACTTTATGCTCATCTGCCACTTATTGGCCAAGCTATTCACCACTCACAACTCTTCAGATACTGAAGTAGTCCATGTTCAAATGCAACAATATCCAGGTTTGGGCTGACAAGTGGTAAGTAACATTCATGCCACAAAAGTACAAAGGAATGACCATCTCCTATAAGGGACAATCTAACCACTGCCCCTTGACATTCAATGGTATTACCATCACTGAATCACTCACTATCAACACCTAGGGGATTACCATTGACCAGAAATTCAGTTGGGTTCACCACATAAACACGGTGGCTGCAAGAGCAGGTCAGAGGCTAGGAAAACTGCAGTGCGTAACTCACCTCCTGATTCCCCAAAGCCTGTCCACCATCTCCAAGGCACAAGTCAGGAGTGTGATGAAATACTCTCACTTGCCTAGATGAGTTCAGTTCTAATAACACTCAAGAAGCTTGACACCATCCAGGACAAAATAGCTCACTTGATTGGCACCACATCCACAAGCATCCATTCCCTTTACCTCCAACCAATAGTACCAGTAGCAGCAGTGTGTACTGCAGAAATTCACTAAAAATCCTTAGACAGCATTATCTAAACCCACTGCCACTTCCACCCAGAAGGACAAAGGCAGCTGATACATGCGAATTCCACACTTGCAAGTTCCCCTCCATGCCACTCACCATCCTGACTTGAAAATATATGATACAGTATAGGTTTGGCTGGAGAAACTGGGGTTGTTCTCCTTGGAGAAAAGAAAGTTGAGGGAAGATTTATTACAGGTGTACAAAATTATGACAAGTTTAGGTGAAGTAACAAATGAAAAGTTGTTCCTATTACGTAATGGTATAAGAGCTCAGAGACTTTGAAAGATTTAAGGTTCAGTATAAGAAGTGCAGAGATGTGAGGAAGAATTTTTCTATTCAATGAGTGGTAATAATTTGGAACTTCCTGCCTATAAGGGTGGTAGCAGCAGAGATAATTAGCAATTTAAAAAATAAATTGCATGGGCACTTAAGGGAAACAGACTTGCTGGGCTAGAAGGATGGAGTGGACTGACTGGATATCTCCATGGAGAAACACCAAAGACTCAATGGACTGAATGCCTTCCTTTTGTGCCATTATGTCTCTATGATACTCTGACTCTATCATTATTGTGGCAATTCAGGATATGCCTTAATTATTGTTTATTCAAGATATCAATGTCCCATGACAAAATCAACACATATACCTCACAATGCATCCCATGATGATATCTGTCCCTTTAACCACTAATCAACATGGTGAAGGGTCTTCCAAGCTATTTTTTTAAACCTTAGTTAAGATTTCTTTCTCTTCATAGAAGTGTTAACTCCTTGCTGGATTGTGGTTCTTTTGATAGTGGACCATTAATCATCTGTGCACCCTAATGGCGAGTATCAGTAGGTTGGTTATCAAAAGCAAAAATAGCTTCTCAATATTGTCCCTAGCAACCCCTTCAGAATGTTCTTTGTTTCAGGAAGATCATCCTTCATTCTTCTCAACTTTAGTGAATAAAAGCGTTAGCTGTTTATAGCTGAGATAACAAGGTGTGGAGCTGGATGAACACAGCAGGCCAAGCAGCATCAGAGGAGCAGGAAAGCTGATGTTTTCAGAAGAAGGGTCCAGACCCGAAACGTCAGCTTTCCTG